>NW_006159628.1:85481-167462 GCF_000334495.1 Tupaia belangeri chinensis | reverse complement strand
TCTCTGTTGTGTTGGGGAGGCGCCCCCCCCTATAGAAAAAAAAAAAAAAAAAAAAAAAAAAAACCAAAAAACTGTAATTTCGTAATATGTACTTTTTAGTGTACTTGTTTTACTTCTGTGTTTATTATTTTTTAATTAATTGGAAAATATTTTAGAATGCAAACAGTATTCAAGAAAAATATGACTTTATCCCAAATGCCTTCTTGAAGCTGAAGAAATAAAATATTACTGGGAACCCGCAGTTAGCGTAATGGCTATGTCGCTGGACTCCCACATAGTCAACTGCGGTTCTCGTCGGACCCGGTGGCTTAAAACTCACGCCTGGTGCATGTGCGTTCGTGCCCAAGATCCCGAGAGGAGAATGGAAGAGAAGGGATTGTGGCGTGACCATCCCCCCGGGGGGGTGATTTCTCGCTTTCTGTTTCTCTGTCTCTCTGTCTGTCTGGCGAGCACACGCGCCCTATAGCGAAAAAAAACTCTCAAAAAAATATATATATATATTACTTAAAAGATTGAAACCCATTTTGTGCTTCCTCCAAACCTCTTTCTTTATACCACATCTTTAAGTACTAGACAGATTTTGGTATTGATTGTTCCTACATAATTTTCATAATCTGACAATGTAGTGTTGTATAGTTATGCTATAAATATTGCTATCTAACATGTAGTAGAAAACTTGTTTTAGGAAAAAGAAATTATATAACTTATGTAATTATATAATTAAACCATTTTATTTACTATTCTTGTGCTCTAGAGTTAGGATTTAGGGATTTGAAAAGCTCTGCTATAGCCAAAAACTTTGGAAAGAAAAAATTGGCTGTGGGTTGCTGGTCTACCTTGTTTTTGAGGAAAGTAGGTGATAAGCTAATCAACTCCAAAAGCCTTATCTTTCAATACCATAGATAGATTAAGTTCTCATCCTTTTACTGTCTTCACAATACAACAATATTTCCACACACAAATTTGTGATTGGAAGAACGTAATCAATCTGCAACAGCAAGGAACTGTAGTTGTTTCTGGGTGCTGAAATCAGGCCCTCATGAACAACCAGAAATAAAATGGTGACCTCAGTGCAAAAGTTACAGACACTAATTTTGCTTTTAACATGAGGACCGTGGAAGTGGATTTTTCTCAGGTTCAGCCGGAAGAGATCACAGTCCCAGCCAACACTTGGGTTTCTACTTGTTTTTCTCTAGAAGCAGAGAACACAGCTAGGCTAAGCTGCTAAATTTGTGGTCATTTATTATGCAGTACAAAAATAATACACTATCATTCTTTCTGCAATATGAATCTTGACTATCAAAATTCACATGTTCATAACTCTTATTCACAGATATTTTTGAGCTCTGAATTTATTGTAGTGCAGTTAAGAATTTCTCTCCTGACTATGTTAAGTCAGTGAATAGCAGAGCCCAGTTGGGAGTTCACACTCTTTTTCCTTAGTTGAGTGATCATTCCCTTCCAATAAGCAGATATGGATGCATTAATGAAAAGTCAAGTGTGTGAATACTACAATATTTGAATTTTAACAGGTTAGAACTATCATTCCTATATATGTGTAAATTTTTTTCTTTACTCATGATGGAGCACATCCATGCACATGTGCAAGAGAACAAGAAAGAAATATGAACCCTCCAAAGGGTCTAGTCACACTACAGTCCCTTTACTCTAGTTCTCTAGTCTATTGGATCATTGGCATTTAAGTATGCCTATTGATTTTCAAGATAATCAGGCCTGGGAAGTGGTGGTGGGTGGGATCTTTTTATGTTGATTCTATTTGAAGTTTTTTTCATTTTTTTTAGAATTATTTTATTTAACTTTATTATCCTTATCTTAATATTTCCAGACACATACACATACACACACACACACACACACACACACAGAAAGAGAAAGAGAGAGAGACAGAGACAGAGAGAGAGAGAAAGAAAGCAAGCCTCCTGGTTCAAGATTCGAACCATGGTTGGCTATGTGAGAGTCCAGCAAATTTAACCACCATGCATCCTGCCAGCACCTGAAGTTCTTTTTATTTAAAGCTAGACTATGCAACACATTGAATGTCCCATCTTGATATATACCAAATGTCTGTGCTCTATAGCAGAAACTGAAAGTTTGCAAGGTATACTAGCAGGGAGGACAAATGTGGATACTAAAGGCAGTAAAGGAGGAGTTATAGGGAGTGGGTAATAGAGGGAGGGACAAGAAGAATAGAGATAAAAGAAAACAATATGTTTAACTGAAACAAAATGAAAAGTTATTTGTTGCTAATAATGTATATGGTAATGTCTTTGTCATGACCGATATGCACTGTATTCGTACTGGGAAAAAACATGTTTTGCACTTTAAAGATGAATAATGATTAAAGGTAAATAGTAAATACATACACATTTTAAAAAGAGAGAGAAGAGATGACAAGGCCAGGATTTCAACTGAAGTTGTCATGTGAGATCCTGCTTGTGAAATCCTGCTTCTCTTGAACAGTGAATTACCACTGTGTCATGGAGCTGGCTCCTGATTTTGAAGCTGTGCCTAGGAAAAGAAGATTAAGTAAACAAGTCGTTATGTAAATGACCATCAAAGTTTATGGAATATATGTTTGCATTTTTTGCTTTGCTTGAAGGTCAAAAGAGAAATAAGAATCATATACTAAATATACCTTCTTAAGTAAAAGACATTTAATGATATCTAGTCAGAAAACTAATCTATGAATTCTGGCTCATAACATTTCTTGATATCATCATTTATGCTTTGCTATAAATTTTTTATTATTTTGACTGACAGCTTTCTCCACTGCTTTTCAATATAGAGCTGGAAGACTTAGCCAATGCAGTCAGAAAAGAAAATAATATAAAACACGTTCAAATAGGCAAAGAAGAAAATACCTTTATTTGTATATGACATGATGGTATACTTAGAAGACTCAAAGGTTTCCATGAAAAAACTTCTGGAAATAATAAATGAATACAGTAAAGTGTCAGGATACAAAATCAACCTCCAAAAATCTATAGCATTTCTATATACAAACAAGTTGAACAAGGTAGATCTGAAGAAGGAAATCTCTTTTACCATAGCCACAAAATGTGTAAGATACTGAGGGATAAATCTAACTAAGGAAGTCAAAAACCTTTATAAAGAAAGCTCTATGAAAATCTCAAAAAAATATTAAAAAGGACACAAAAAAGTGGAAGGACATCCCATGTTCCCAGATTGTAAGAATTAATGTAATCAAAATGGCAATTCTACTCAAATTAATCTATATATTTAACACAATTTTAATCAAAATACCAGAAACTTTCTTCACAGATCTAGAAAAGACAATTAAAGAATTTGTCTGGAATCATAAAAGACCGGATATTGACAAAGCAATCCTGTACAAGAAGAATGAAGTGGATGGTATCTCACTCCCTGACTCTAAAATATACTATAAAGCTGTGGTAATCAAAATAATCAAAACAGCATTGTATTGACACAAAAACAGACAGGTGGACCAATGGAATAGAATAAAGATCCCAGAAATAACCCCCAAAACTTACAGCCAATTGATTTTGAAAAAGGATACCAGTTGATACAGTGGAAAAAGGAAAACCTCTTTAGAAAATCATGCTGGAAAAACTGGTTATCCACCTGAAGAAAGATGAAACTGAATCCCATTCACCATTAATAAAACTCAACACAAAATGGATCAACAATCTGTACTTAAGACCTCAAACTATAAAAATACTGGTAAAAAAGACAGGAAACTCTAGGAGACATTGAGGCAGGAAAAGACTTCTGAAATAAGAATCCCAAAGCATGGTCAATAATCCCTAAAATAAACAAGTGAGACTATATCAGATTAAGAAGTTTCTGCACAGCAAAGGACACAGTAATTAGTGGGAATCTACAACCCTCAGAATGAGAGAATGTTTTTGTAAAATATGCCTCAGAAAAGGGACTGATAACCATAAGACATTGAGAACTCAAGCGACTTACCCAGAAAAAAAAAAAACAAAAAACAAAAAACCATGATTAACCCAATTTAAAGATGGGAAAATGAGCTAAACAAAAATCTCTCTAAGGAAGACATACAAACAACTAAAAACCATTTGAGAAAATAATTAACATCCCTCATCACAAGGGAGGTGCATATTAAAACCACAATGAGATACCACCTAACCCCTGTCAGAGTGACAGATTAAAAATACAAAAAGTGGTAAGTGTTGGCAGGGTTGTGGTGAAAGGGGAACTCTCCTGTACTGTTGGTGGTAATGTAAATTGAGCCAGCCACTGTGGAAAACAATATAGAGGTTTCTCAAAGATCTACGAATAGAACTACCATTTGTTCTAGCAATCCCACTTCTGAGCAACAACCCAAAGGACAGGAGAATGCTCAGGTTGGAAAAGAACTTGCACTCCAATGATTATTACAGCATTATTCACGATTACTAAGACATAGAACATACCCAAAAGCCCACAAACAGATGAATGAATTGAAAAACTGTGGTACACATACTCCATGGAATATTATTCAGCCATAAAAACAACAAGACCCTGGTATTTGATAGACAGTGGTTGAATATGGAAATATTTATTGCTGAGTAAAGCAAGCTGGGCTATGAAAGAAAAATATTGTATGTATCTACTTACTATATACTGACTATCTGGACTCTACGGCATATTTATACCATTGTATGATATAAATATTGGAGGGCATAAAAGCATTGAAAATAATTATGAATGCTGAAGACAGTGTAGAATAGGGTGTTGGAGGAGAAGGGAAGAGTATAGAGAAGAAAAGCAGGAGAAAAAATAGAGAAGCATGATAATTGTGGGACACAGAAATGACTTAGTACCAGTCAAATGGACTGGTCTGAGAAGTAATTTATGTTAGAAAAATTCTCTCTACAAGCCAAATGAAGTGTAGTGATAGAATGTTTCAAAAATAATGAGAATAAATAATAATAATAATCTAAAAACATGAGAAGATATTTGCAGACATTGTGGATAGCAATGTCTTTGTCTTGACTAATATGCTTGGTAATCATGCTGGAAAAAGAAATGTTGTACACTGTAAAGGTATATGCAATTAAATGTAATATAAAAATAAATAATAAAAAAATTCTGTTATTTTTATTATTTTTCTTTTTTAAATCATTGTACTTTTTGTAGGTTTTCTGAAATGTGTTTAAGTTTTTTTTTTTTTTTTGAGAGGTTTTCACTATAGGGCGTGTGCACTCGCCAGACAGAGAGATAGAGACATAGAGATAGAAAGCAAGAATCACCCCCCAGGAGGGATGGTCACGCCTCAATCCCTTCTCCCCCATTCTCCTCTCGGGATCTTGGGCACTCACGCACACACGCCCGGCGTGAGTTTTTAAGCCACCGGGTCTGGGACGCGAACTGCGGTCGACAACGTGGGAGTCCAGCGACATAGCCATTACGCTAACTGCTGGTTTCCAAATGTGTTTAAGTTTTGATGGAAGATTTGATAAGATGATTTTTCAGTCAATATTATTATAACATGAAAAAAATTTGAACTAGATTAATGGCGCTCCAATAAAGTTCATTGAAAAGTGAATGGAAAATAGAGGCTTATATAAAAATTTAAACCTTATTGTGTTTTTTGTTTGTTTGTTTCTTTTTTTTGGAGAGGATTTTTTTGCTATAGGGCGCGTGTGCTCGCCAGCCAGACAGAGAGAGACATAGAGACAGAAAGCGAGAAATCACCCCCCAGGGGGCATGGCCGCACTGCAATCCCTTCTCCTCCATTCTCCTCTTGGGACCTTGGGCACAAACGCACATGTAACCGGCGTGAGTTTAAGCCGCCGGGTCCGGGACCCGAACCACGGTCGACTACATGGGAGTCCAGCAACATAGCCATTACGCTAACTGCTGGTCCCATAAACTTTATTGTGTTTTAATATAATAGTTTGTTTAGAAATCTGTAATGTTATAATTAAATGCTATAAAATGAATGATTTGAATTCAATTTCTTATCTGATGGAGTCTAATACATATGTGGTATCATATAGAAACAAACATTACAGGCTTTTTAACTTTAATTTTATTGAGAACTACATTTATACTACAGTAAACTATTCTATTCAGAGAAAAATTTACCTTGGCAAAACATACACATTATATACTAATATGATAGGTTATGTTAGGTTGTCAGAAATCATGACATATTTTTCAGTGTTTTTATGCAAAAGTGCATCATGACTTTCTCAACAATTCTAGCTCATGGTGAGGTGGTTGGCAGCTGGACCCACATGGCCAACAGCACAATTCAATTCCTGGACACAGTGTCTTGAAAAACAAACCGGTGTGTGAGCGTATGTGCCAAAATTCTGAGAGTGGAATGGAGGGATTGCACATGACCATCCCCTCTGGGGGGGTGCTTTCTTGCTTTTCCACTCTTTGTCTCTGTGGTGAGCTCAGGTACTCTATGACAATAAAGAAAAAGACAAAAAGATCATTGTACTCTTAGAGCAGTGGTAAAACATGACACTCTGTGAGGCTGACCCCACATGAGAAGGTTCTGGGTTCCTTTCCAGAAACCTTGCTGAGTATGTCAGACACTTTAATGCCCATGATTTGGGTGAGTCTGACTGAGGCTGGGAGGCAAGTCATGGTTTTAGGACCCTGTTGGGTATGCTGTCTCTCTCTCTTTCTCTGTCTCTCTCTATTGGTTATGGAAGAAATAAATAAAAAAAACATTTAAATTAACCAGAATTTACTACAATTTTACATTTTTTTGAAGAGAGAGGTGTTTTTTTGTTTTTTTTTTGTTTTTTTTTTTTTGCTATAGGCTACGTGCACTCAACGGAAAGAAAGAGAGAGATAGAAAAACAGAAAGCAAGAAGTCATCCCCCAGTGAGGTGAAGACACTGCAATCTCTTCTCCTCCATTGTCCTCTTAGGATTTGAGCATACACACACACACACACACACACACACACATGTGCCAGGCATTAGTTTTAAGTCACTGGGTCTGAGACTTGAACTGCAGTCGACCACATGGGAGTCCAGCAACGTAACCATTACACCACCTGCTGGTCCTCAATTTTATAAATTTTATTAATATCAAGGGAGGTACCAGAGAAATAATGATACTAAATAAATTACTTATTTATGCCATATTTGAAATTTTGGGTTAAATGGGATTATTCTGGAAAATAAGTATATGTTTGGTAGATGATAGTAAAATCTGTACAATTAATTAATAAATCAGTCCCTATGTTCAATTATGAATTATGTTGCTAGATAAAATATTTTTATTAATAAGTGAGCCCTTTAGAATGACTTCTACAAAACAGAAAGTATGTATTACCCATATTCTGCTTTCATTACCATGTAGATTTCATTGTAACTTAACATGAGCATTGTTGTTTAATCAATCAGCAATAACACCAGAGTCAACTGGGGAAATAAAAATAATGGTATTTTGACCTGGATGTTGACAGACTGTCTTCTATCTATTTTTTTGAGACTGTATTAATAGATTAAGAACAAGTAAAAATTGAAGTCAAGCTGTCAATTGGTAAATTTCTTGAAAATGTCTGGCTGTTAAACTTTATAAATATGATTAATTTAACACAACAAATTTTTGTTTGTTTTTTGTTTTTGTGATAAGAAGCATGTTTTCACCAAAGAGAGAGACAGAGAGAAAGAGAGAGAGAGAGAGATCACCTCCTTGGGTGGTTGGCTATGCCACATTTCCTTCTCCAGTCCTCTCAGGACGTTGGGCATGCACACACACATGCCAAGGTGATTTTCAAACTACTGCATCTTGTAGCTGGCCCAGTGGGATCCAGTGCCCTAACTGCCACAGCACTTACTGGCCCAGCTGCAACAATTTTGTTTCTCTAACCGCATGTAAATTTTTAGCATTATCATTTTCTTATTGATGTTTTTGGGGTAAAAAGTTCATATATTTTAAGAATAAAATGGCATTAATCTTAAATAATAAAAAAATATTTAAGATACAGAAACAAGAAAGGATGAAATTCTGTCATTATAGTAGTGGGCAAAACCAGTGAGTTGATACAAGAAAGAGAATTTCCTCTTGGAATAAATAATTTTTATTTTTTCTAGTTACTTGTTATTTTATCACATCCCATATATTGTTAGTGGTCTGAACTATACTTTATCTCTCTTTATCTTTTTGGTGATTAGGGCAATATCTGACTTAACTATTTTGATGAGAATTCAACTAGGTTCTTAATCAAATTTATGAATAGATAAACCAAGTTTTTATTAGGGTGTAAAATAAATATAATCTTTGCAAAATTAAAACTAATAGGACTTATGCTGGGGGCCAAGATCACCTGTTTTGTAGTACTTACTTGTGCTCATGGCCACTAGATATATGGAGGAAGGGTATTTTCTTAAATTTAGTAACTCCTTTTCTACAGTACATAACAATGTTCACTTATTCAAAAGTTTCACTTTTCTGAGTCCTGAAAAATTCCAGCTCCTAAACAGATCATTAACTACTGCATATTTCCCCAGCAATGTCATCTGCGCTGCCAACTCAGTAGTAGCATATTCTCTAGGCTCCAGTGAGCAAAGTCCAACTGTAATGGCAGAATCATCTTAATTTCAGTGTGGTGTGTTAGATGAATATTCATTAACTCTCCAGGTAACTGCCAAAGTAATGAGCAAAACTATGGTCTATGCCAGTCTCCACCATTTCCAAAATGGTATGACAAAACTATGTAAGAATTTTATTTTTAAAAAAAGAGAGAGAAAGAGAGAACTAGGTCATGGTGTTACTAGGAATTTAAACTACAATAATGTGTAACTAATTATATTATCATTATGCAGATTATCAATGAAGGTAATATGCAGATGAGCAATTACAAATCAATTATAGAGCTAATAATTATGTGATTATAATGTTAACCTAAACCAATTAGGCTCTTTACTTAAATATGCATTTTCATATTTTTGCATATTTACTTATGTTTTAAAATCATAGTTAGGGAGAATTTTCCAAAATCATTAAATTGTCTATAGGCAATGTGATATTTGTTTCTGTTTCTTAATTTTTATTTAACTTTCTTCTTCTTTTAATTTTTCTAAAGGGCTTGTGCACTCTCTGTAGAGAGAGAGAGACAGAGAGAATAAGAGAGAAAGTGAGAAAAGAAGCCGCTAGGTCAGGGACTCAAAACAGGTCAGCCATGTGGGAGTCCAGAGCTTTAACCATCATGCCACCTACTGGCCCTGACAATGTGACATTTTTAATATTTGGTGGGAAAAAGTTATTCACGGCCTTAATGGCCTTGAGTTATTCATGGCCTTGGGCTCTCAGCATTGCAGAACGTTGTTCTATCACGGCCACCCTCCTGTCTGGGCCTGGAGTTTTAATAAATATGTTTATAACATATCTGTGAAAGTGTTTCTTTTGGGTTCTTCTGTCCAGAACAAATGTTTTCACTCTAGTTTTATGTTTTTGCTATTTTCACTTCACTTTTTACTAATAACATCTTCAGAGGGGTTAAAAGAAATTGTAATGCTATCACTAGGAGACATTTCTCCAGCTATTTCTTGTGTCCCTGCGTGTCTTGTACGTAGAAGCATGAACTGTTTTGTCTGGTTTATCCTTTCAAGGAGATCTGTATGGAAAACAGCCTTGGATGATAATAATAACATCCACCTCAATGCCCATCCCATGCCCTACCACTGGAGAACAGCCTCGTTTGTTTATAGCCTTTGAGAGTAAAATACCTCTCTCTGAAGCAAGAGAAGATAGCGAAAGGAGGCAGACTATGCATCCATGATATATCACTATGGTATAAAGATTATTTGAGCTAAAGACACTTGAAAAACAGCAGATGAAAGAACTTTTTGTTTTTGGAGAGGTTTTTGCTATAGGGCATGTGCACTCGCCAGACAGAGAGATAGAAAGAGAGAAATCACCCCCAAGAGGGAATGGCCACGCCACAATCCCTTCTCCTCCATTCTCCTCTCGGAATCTTGGGCACGCACACACATGTGCCCGGCATGAGTTTAAGCCACCAGGTCCGGGACTCGAACTGTGGTTGACTACGTAGGAGTCCAGTGACATAGCCATTACGTTAACTGCTGGTCCCAAAAGGATATTCTAATACACTCCTTCCTTCGTGAAAACAATACAAAACTCCTGTTAAAAATATGCCTGTCTTGTAATCAGTGATAAAACATTTTTTGATGGGGAGTCATAGCTGAAATAATTTTATATGAACATTCCTTATTAAAGTAATCCTTATCTTCCCCACATAATTTGGTTACTTTTCCCCTCTGTGTTAAACCATATACAAAAGCACAAAGGTCCTGCTGCTTCTTTGGGTCTTTCTTTCTTTACAAAGTCTCCTGTGTGATGAAAAGTTACATTTACATCTTTTTGTTTGTTTGTTAATCTGGTTTTTGTCAGTTTAATTCTCAGGGCCAGCCAGAACTCTAAAAGGTTAGAAATCAAGCTTGCTTCCCATACACAAATCTACTACTCAGTCTTGAAAGTCGGAGTTCTGGTCTCCTTCTGTAATGTAACCCACTGTGCTAGGTGGTGGTCCTTTACGCTCTTTGTATCAGCAGATGAAAACTGGCATTCAAGGAAGCTCAAATGCTGACACTCTGACTACTGTTATTGCTGCAAAGAATAAACTATATTTTTGGTTTTTAACTCAAGAATTTTAAGCCTTCTGCTAATATTTCTGGTAGGCTAATTTGTTGATTTGCAAGTAGGGTAAAAACTCAGGCTTTAAGGTATTTCAAAGTCATATCACAACAATCATACACGGAGGAAAACATACCTGGAAAGTGTTTACAAATTATAGTCTCAATTATTTGGAGCAAAAAATAAAAAGGAATAAAAAATTCAAGAAATTCTGATCCAGAAGTTTGGTATGTATGTCAGAAGTAGACTTAAAATTTTTCCTCAAGTGCTAGGAGGGTAAACTATGTTTGATATACAACTAAAGAGTCTGAAAATATTTTTTGCAATTGAATTTGTCCTGTCTTCTCCATTTGCTTTCTTTTTCTTCAAAATCATAAGAAGGTTCATGCAACTGGACCTTCATTTGAGGAGAGTGAATAGGTTTGTGTAGCTGCCCATGAGAAAAAAAAAAATTACATCCTCATTCTTTTTTAAAAATTCATGATAGAACTCATGTACTTATACCAGAGAGAGAGAGACAGACAGACAGACAGACAGACACACAAAAGCATCCTCCACAGGACTTAGTGATACTGCGACCCACTTCCCCTAGTCCTTCAACTTACCAGGATCCTGGACATTTGTGCATGTGCCCAGCCTATTTTCAAGTCATTGGGCCAGGGACTCCAATTGTGGGCATTAAGTGGCTTTTATCTACACAGTGTGGCACATACTAACTGCACCATAGAAGCTGGGTCTGACAATTCTTTTAACCTACTCTTCCTATTACAAATATAAATGTTTAAAAATACTTTGAGCTTTCATACTTCCCCGCAAGCCATCAGGGTTTTTTGGTATCTGTTTAAGAGCACATGTTGAATGGATCCCAGTAAAATAAGTTGCAGAGCTCTCATCTAAACTTCAACCAAGAGTAACCGTGCTTTTTATTTTATATTAATTTCTTTTATGTATTCACTCACGTATGTCACTTAGCTTGTGAAGTGAATGTTCCAATGTGAATACATTTCTCAATGTGCCTTTCTTTATTTCATGTACTGTATTTGTAAAACACAAGAGCTTTTCAGATAAGAGAAATTTGCAAACCATTGTACCTTCATCTAAGAACTCACTTTATTGATTGAAGCCAACATGTTTATGAGGCTTTACCTACTATTAATCTGATGACACTAGTAATCACATCTGTCTACATTCTTTTCTTAAATTTAGAAACTATCTTGATAAATTTCTTATCAAGTAGATAACAGGATTACTTCTTTTTAAAAGTCTGTTATCCTGGATTACAGTAAGCCTCTTTGGCAGCATCAATATTGTGGAAGGGAGGAAATTATATCTCTGTGTGCTCATCCTACACCTTTAAATATTAGTATTTTAGATTGAACAATAAAATTCCATTGAATGGGAAGCATTTTGGTGAAGCACTAATTCTCCAAAAAGTGACAATTCCATTGAGGTTAATCTACGAAACAGAAGACAAACTGAATGACTGTCTTACTCATACTGATAAGGTGAATCTGGTTTGAAGAGCTTATCAGCATTTACTTAGAATTGTCAAAAGCAGTCAGAATTAAAACCCAGTAATGTATGATTTACAAGGTTCACAGCAGTTGTTTTTGTCTTATAGTTGTTCTTATTCATGTTCAGTTATAAATACATTTCTCTAATATTCCATAACTTTGTTCAGTTCTTTTTCCTAAAAAAATAAAAATCCCATACCAATAGTAGCTTTAAAAGCTTGACACTTTTATTAACTTTATACTCACTTTGGAATTTTTAGCAGCTGTTTCTTTTGCCATCATAATTATTCAACCTTGATATTCACCTGCATGCTAAAAATAGAGGATTGCTATGAGATTTTAATCAACCATAAATGAAAGAAGTGTTAATTTCTTGTTATTCACTAGAATTATGGATCTTATTGTATATTAATCATTTTTTAATCATGAAGCTTTTTAAAAATACAGTAAATTCAAAATACTCTAAACTTTTCCAAAGCATGACATTTAACCATAACAATTAAAAATTTCTAATGGTATGAACATTATAAACAAAAGTAAATATGTATAAATAAAAAAAATACATTAAAATTATTTAATGGTCAAAAGTCAGATAGTGTTTATATCAGAAAGGGAAGGACTGACAAGAAATAGGTTATCCTCATTTGATAGCCAACTAATAACCATAAACAATAACTTAACATACAAAGGAAAATTTTCAAATGTTTATCTATTTACAAGCTAAATTGATTTTGTGGGGAGAAGTGATGGGCAGAGGGCATGTGCACTTGCCAGAGAGAGATAGAGAGACAGAGCTAGGAGAGTGAGAAAATATCTCCCACTGGGTTGTGGTCATCTGCAATGCCTTCTCCTCCACTTTTCTATCCAGCTGGGATATTGGGCATGTGCACATGTGTAGCCTGCATGTTTTTCAAGTCACTGGAACTAGGATTCATATCCCATAGTGCTATGTGAGGTCCATCTCCCTGAACCACTAGGCCATAGGGTAGTCTCTGTTTCAAAAAAAATCAGTGTTTCAAAATACAGAAACTTATTGTTACCTTCTAAACATGATGTCTTTCTGGAATAGTTCACCTACTTCCAATGTTCCTAGACAACACATATTTCAATCTTCCTCTCTGTCTCTCTGTCTCTCTCTCTCTCCTTTGTTGTTGTTTAGTATTCTACATCTAAGGCATGAGAACTCACTGGAGAGACAGAGAAAGAGAAAGTGAAAAATCACCCCCCCAAAGAGGACGGCCACACTACACTACAATCTCTTCGCCTCCATTCTCCTCACTGGATTTTGTGCACACACGCACACATTCCTGGCATAAATTTCAAGCTGCCAGATCTGATAATCACAGGGTCAGCAATGTGGGATCCTGCCTCCTTGACCTCCATCACCTGATGGCCCTTCAATTCCATTTCAAAAAAATTTTTTTTCAGGGCCATGAGGTGGTGGTATAGTGGTTAAGGTACTGGACTCCCACATGGATGACTGCTGTTCAAGTCCTGGATCTGGCAGCTTGAAATTCATGCCATCATGTGTACATGCATGCCACAAACCAAGAGGAGATTGGAAGACAAGGGACTGTGGTGTGGCCATCCCCCTGGGGAGTGATTTCTCACTTTCCCTCTCACTGCTTCTCTCTGTCTGTCTGGTGAGCACACACACCCTATGGCAAAAACCTTAAAAATAGATATTTTCTTCACTTGTGACAGAGTACATGCAACATGTGAGTTAGAAATGTAAGGAAAAAGAGAGAGAGAGAGAGAGTTGAGCACCCTCCACAGTGTCTGGCCACTGCACTCTTCGCTTCTACCAGTCCTCCAGCCTTTCAGATCTTGGTCACTCATACATGGACTGCGCACATTTCAGGGTAACTGGGATGAGTGGGCACCACGTAGAATCCAGCTTTCCTTGAGTAGCTTTTTACCACTAAGCTCCTAAATCTCCTCTTTCTAAAACTATGAAAATTTATATTGCTTTGTCTAGCATCATTCAACTAATTAAACAAGGAAAAAAAACTCAAAGCTTTTGTTTTAATCCAGTATTTTTGTATACTTTTAAAACTAAATACTAGTCATTTTAGCATGACAAATTATTGCCAACCAACCAGCATTGCAGCCACAACTTTAACAGACCATTCCCAAATTCTACCAGTCCAGTTGCTTCTGGAGAAGGGTACATGGCAAGACCACAATTCCCATAACAGTAAGCATATCTTGCTTCTTTGGCTATAAAATGTTTACTTGTTCAGAACAACAATGTATGAATTCCATGATGCCTGTGTTCAATACTTTATTTGACATCCTGGTTACACATCACTGCTCCTAGATCACTGAAAAAGTGAGTTAGGTTATTGAAAATTTTTTAATAAATAAAAACAACTGTAGTTTGAATCACTATTTCAGTGAAAATGAATTATTGTCTCTTTCTTCCTCTTCTAGGTAGTAGGAAGAACTTCTAGGTAGTAGACAGTATAATTCAACTGCCATCAAACATCAGGCTGGTCATTGTGGAAATGTTATCCTATCAGGAGTTTGATCTTTGCTGTTGGAGATTGGTCACACATGTATGTATACACATCATACCTTGGTTAGGTTTCTAGATGTGAACCTGGAACCTCATCATGTGGATTAGCATTGTAAATCAAAGCATTTCATTGCTGTGACACCATATGGGCCCAAGCTGTTTTATAATAATGCTAATTTCATTCATGAGGGCCAAATTTTTATGACTTAATCACCCTTTAAAGGCCATTCTTCCTAGAAGTGGTACATTGGAGATTAAATTTCACTATGAGTTTTGGAGGGGATACTATCATTGAAATCATTGTAGATTTTTAAAATTTATTTTGTCTTATTATACATATTAAGAAATAATTTACTAAATTCCCCTTCACTTCAGTAAGGATTGAAGTAGAAAAGCAGAAACAATGGGACATTTGTTATAGGAAATGGCTTATGCAGTTTGAAAGTAACCACATCCCTCTCCCCCTCCCCTTTTTTAAGAGAGATTTGCTATACGGCGCATGTGCTCACTGAAGATACAGAGAGAGACAGAGACACAGAAAGTGAGAAATCACCCTGTGGGAGGGTTAGCCATGCCACAGTCCCTTCTCCATTCTCCTCTCAGAATTTTGGGCATGCATGCACAGGTGCTCAGTGTGACTTTTAAGCCACCAGGTCCAGGACTCGAACCACAGTTGACTATATGAGAGTCCAGGGACATAACCATTATGCCATCCACTGGTCCTGGCTACATCACTTTGCAAAGGTATTTCTATATATAATGCCTGACGTTGATGTCTAAAGGCAGACATGCCGGAAGAGAGGATAAGCAAAGTTGAAAACACAGGGCAGACTGAAACTCATGTTTTTTCTTGTTGCCTATGACTTTAGTGATGGGGACATCCCCTATTTGGGTGCTCTTATCACTGACATATATATATATTTTTTGAGAGGTTTTTGCCATGGAGTTAAACACATATATATCACACATGGTCCAGGATTCGAGAAAATTAATAAAGTTGCAAAGAGAAGAGGAAGCAACGAGGACTCTGCCAGTGTTTTTTGTCAATGCAGTGAGTCAAAAGATTATCAATACATGTGCTATAAAATGGTTTCTTCCTTCCTCCTAGCCAATCTAATTAGAAACATAAGAAAATGGAATTACAGGAAATATGGTTTAACTTAGCCAAGTGGTCTCTTAAAGTCATCACATCTATCTTTCTCATTTCTATGGATATCGTGACTCTAGTCAAAATATCTGCAGGCTAATCATTTGGATGAGTGCTCTGAAATTATTGTTTCTTGTGCTAACAACACCCCTTTAAGACATAGGCTTGAAGCTGTCAGGCTATGCACCTATGCCACCCCACAATGGACCTATGCCACCCCACAATGCTGTTTCCACTACTTTCATAAAGAAGGTAACATTTGCAATCATGGGTCTCCAAAGACACTGATTATAGGCCTCCCCTCTCCCCCCCATATTTTGGTGCTCTTATCACTGACATATATATATATATATATATATATATGTATGTATATTATTTTTTGAGAGGTTTTTGCTATAGGGCATGTGTGATCACCAGAAAGATTCTAACTGTTGTTGACTACATAAGAGTCCAGCGACATATCCATTACACCAACTGCTGGTCCCGTCCCTGCCATATTTCTCAATTAACTGATGAAAAGATGATCTTTTGAGTCTTTCTGAATTCACTGGTGAAGGGAATATCCTATAGATCCTTCTCAGAAGAATGAATAGCTTGAGTAAATGAGTAAATGATCTATGCAGAATCCATTGAAGACAACTTCTCTTTCTAAGCACTTCTCATTTTTTCCCTTGCATTATATGCTAATTAAGTTCTAGTATATCAACTTAATTTAATGTAAGCTAACATTTAGTCAGACTATCAGTTATACACCAAGCAAAAACCACTGCTCAAACTATAACCCATATTATTAATTTAACCTCATCTGATATTACAATTTTACAGAAATAAGTAGAAGACTTTTAAACTTATTTTATGTATTAATTTCATAAAGTATATAGAGAGATACCCCGAACAATGTCTCAGCGCACTGTGATACTGTGATCTCTTCAGCTCCCACCCTGCAAGTTTCACAGGGGTGTGTAGGTGCATCTGGCATGTTCAAGTCAACCCAGGATCTGAACATGATCTCCCATAGTATTGTACAGTACTGTTCTGTATTGACTCTAGAATTGTGCAGTGGCCTTGGACAGATGAAAATAGGAGAAAATGTACTGAAGGAAGAATGAGGAAACCATATGTTAAATTTTTGCCTAGATTCAATAAATCATCTATTAATTTAGTGTATTGATGATCACTGTGTCATAATTCTAAAATGGCCCCCAAGATTTCTAATCTTTGTCATACATTCCATATATAATTTCTTCATCTAGAGTGTACTCAGAACATTTGAAATCAATGGTATAACACTATCACAAGTATGTCATATTACATGGCAAAGTTTTTTTTTTTTTTTTGCGGTTGTAATTAAGGCTATTAATCAGCTGACCTCAAGTGAACCAACCAAGAGATCATATGTGTAGGTATCACCTACATAATACCTTCAAGTCTGGCTATAGAAGTCAGAATGCAAGATTGTTAGATTCTAAGCCACTGAGACATTTTCTTGCTGGCCTTAAAGAAAAAACCACCATCTTGTGAAAAGGATAGAAAAGAGCAGGCATCTTCTCAATGCCATAAATGGCCTCCTTTGCCTGACATCCAGTGATAAAGTTCAGTCCAATTACTAAAAGAAACTGAATTCTTACTTGAACCAGTTTGGACGAGGACCAACTTTGGATAGAGAGCAGTCGCAACCAACACTTTCATTTCAGACTAGGGCAAAAAATTTAACCATTCTATACCAATCTCATGACCAATGACAATTGAAGATAATAAATGTGCATAGTTTCACACCACTTAGTTTGTGGTAATTTGGTACATGGTAATAGAAAACTAGTAGTTAAAGTATAAGTTAGGGTTATAGCAAAGCATGTAAAAAATACTGCTTATGAACATGTGTAGTAGAGTTAATTCTTTAATACACTGTAAAACATCTACGATCAGGGGAGTATTATGTAGGATACTGAGTAGGACACTTAGGAAACTGAGTGTCTAAAAGGACTTCGGACAAAGTCAAAAGATATGAAAATCCTCTTTTATCTCTATCACCCCTGATCTATGTGGAAATAAAAGAGATTGTCCAAATTATTCTAATTATCTCCTATCTAGTTTAAATCTTTGTGCCTTTTCAATTTTTCTTATTGCCCCAGGTCCAACCTTTACACTGAACTTTTGAAAACATGATTATTTGGGACCAGCAGTTAGTGTAATGTCTATGTCGCTGGACTCCCATGTAATCGACTGCGGTTTGCGTCCTGGACCTGGTGGCTTAAAACCCACGCTGGGCGCGTGTGCATGCGTGCTCAAGATCCTAAGAGGAGAATGGAGGAGAAGGGATTGTGGTGTGGCCATCCCCCCTGGGGGGTGATTTCTCGCTTTCTGTCTCTCTGTCTCTGTCTGTCTGGGGAGCACATGTGCCCTATAGCAAAAACCTCTCCATAAATCAATCAATCAATCAATCAATCAATCAATCAATCATGATTATTTTACTAACTAACCACCTAATAATTTATGTAGCACAGCATTGTTGTTGTTTTTAAATTAATTAGACTAGTTCTTTTCTCTCTATCCTCCACACTTCCTATCTAAGAAACACATTTTTTTTTTTTTTCTTTTTAAAGCCTTTGTGTAACCTTTACATTATCTTCTCCTGCCTCTTGTGGAAAATAGCTTTGTGTGTAACCCTCCTTTCTTTCATATTCCTTTTTTCCCACCTCTATTCATGATGCAGTGCATGTGCAGGTCTGAGAGAGAGAGAGAGAGAGAGAGAGAGAGAAGCACTCTTCATTGGGTCTGGTCTCACTACTCTTCCCTTTCTCCTGTCCTCCAATATGCTGGATCCTGAACATTTTCACATTTGTTTGACATAATGACATTACCGAGCAGGAGATTCACACCACGGTAGCTATGTGAGATCCAGCCTCCTTTGAGCAGGGCTTTACTGCTGTATTATGAGCTAGTCCTTGCCCACCTTTGTGTTCTTTCCTATTTTAACTGGCTTCCTTCTCTCTGTGTATTCGTTGCTGATGTCTTAACATTCATTCACTCCTGCCCAACTTGACCTTATCTTGACCCAGAGTTCCTTACATATACTTTTGTTTATCTCCTACTTTTCCAGATTTTATAAAGCAGCAAATGACATACTTTATGTTTACTGTCTCACACCTTAAGCCCCTACCTAGATGCACTGCAGTTTTAATTATTCCATTACTTCACCTAAACTACTTTGCTAAAATTATCGTTGATTCTTAAGAACCATTAACAGCACTTTTCATAGCTAAGATTTGCTGCAGTAGTAATGATAATATTCCTTCAGTTATAAATAGTAGGCAGTATATTATTTATGCTAGGCCAGGCTTTTGGAGGCATCATCTCAACAAATGTTACCATACTAAAGGAAGGGGTGGGAGGATTGATTAGGCAATTATTGACTTTTGCTTGGAAGTAACAAATCCCTTTCTCTACTTTTCACTGATCAAAGCACATTTATTGACCATACTTCACTGCTAAAAAAACAGAATATAAAGCTTTCATGTGTCCAAGGGAAGAGGGAACTGAATATTAGTCAACAGTAGTAATGTCTTCCACAAGTTTCATATGTTACTATATGTCTCTGTCTTTTTTCAAAGCTATTTTCTTCATGATAATAATTTCCAGTCATTTATTATCAATCTACTTTATGAGTTACTTTTTTTATTTCATGTTTTGGACTAACTTCTGACCAGTATTCCTAGTTCAGAATAATACCACAATCCTCTGTACACTTTCTCTGATAAATTTCTCTCCATTGCCATGGCTCCATCTATACTTTAGGGCTGACAACGCAAAATCTGTATATTCAACCCAAGTCTCTCTTCCCCAGCCTTACATATGTGTATTCACTTGTCAACTGGGAAACTTGACTTTCATGCCCAGATTGACCATTATGTAAAAACAAGTATTTAAAACTTGCCTTTAACTTGATTTCATTTTCTATTGAAATATAACAATTGTCTTTATTAAGAAAATAACAATAATAATTTTTTAAATTTCTCTGTTGCTTCTACTCTTATCCCCCAGAGATTCATTTATACCAAAGCAGAGAATGTAATCTATCTTAAAAAAAAAAAAAATCCAACCATGACGCTGTCAGGAAACAAATTTCTTATGTTTCATAACTCTCTTTATGTATAGAACTCAAAACTTTGTACCAATTCTTTTTATGACTTGGCACTTACTGACCTATCCAGACTGTTTCCTTTTTCAATATAAACTTCCCACTTTATTTTTAATTGCTCTGAATTTTTTGAATTGCTTCACTGATATTATGCTACTTCTGCCTCCATTATTTGCTCTGTGGTCTTCCTGAAATTTCTTAGAGCTTTCTCTAACACCTCTTCATCCATCCAGAATCAAATTTCGTAGCACTTTTCTAGCCAAGCTACACTTAAGTTCTTACTCTCATGGAATTCTGTACATTTCTCCAATATGAAACTTTTTTTCATAATAGTGCCCAGGTGACTATAGATTTTGAGGAAAGATACTATGCTTTGTCTTTGATTCTGTACTGAGTTTTGCAACTCCTATTAATGGGGAAAGAAAACAGTAACAAAATTTATTAACCAAATGAATCTACTGTGAGCAGTTTTTTCCTTCCTTTATATATTTTTTTAAATATACTAAAAGTAACTAAAAAACAAGATTGCTGATAACCTTTATGATCCTGATCATCTTTTGATTATTTTATGAAGTCCTGGCTTTTAATAGAAGTCTAAGGAATATATGCAAAACCCTCTCTGGGTAGGAGAGTCAATGGACCAAGTAATATAGTCTTGTGATAATTTTGCAAGAATAATATATTATTCTTCTTTCTCATTAAATAGCATCAAACTTAATGATTACTTCACTCCCAAAGCAAAATTTTGAACAGAGGCTCTTGTTTAAATATACTCAATAAATAGTTTTTTTTTATATCTACTAAATAATCAAAAATATTTTATGTCAAAGTTGTTAGTTTTTATAGTTCATTTCCAAATTAGCCTCTACCTTCTGGATTTCTTCTGTATCCATCAAAAGGTCATCCCATTCCCACTTTCAGGTTAACTCACTCAGTTTATTATCCATATTCTTTCTCTTATCTGTGCAAATGAAAATGTGACTTGGTATAATTTATCAGTAAGCGTGATGTCCAGAGATGTGGAGGACCCAGGTAGGAGAGTGTTAGATGTGAAAGTTGGAGACCAGCAGGTAGCATGGTGGTTAAAGTGCTGGGCACTCCCACATGGCCGACCATGGTTTTAGCCCCGGACCTGGTGGTTTGCTTTCTCACTTTCCCTCTCTCTCTCTGTCTCTCTAGTCAAATTAAAATAAATCAATGAATGAATAAAATTAAATACATAATTCTTTTTTAAAAAGGGGGGGCAGTAGTTAGCGTAATGGCTATGTCACTGAACTCCCATGTAGCCAACTGCAGTTTGAGTCCTGGACCCAGTGGCTTAAATTCATGCTGGGCACATGTACGTGCGTGCCCAAGATCCTGAGAGGAGAATGGAGGAGAAGGGATTGCAGTGTGGCCATCCCCTCTGAGGGGTAATTTCTCACTTTCTATCTCTCTGTCTTTCTGGAGAGCACACATACTCTATAGCAAAAAAAACTCTCAAAAAAAAAAGTATTTCATGTGGGTGAAGTCTTTTTACATGCAAAATGAGAAATAGTGATTGACTTCTTAAAAAATAATTGGAATAACAACAATAATGAATGGGAAAAACAATGAAAAGATACTGAATGATGAAGTGGGGATTTTAATGTCTTGGTATTGACTGACATGCATGGCATTCCCCTTTGAAAAAGCAATGTAATACATTTTAAAGTTATATACAATTCAATGTAATATAAACAAGATTATGATGATAATAGAAAGAAAGAAAGGTAAAAAAAAGAAAAATTTAAAAAAATTTTTAAAAAAAGAAGAGAAGGTTGACTTTTTCTCAACAGTTGGATCTGATGTGCCTCAGTGAGTCAGGATGGGAAACAATAAGTTAGGTGATCTTTCATTACCAGGGAGGTTGGAAATAAATAAGTATCAGAGAATAGAAAGGCCTCTTTCATTTGTACATCTCAGTATGGTGGTAACAGTCTATCCTTAATCCACAGCCTCCTGGGGAAGAAATTCCATTTGCCTCTGAGAGCTTGAGGATTCTGGCTATTAAGGATATTCAAACACTAAAATCTAAGTCTCGATTTCTTGGCAAAATAAAATTGCAGCTTAGCTGATAAGCTTCAAGAGCAGAGAGAAAAAGATACGATGGAAAATTTGAAACACATGGCAAAAGAGAAAAAAAGAAGAAAAACCTGCTGGAGGAGACAGATGGACACCTGATTTGTTTTAAGCACTTAGGAAGATAAATTCAGAAACTGGATTAAATGAGAGGAAATTGAGACCCAAATTGGTGACTTAACAGGTTCAAGAAAATTAGCAGGAAAAGAATAGAAGTTTCAAAGGGAGGAAAAGGGACAGATGGAGGATCAGGCATAACAAAACAATTGATTGAAGAAAATTTCTTTAGGCTGAATGAAGAACTGTGTCTTCATATTAGGAGTGCTCCAAGAGTTCCAGGCTGTACTGATGAGGAAAACTTTCTCAATGGAAAAATTCTAATGAAATGCATTATTTCTAATAATAACAACTTTCAGAACTCTCAATGTGCAAAGTAAGTCCTAGCAAAGAAAAAGGAATCTGATTGACATATTTGTACTTTAGCAGTTAAACACAGAGATCACTTGTAAACTACAAAAGGACAAGGATTTAATAATAGGGTTTCCAAATTTGCTCAAGATACTTATTTGCATTTCAGGTTACGAAAAGTGAGGATATGCAAAAATTAAAAGTGTAATTACTGATTACATCTCAGTATCCCATCTATAAAATAATATCTATATCATGTCTCTATAGATAGGTAGATAGGTGAAATATTGGGTTGCTGGAAAAGTCATGACATTTTTGCATAGAAAACCAGAAAAAATACATCATGACTTTCCTGACAACCTAATAGATGTCCACATAGATACAGCCATACGTACTGTTCTCTGCTCCCAGTTTCTGGCACAGAGATCTGAAAACCCTTGAACCCTGTAGTATCTTAAATACTGACTATACTAGAAACACTTAAAAAAATCTAATATTTGGTCTCTGTACCCCGTCAGACACAAAACTCCTAAATCTTTTGAAATATAGAGGTGATAGAAGTGTCTTTTATTCTAATGAAGTGACTTTAGTGGGCTCCTGGGTTGGGACTGGTTGCCATAGAGACTAAAGGATGATTAGGAGGTTGGAACTTTCAGCTGCACTTCCCTTTCTAGGCAAGAAGGGCTAGAAATTAAGTTAAAAGTCAATCAAGGCCACATGCTAAGAGAACCTTCCAGGTGAGCAAACATATCCATGTGCCCTAACTCCAAAGAGGCACAAGTTCCTGTGCTTAGGAATCATTGCAGACCTTATTTGATGTATTTCTTCATCTGGCTGTTTATCTGTATCCTGTATTATATCCTTCATGAATAAACTGGTATATGTCAATAAAGTGCTTCCCTTGGATCTGTGAACTACTCTAGCAAATTATTCCAAGAGGGGGTAGCATCACAAGCAAACATCACAACCTGAGGCTTACAATTGGCATCTGAAGTGAGGGAGCCATTTCCTGAACTGAACCCTCAACCTGTGGCCATTACCAGAAAGATGGTGCCAGAAATGGAACTGAATTAGAGGACACTCCGCTGGTGCCCACTGAAGTTGCATTTGCAGGTCAGTTGGATGTGTGAGAGAAAAACTCACATATATTTTGATGATCATAGGTAAAGTGTTTTAAGTTGAGTATGTGAAAATAGACACTGTTTTTTCCTCTCTGTATTACCACCTAAGGAATATATTTGGAAAAAAGAAGAGCTACACCCTGGGGAGGAAAAAAAAATAACGAAAACTGAGACCTCAAAATGTGGCAATGAAGAGCAAATGAAATTATAGTAACATTTATATAAATGAATTTGTATAAATTTATACAGGTATTTATAAGTGTAAACATGAAAATTTATTCCACATAAAAACAGAAAGGTAGTAGAGATTCAAGGAAAGGGTTTCTCGTGTTGAGTAAGATGAAAGAGAAATGCGTGAACCTAGACGAATCAGATGAGCAAAACACTGAGAGTTGTGGAAAGGCACTGTCTTCTATGGATAAATTACAGTGGTACAGAGAGAAGGTCACCTGACTCCATGGTTACACAAGCAGAGACTAGTACATCGATATAGTAATGGAGTGTGGAAATACTGATCTTAACAGTTGGCTTAAAACAAACACACACAAGTTCAACAGTGTGGGAACATTAGAGTTACTAAAAAATGTGCTGAAGGCACTTCATTGTTCATAGTAGTCTATAAACTGTTAACTTTCTGATAGTTAATAGAATGCTAAAGCTAATTGATCTGGGGATTGCAAGCGATATGTAACCAACCAGATGCAGCAATATTATTAAGATTCTTAGATTTTCTCAGTTAATTATAGGTCACCAGAAGCAATAGAAACTTTATCTTTTTTAAGAGAAAAATGGAAATCAAAATTAAACCTCAAAAGTGGTATTAGGTCCTTAGGATGCATTTTCTATTAATGAATTACTAAATATGCCATTTCAGCGTCTAGATAATCAGATTTCTTTTCTTTTTTCTTTCTTTCTTTCTTTCTTTCTTTCTTTCTTTCTTTCTTTTTTTTTTTTTTTTGAGAGGTTTTTACTATAGGGTGCGTGCACTCACCAGACAGACAAGAGACAAACAGACAGAAAGCGAGAAATCACACCCCCAAGGGGATGGCCACACCACAGTCCCTTCTCCTCCATTCTCCTCTCGGGATCTTGGGCACGCATGCACAGGTGCCTGGCGTGAGTTTAAGCCACCGAGTCCGGGACTCGAACAGTGGTCGACTACTTGGGAGTCCAGTGACATAGCCATTATGCCAACTGCTGGCCCTAGATAATCAGGTTTTTAACACATGTGTTATAATTTTCCCTAATACAATAAAATGATTTATTTATTTATGTTTTTCTATCAATAGTTTTGCTAAAGGGTGCATGTGCTCATCAACCAAAGGCAGAGAGAGACAGAGAAAAATAGAGACAGAAGGAAAATGAGAATTCTCCCTCCCCTGGGGTGATAGCCATGCCACAATTCCTTCCCTTCCATTCTTTTCTCAGGATCGTGGGCCCACACACATACATTACCCAGCATAATTTTAATCTGCCAAGTATAGGACTCTAGCCACACAGCCTTGTGAAATCCAGTGCCTAACTGCCACACCACCTGCTGGCCTGAATTTCTCAATATATTAAATAAATTTTTTTAGCATATATTGAAGTACTGTTTAATAAGGCAATCAGTGCAGGGTATATTCATTTATAAGCTCCTGGCACATTGTCTATTTGATGTCAAACTCACCCAAGTAATCAAATTGATAAGGAATCTATTAAAAATTAAACATATCTTAAACCAACATACTGGTCTGAATTTTCCTAACCCCACTTTAAAAGTTGTTAGAACTTTATATTGTATAGCAGTGAAGCAAATCATGATTTGTTTTCATCACCTAAGCCTTTTGAAAAACATGTTAAAATGATTTGCTGCTACTCACAGTCTGTCAAATAACACTCATAAAAATACTGGACACTTGAATTCTTGATTCTGCTTGGAAATCTCTTAAAGAATACTTCTCTGAAATGCTATGTTTCTGTAGATAACTCCCCCAAACAAACTCCAGAAATAGCAATCACTAAGAGTACCTTATGTATTAAATTATAGAATTTTTCTGTTTTATATCTTATTATAACTCTTTTTATTTATTTGTTTTGCTATAGGATGTATGCAGTTGCTAGAGACAAAGAAAGAGAGGGGAAGTGAGAAATCACCCCTCAGGGGGAATGGCCATGCTACAATTCTTTCTTCTCTAGTCTTCTCTTGGCATTTTGGGCATGCACATATGATCAGCATGTTTCTCAAACTGCCGGGTCTGGGATTTGAACTCGGCAGTTGCCCATATAATATCCAGCCTCATTAACCACCAGCTACCAGCTGGTTCTGAATCTAATGGTTTTGATTCATTGAAATAATAGGAAGAAAATGAAAATGTATCACAAAATATATAATTTAGTTTTGTAGCATAAAATTATTCTAAAATTTTAAAGAAAAAAGAAGGGAAGGAAGGAGGTAGGAAGGGAGTGACAGGAAAAAAGGAAAAGAAGGAAGGACTAGACCCACCAAAAGGCAAAAAATCTCTTATTAGATTAAAACTCAATGCCTAATAATGTCATATCCAAAAATAAAAATTAAAAAACTCAGAACAAAGTGTTTTTTTTTTTTAAGTTGAAAATAAAGGAATCAGCAAATAAACAACGAACACACAAAACAAAGACATATGTAGTAGAAATAATGACAAGATAACATTTAAGATCGTATAAATTAGAGTTCAAGCTAGTAGTCTAGTACTTCTGGGAATCAGATCTACATGGTCAACCACAGTAGAATTCTGGTTCCCACGTGTGTATATGTGCCTCAAATCCCCACATAATGGAGAAAAGGAGAAAGGATTGCAGTGTGACCATGCTCTGTTGAGTGTTGCTTTCTCCTTCTCTTTCTCTCTCTGGTTAATGCATGATTGGTCTGTCAATTTTAAAAAAGGCTTACACATATACAAAGGGGTAGAAAGAAGAATCATTTACTAATAAAATACAGTAGAAACAACAAATTTGCAGTCCTAAACCTATTTGTTTGGAACATGACACCAGCTAACTACATTGAAAACACTAACACAGAAACATAACTTTTTAAACTTAGATCTTGTTAAAAATAGCAAGGAGTTATTTTTCAAGGAGTCATAAGTCTTTCCCAATGATGAGACTATATAATGTTTTCACGTGTTCTTACCATCTTTATACCCTTGTGATGGTTAGTTTTAAGTGTTAACTTGACTAGATTAAGGAATACCTAAAAATCTGATAGAGCCTTCTAGTGGGTGTGCCTGTGAGAGTTTCCAGAGGTAACACTCCTCTTATATGTCTACCTACATATTCGAACAGTTCTGTTTCTCTAGAGAACCTGGACTAACACACATTCTTTAACTCACAGCCAACATTTCTAAAAGATGGACCACTGGCTTATAATATATATTTTTTAAAAGCATTCTATGTTTAAATAAGTTTCAAGAATAATTATAGACATTTTACATCTCTCTTGGAAATTTGTTATATGTATATATGTTATACATACATGTATGTTATATGGTTTGTGTATTTTATATATATGAGTATATACAGGTATATGTTCTTTCCTATTCTCATGATAATGAAGGCATTTGATTTTTAATTTTAGATTATTTAGTCACTCACTTTATACTCATTCTCTTCCTTAAAATATCTTTTATTTACTAGTTACTACTCATAATCCTTGAAATCCAAGAGCTAGTAAGTAAATATGCATCAGTGGAAATCTGACACCCATTCAAGAAAAAGTTATGAATCACCTCACTAAAAATAGTTTAACAGTATAAATGCTTTCTACTTTACTGAAACCATTCATACACGCTTTAGATTAAATGCAGTATTTGATAGGTTTTAGAATAAATTTAAGAAAATATATCATGGCCTAATTGTTAAGAGACTCAGATCACTTGGGCCAATAGGTGATGTCGAGGTTAAAGTGGCTGGATCCTACATGTCCGACTGTGAGATTCAAGTCCAAGACAATGCAGATTGAAAATCACACCAGGAGTGTGTGTGCATCCCAAGAGGAGAAAGGATTGGGGCATGATCATACTCCCTGGGAGGGTGATTTATCACCTTCCCTTTCCCCACTCCAGTGAGTCCATACACCCTATAGCAAACTTTAAACCCACAGGGTTGATTATGATTAGAACACCACCTGGTAGCTTGATAAACATGCCAGGCATGTGTGCATGGAGGAGAAGGGATTATGGCACGATCCAGTAAGCAATTGCTTTCTCCCTCTCCCTCTTCCTCTCCTGGCTCTTTGTCTTTCTCTGGTGCACACAAGGACCCTCTGGCATTTAAAAAAAAATAAAAAAGGAAGGGCCAGCTAGTGGCACAAGAACTAAGATGTCTATAGATACCACACAGTTGACTGCACTGTTCAAGTCTCAGACCCAACAGCTTGATAAACATGCCAGGCCCATTTGGGTGCATGCCCAAAATACCAAGAGGAGAATGGATAAAAAGAAGATATTATAGTGAGGCCATCTCCCTTGGGTGGCTTCTGCACCAACCCTCACCCTGTTTCTCTCCAGTAAGCAGTAAGCACACTCCAACAGCAAACTTATTTTTTTAAATCATTTTAAACAACTGATGCAGTCAACAAAATAGTCAACATTCTCTATTTTCACTTAACTTTATTAAATGTTAAGACTTTGTAAAAGTGTTGAAGATAATCATTTTTAATAATTAATAATATTTTTCTGTACCATTTCATTATTGCTATAGTTATGGTTCCCTGAAAGGTGTAGGGGAAACATGATAAGTATTGTTAAAAAACAAAATGCTAGTGAATGCATGCTCAAATTATATTTTGCTTAATGAAATGATTGGACTGTAGTATAAGGAAGAGGTGAAGAAAATATATCACAAAAAAATAAGATTTAGATTTCAAAAAACAAAGGCAAATACATTGATAGAGCATAGTAATTTAAAAAGTCCTTATTTTTATTCTACCGTTGTCTCTAATAAACTGGTATACAATATGAAGTGCTTAGCATTTGCCAAATAAAGTATCAACTATTTTATTGATGGTATCTCTTTGACCCTATCAATGACATCTCAAAACAGTTAATTTTATCACCATTTACAAAACTGAGCTTAGAGCTGGAAAAAGAAACTAGAGATAGAACACTGGGCTCAATATTGAGCAAATAGACTACAAGGCAGGACATTTATAGTTCCTAAATAATTCCTCCTCACCTTGCCATGGGTGCATTGCTGCCTCTCTGTGGTCCCCTAAGAATGGGTCAGTTGAAGAGATTTTCCTTGAATTTCAATTGCAGTAATGAGTGTGCTGCTCATCACAGTTCAGTTGATTTTACTTCATAGATGTGCTAAACCACGTAATTCATGATATTTTTCTCATTTATGTAAAAGGCTCGAAGATATGAAGATATACTAGTGGCCAATTTATAGTTAAGAGAAGTGAAACTGATATCACCTCTTCCTCGTATTTTTTTTTTTTTCTGAAGCATCAACATCCTCATTTACATGTATCTGATCGCAAAATTTATATCCATTTCAATCTTTCCTCCTATTTGGAATTAGCTGGTATAAAAAGATGAAAGCAAATATTTAAATTAGGGGAGTTCTCCTAAGAAGTATAAAAACACATTTTCCTCATTGATAATCATTAAATACACATAGATATAGGTACCCGAAATATATTTTCCTCATTAATCATTCATTTCAATCATATTCTCTCAAAGCGTGATTTCTTCTACCTTATAAATGAATTCTAAGAAAACTTATTTTTTATCTCTTTCATTGTAGTTTTCTTTATCAAAACCTCTACAACAGGGAACCAGCAGTTAGTGTAATGGCTATGTCGCTGGACTCCCACGTAGTCGACCGCGGTTCGCGTCCCGGACCCGGTGGCTTAAAACTCACGCCAGGCGCGTGTGCATGCGTGCCCAAGATCCCGAGAGGAGAATGGAGGAGAAGGGATTGCGGCGTGACCATCCCCCCTGGGGGGTGATTTCTCGCTTTCTGTCTCTATGTCTCTCTCTGTCTCTCTGGCGAGCGCACGCGCCCTACAGTGAAAAAAAAAATCTCTCAAAAAAAAAGAAAAAAAACCTCTACAACAGTAAATGTCAAATAGTCCTATCTTTCTCTAGTTATGATATTACTTATTCATTTAAAAACAGCATTTCTGCCTACTAGTTTTCAAGACAATGAATAATACTATACATTGTCTTCACAAAACTCTACTTATATGAGCACAAAAATCACTTGAATAAAACACTGACATGGAGGTCAGCAGATGGCATAGTGGTTCTGTCCCTGGACTCTGATATGACCAACTGTGGTTCGAGTCCCAGACCTGGTGGCTTGAAACTCACACTGGGCACATGTGGATGTATGCCCAAGATCCTAGGAGGAGAATGGAGGAGAAAGGATTGGATTGTGGTATGGCCATCCCCCCACATGGGGACAATTTCTCACTTTCTTTCTCACAGTTTCTTTCTCTCTCTCTCTCTTTCTCTCTCAATTTCTCTGCTGAATGCACATGCCCTATAGCAAAAACATCTAAGAGAAAAATTTAAAAAACACTAGCATAGACTACTTATTTAACTCTCTAATTAGTACACTCACATATATTAAATTCCCCCTACCTCCCACACACAAAAATAAGGGATCTCTAAACTTCATAAAAAATGTGTATTTTCGAAACCTATGCATGGAGGAGGCAGTAGGTGGCATGGTGGTTAAGGCACTGGATTCCTACATGCTGACCGTGGTTCGAGCCCCAGTCGGCAGCTTAAAAATTAAGCTGGACACATAGGCATTCAACCTGAAAACCCAGAAGGAAAATTAAAGAGAAGTGATTGCAGCATGGTCATGCCCTTTAGAGTGTGATTTTTCACTCTCCCTCTCACTGACTCTCTCTCTGGATAATGTAGACAATCTCTGACAAAATCATCAAAAAATAAATTTAAAAATATGGATGGATTTAATTTTGGGGGGCACCAAAATAAACTCATACTTTAATTCCCATTCCCCCCCAAATATTTTGAAGTAAAAAATGCATACATATGAACACTAGTATTTCTATCATTATCATCTTAAAAAACAAAGTATGGTATCAAAATATAGTAAAATAATTAAAATTTATTTAATCTCTTCCCCTCTTGATCTAAAAGGTAAATATTCCACATTGGCATTTACCAGACTCAGTTTCTTAACTGTTCATATATAAGATTCTATTTTTATAGTGTTTTATTGCTCTGAATAATAAAATTTCAACTTAAATGTTATTTCTAACAGGTTCTTCCCTAATAGTTATTGTTCTACTTATTTTCACCAAAGATGAGACATCTGTACCTTTATGCAGAACTAATTATAAGGAAATACACACCATTAAAAAAGAAAAATTGCTACAGGGCATATGCCCTTGCCAGAGAAAGACACAGAAAAAGGAAAAGTGAGAAAACATTCCCAGGGCGTCTGACCATGCTACAGTCTTTTCTTCTCCATTTTTTCTCAGTATTTTGGGCACACACACACACACACACACATGTCCATTGTGTTATATGCCATTAGGTCCAAGGCTTGACCCATGCAATTGGTCATGTGGGACCTACTCACCTTAGCCACCATGACACAGGCTGGTCCAATAGACACCATTTGATGTCCTTTACCAGTTCCTTGCAAATTTACCATTCAGAATTTCATCCTAGCTCTAAGGTGTTAATACTGTAATTAAAGTAATGCTAAATTTTTTTCAGGTCCATTTTCCATCCCAATAAAGAAATGAAAGATAGTTCAATAAGCCCAAATTAATTTATCCTTTCAATAAATGAGTATCCTATATGTACTAAATATTTAGTAATATGCCACATAAACAAATGAACAAATAAATGTAATAAATAGTCAAATACAAGAAGTTTTACTAACCAGTCAATATTTAAACCAATTTACAAGTAATATATTTATGTCATTTAAGAATTGTTTGGAACCAGCAGTTAGCGTAGTGGCTATGTCACTGGATTTCCACATAGTCGACCGCGGTTCGTGTCCCGGACCCGATGGCTTAAAACTCACGCTGGGCGAGTGTGCGTGCGTGCCCAAGATCCCGAGAGGAGAATGGAGGAGAAGGGATTGTGGCGTGACCATCCCCCCTGGGGGGTGTTTTCTCGCTTTCTGCCTCTATGTCTCTCTCTGTCTGTCTGGCGAGCGCTCGTGCCCTACAGTGAAAATCTCTCCAAAAAAAAAAAAAGAATTGTTTGTGGGATCAGCAGTTAGCATAGTGGCTATGTCGCTGCACTCCCATGTAGTCAACTGCCCTTTGAGTCCCAGACCAGGTAGCTTAAACTCATGCTGGGCGCATGTGTGTGCATGCCCAAGATCCTGAGAGGAGAATGGAGGAGAAGGGATTATGGCATGGTCATACCCCCTGGAGAGTGATTTCTTGCTTTCTGTCTCTCTGTCTCTCTCTGTCTCTCTGGCAAGCACGCATGCCCTGTAGCAAAAAACTCTTCCCCCAAAAAAGAATTGTTTGTTTTGCCATAGGGTGCATGCACTTGACACAGAGAGAGACACACACACACACACAGAGGAAGTGAGAAATCACCCTTCCCCCCATCACCCTCAGAAGATGATCATGCTGTAATCTCTTCTACATTCTTTTCTCAGTATTTTGCACACACATACACACACACACACACACACACACACACACACACACATGCCCATGTTTTTCAAGTCACCAAATCTGGGATTCAAACCACACATGTGAGAGCCAATTGCCTTAATTTCCATGTGATCAGCTGGCCCAATTTAGGAAATATTTTTTTAAAAATATTTTTAGAGGACCAATAGTTGGTGTGGTGGTTAAGGTGCTAGATTCCCACATAGCCAATCACAGTTAGTCCTAGGCCTGGCGGCTAAGGGATAACACTGGGCTCATGTGCATGCATGTCCAAAATCACGAGGAATGGATGAGAAGAGATTGTGTGGCCATACCCTGGGGGTGTGTTTGATGTGAATTTTCACTTTCTCTCTCTCTCTCTGTCTCTGGAAAGCAAACATGCCCTAATGGTACCACCTTCCCCACAAACAAAGGAAAAAGGAAACTCTTTAGATACCACTATGAACATTTTCTTAACAATTTTTCCTCATTTATATATATACATATTTAAAGAGAGAGAAAGTTGGGGAGAGAGGGAAAGCCAGTCCTGTGACTTGGTGGTTAAGAGACACAGATCCCACCTGGCTGAACACTGTTTGAATAACAACCCTGACAATTTGAAAAACACATTGGGCATATGTGTGTGCACATTCTAAATATTAACAGAATGGAGCAATGGAGGAGAAAGGACACCTGTATAACCATGCCCCAATGAAGGGTGCTTTCTTCTTTTCCCTTTCTCTGTTTTTTTTGTTTTGTTTTTGTTTTTTGTTTGTTTTTTTTTTTTTTGAGTACAAATACTCTCTTGCAAACAAAACAAATAAACTACAGAAACAGTAAGGAGATTTCTTAGGACAGGTTAGACTTTTTAGTTAGAAGTCCTAGATGGGTTCTGTGGTTTGTATGTGCGTGCTCTAAGGAAAGTGGGCCAGGGAGCTATTTATTTTCCTTGTACATGTGTATGGATCCATTCTGGGGTTTCAGTTCCAATTTAATTGGAACATGACCTTTTCTGATCAATTGTTTACATAATTATTATTAGCACCCCTTCATTTTCAGAAGAGTCCTGAGCTCCAAGATAATTATAGGATTACTTTACAAAGAGATAACAAATAAATGATAAGACTATTGACAAAGTGATCTTGGCAGGGATCCTTGAGATCTCAGCAGTGGAACACTTGTCAAATACTGAAGCTAAGAAGTCATCTGGTGAAACACCACCACACCACTAAGAATGACAAAACGCTGTCAATTAAGTTCTGCCACTTCATCAATTTTAACAAGAAACCCAATTTTGGAGACATTCAGTGATGAGGACAATTTGTGTTTGAACTCAATGTTCCATAATAATTTAGTTTAGAATGAATTCCGATTACATGCAATAGTTTGGGTTAAACATCCTTTGAAATGGTTAAAAATTTATATCTTAAGAGACGTATGTTCCAAGAATACTCTTGAATAAGTAATAAAGGCATCTCTTCACAGCCGAAATGGGAAATCACAACATTTTTAAAAATCAGAAAATGTAATGTTGTAAACTTGTAGGTAAACCTAATCCATTATTTTCAAAAGTATGTTCAATTACATTTTAATACACCGAGATATTATACAAATTTTGGTTTTTTTTTTTTTGTTTGCTGTTTTTATTTTCTAAACCACTGTCTCCTTTTCGGGTTCAGCAACTACAAAGTTAACCATGGGATGTCTTTGAATAATTAAAGAGGAGTCTCTCTGACACAGGGCTCATGCCTCTCACAGAGTAATGCCCTCTCAAAGCAACATTTCATTCTGTCCTTCCTTTGCTTGTCAGGAGGTCAAAAGATTGTTCTTCAGTGCACTAAGTGCAGTCAAATGGCCTCACAAGTAAACATCCTTTACAAGTTCAACCTCTAGGTAGACTATAACTTTTCTACTTTGTTGAACTTATCTGACAGGACAAGAAATACTACTCTGAAGAGCTGTAGCCAGCAACACTTTATATTCACTGCCAGACTTTCACTTCACTTCCCAGAAGCAATCAGATTCCTTCAATCAGGTACCTCCTCCTTCTAGGGTCTCTTGACGGAACTGAAATAACATAGTGAAATGGACATTTGGTAAACAATTGCATATACTTATAAGAATTACCAGTGGCATTAGGAAATATTGCATGGTAAATAGTAGTAACAAAAGTGATACTTTAGTTGATCTTAAATCCAATATAAACTTAGATAATATCAACCAAAAACAGAGACTAATTTTTCTCTGATGCTATTATTTAAATTAAAAAAGCATGAAATAATCTTTCTCTTTTTAATTTAGATCCTCACCTTTTGTTTAAGCTTTGTTTTGTCAAACTAAGATAAAAACATATTGCTCACATAAATATAGAATAAGTACATGTGAAAGAATTTTTTATTTTTTGGAAGAGGGTTTTTGCTATAGGGCATGTGCGCTCACCAGAAAGATAGAGAGAGACAGAAAGCAAGAAATCGCCCCCCAGGGGAGATGGCCATGCCACAATCCCTTCTCCTCCATTCTCCTCTCGGGATCTTGGGCAAGCATGCACACGTGCCCGGTGTGAGTTTAAGTCATCGGGTCTGGGACGTGAACTGCCATCGACTATATGGGAGTCCAGCGACATAGCCATTACACTAACTGCCGGTCCCAGATTTTTTTTCAATTCCTTAAATAATGAAGGGATTGGTGAGATGGAAAGGCTGATTCTAGGAACATCAGAACAAGTGTTTACACACTCTGTAAGGAAAGGCATTTAAATATAATATTAGAATAAGACTGTTAGATTAAAAATAACATAAGTCCATATCCTAAAGGCAATAAAGACATAACCTTAGAAAATATCTTTTCTATTGAAAAGATATATACAAGAAGATACATAACTTTCCAATACTGAAATATAATCAATTAGCACATAAAGTCAAAAGAAAGAAAATTAATCCTTGATTATGCCTGCTAATGATACAGTATAAAACTGACTGGACATTTAGATACTCTTTTGCTTTATTTCCTAGGTTTAGGTACCATTTTTCTTACAGTTAATTCTATTGGTGATCACTTGAATTCCACTCAAAAATATTACTTTGCCCTAATGGTAGAATTTGTTAACAGGTTTGAACACGGTTTAAAAAGGATAAGCAATTCACTTACTAAAAGCCCATAAATTACTATGTCTGCCAAGATATATATATATATATATATATTTTAAAATACTGTATGTTGCATCTGCCAACTATTTTGAAATTTCTAGAAAGATTAAGAGTTTTATATATTCCAGATAAGGAGGCTAGCCAGGTGACTTGGTTAAGACAGCTGAAGCTCATATGGCAGACTGTGTTATTTGAGCCCTTGACCTGGCAGCCTGAAAAGCATGCCCAGTGTCTGTGTACACATGCCCAAAATTCTAAGAGGAGGATGTAGAACAGTTCAGAGCATAGTCATTTCTCCACAGTATGTTTTCTCAATTTCTCTCTGTTTCTCTCTGTCTGCAGTGAACACATGCACCTACAACAAATTTAAAAAGTTTAAAAAAAGAAAGAAAAAATAGAAATACACACACACACACACACACACACACACACATATATATATACAACAAAATCATGGTAATTGATTTCTGACTTCTACTTTCAAAATTATATTCTAATTAACGTCTGCTTTTTCTCTGGCAAAGTATGATGACAATGACATTTTAATAATTCTGCTATGCTTATTTACATAGTAGAATGGTACTTGCTAAGTTTAAAGCATTACGTGAGTGGAAAATTTAAAAAAGCCTGTTTTTTTCCTACACTTTTCTCTCAACATGTAAGAAAAGCACTTTTTCCATGCTCTCTCTGGGTATTCTGACCGCTTACCTGCCCAGTTCATTCTCCTGTAAGACACAATTGTTTTATACTCAAGTATAGATGGGCTGTCTTGTAATTTGCCAGAGGTAAAAACTTTCACAAGTAAAATGTAACCAAGTTTATATACCTCTCTGGGTTACTCTCTGACTCACTAGTGATATTAAACACTTTAGATAAATTAAATTTAAAAGAGTTTCATTGAGCAAAGAACAACTGGCAAACTGGGCAGCACCCAGAACTTATGCTGAGGAAATCAGGGGCTTCCACACGATCTAATAACATTTATGGACAGAAAAAGGAAATACTGTACAGAAAATAGAAGTAAAGCAGAGAAACAGCTGGATTTGTCACAGCCTGATATTTTCTTTATTTGAACACTGAACAGTTGGCCATCTGTGATTGACTGAAGCATGGCTGTCGTGATTGGCTGACTTTGCTATTTGTTTTGAAAGCAAATCCTAAGTTAGGTATTCAGCTTGTTCACATACTAAGCTCAGTTGTGTTTCCACTTAAGGACTGAAGTATGAGTATGGAGACTTTCTCCAGTCAAAATCTAATTTGGCTTAACAATGATAATCATAAGAATTTGAGACTTTCAGCAGAATCATCCGCACTTCTGTCATTTAAGAGTTTTCAGTGATTATTTATTGATTTCCTCTTGAAGTAGCTTCAGATTGAAAAGTTTAGAAATAATAAAAACTAACTCGATGGTGGTATTTAGCATTATGTCTTTCAAAATCTATTTCATCATATGCAGAGTAAAAGAGCATAATTCTATCCTCCTTTTATTCTTAGAAAAGCAAAACACAAACCAAGATGACTTTTCAATAAAATATTACACAGGAAGAGAGAGATTTCCATATTAAAAAAAAATCACATGTAGTCCCAGATGGATTTGTATTGTTTATACATTTTCAATATTTACAGCTTAAGCTTACATGCGAGGAGTGAGTTGCTTCAAAGACAAGGAAATAATCTGGAAGCTCCTTGTCAAAATGTGGCTGAGCTAGTGTTTTGAGTGGTGATTTATACTGGAGATGTAAGGTGACCCTGCAGTATATATTTCATGCTCTAATTACTCTTGCCTCTGCCCTGTCAGTTAATATGATTGTTGAACTTAAAAAGGCCTGTTCAAAATGTACCCAGAATGGAGCCTGGACTGATGGGAGTGAGATTTGTATTATAACTTTGAAAAGTTTGACAGTATAATGAATGTGACATCTTTTCAAAAAAAAAAAAAAAGTAAACTAGATGTGAATATGTGAATTCGAAAGAAATTGAGAAGGAAAATTTACAAGAGAAAACTGATTGAAATTTAAATCTATACTGCCTTGTAGCATGACTGGTACATATGAGACTTTGATGAATGCTTGAGTAATGAACAAATAAATTCAACACAGTAATTAACAGGAATGATCTGTTCTCAGAGGAAAACTTATCAATGTAGAAGGGGGATAAGTATGCAATTACTGAACACTGGCTTTCTTCTCCAAAATTTTCACTCCATGTATAGTTTTCTCAGTTCTTTTTAAAGATGTCCTTGACAAAATTTATGGAGTAATCCCAATTGCAGTAGTGTGTGCTGGATGCTGATGGCTGTTTAAAATACTGTATGTTGCATCTGCCAACTATTTTGAAATTTCTAGAAAGATTAAGAGTTTTATATATTCCAGATAAGGAGGCTAGCCAGGTGACTTGGTTAAGACAGCTGAAGCTCATATGGCAGACTGTGTTATTTGAGCCCTTGACCTGGCAGCCTGAAAAGCATGCCCAGTGTCTGTGTACACATGCCCAAAATTCTAAGAGGAGGATGTAGAACAGTTCAGAGCATAGTCATTTCTCCACAGTATGTTTTCTCAATTTCTCTCTGTTTCTCTCTGTCTGCAGTGAACACATGCACCTACAACAAATTTAAAAAGTTTAAAAAAAGAAAGAAAAAATAGAAATACACACACACACACACACACACACACACACATATATATATACAACAAAATCATGGTAATTGATTTCTGTCTTCTACTTTCAAAATTATATTCTAATTAACGTCTGCTTTTTCTCTGGCAAAGTATGATGACAATGACATTTTAATAATTCTGCTATGCTTATTTACATAGTAGAATGGTACTTGCTAAGTTTAAAGCATTACGTGAGTGGAAAATTTAAAAAAGCCTGTTTTTTTCCTACACTTTTCTCTCAACATGTAAGAAAAGCACTTTTTCCATGCTCTCTCTGGGTATTCTGACCGCTTACCTGCCCAGTTCATTCTCCTGTAAGACACAATTGTTTTATACTCAAGTATAGATGGGCTGTCTTGTAATTTGCCAGAGGTAAAAACTTTCACAAGTAAAATGTAACCAAGTTTATATACCTCTCTGGGTTACTCTCTGACTCACTAGTGATATTAAACACTTTAGATAAATTAAATTTAAAAGAGTTTCATTGAGCAAAGAACAACTGGCAAACTGGGCAGCACCCAGAACTTATGCTGAGGAAATCAGGGGCTTCCACACGATCTAATAACATTTATGGACAGAAAAAGGAAATACTGTACAGAAAATAGAAGTAAAGCAGAGAAACAGCTGGATTTGTCACAGCCTGATATTTTCTTTATTTGAACACTGAACAGTTGGCCATCTGTGATTGACTGAAGCATGGCTGTCGTGATTGGCTGACTTTGCTATTTGTTTTGAAAGCAAATCCTAAGTTAGGTATTCAGCTTGTTCACATACTAAGCTCAGTTGTGTTTCCACTTAAGGACTGAAGTATGAGTATGGAGACTTTCTCCAGTCAAAATCTAATTTGGCTTAACAATGATAATCATAAGAATTTGAGACTTTCAGCAGAATCATCCGCACTTCTGTCATTTAAGAGTTTTCAGTGATTATTTATTGATTTCCTCTTGAAGTAGCTTCAGATTGAAAAGTTTAGAAATAATAAAAACTAACTCGATGGTGGTATTTAGCATTATGTCTTTCAAAATCTATTTCATCATATGCAGAGTAAAAGAGCATAATTCTATCCTCCTTTTATTCTTAGAAAAGCAAAACACAAACCAAGATGACTTTTCAATAAAATATTACACAGGAAGAGAGAGATTTCCATATTAAAAAAAAATCACATGTAGTCCCAGATGGATTTGTATTGTTTATACATTTTCAATATTTACAGCTTAAGCTTACATGCGAGGAGTGAGTTGCTTCAAAGACAAGGAAATAATCTGGAAGCTCCTTGTCAAAATGTGGCTGAGCTAGTGTTTTGAGTGGTGATTTATACTGGAGATGTAAGGTGACCCTGCAGTATATATTTCATGCTCTAATTACTCTTGCCTCTGCCCTGTCAGTTAATATGATTGTTGAACTTAAAAAGGCCTGTTCAAAATGTACCCAGAATGGAGCCTGGACTGATGGGAGTGAGATTTGTATTATAACTTTGAAAAGTTTGACAGTATAATGAATGTGACATCTTTTCAAAAAAAAAAAAAAAGTAAACTAGATGTGAATATGTGAATTCGAAAGAAATTGAGAAGGAAAATTTACAAGAGAAAACTGATTGAAATTTAAATCTATACTGCCTTGTAGCATGACTGGTACATATGAGACTTTGATGAATGCTTGAGTAATGAACAAATAAATTCAACACAGTAATTAACAGGAATGATCTGTTCTCAGAGGAAAACTTATCAATGTAGAAGGGGGATAAGTATGCAATTACTGAACACTGGCTTTCTTCTCCAAAATTTTCACTCCATGTATAGTTTTCTCAGTTCTTTTTAAAGATGTCCTTGACAAAATTTATGGAGTAATCCCAATTGCAGTAGTGTGTGCTGGATGCTGATGGCTGCTTGACTAACTGAGGCCACATAGGAGCCTGAGGTTAGATTTCTAGCCAAACCAAAAAGCTGGGTAAAGAGGTACATGCCTGTAGCTACTCAGAAGAGTGAGACAGGAAGACTGCAGCAGAATGAGATTCTGTCTGAACACACACACACACACACACACACACACACACACACACCACAGTTACAGTATAAGCTAATTGAACATGAAAAAATCTCAAACACTAACTAATATGCACTTTATTGTCATACAAGGGGGTCTTCAAAAAGTTCACAGAAAATGCATAGTATGAAAAAGCTATGTATGTGGTTTTTTTTCACCAAAATAAACTTGAAATTTAATTCCATTTTTTCATGAGTCTTTGGAAGTTCCCTCATAAATATATAGATTTGTGACTTTCTTTCTCTAATCAAATCAATCAGTGGTGATGGGAGATTCGATTCTAAGACTTTAGGAGGCCTTCTCCTTTCTCTTGCTTCTTTGTAATCTGCTGAAGCCATGTCAAGATTAGCCCATTGGAGAGATGTGAGAGACCACCTTGAGGATGGCTGAGTCATCCAAGACCACTTGACCCACTGAAATAACACATGAGAGAGCCCAGAAACCACCATCAGAGATACTTCCTTAGTTTACAGATAACCACAGATACAATACTGGGTCAACCAAGTTCTGAAGAACCACTGGAGTGAACCATATAGATTATAGACAACGAAAAATGGTGTTGGTTGGGCCCCGTGGCCTACTGCTCAAGGGAGCCAGATTTACTGCTCAAGAAAGCCACCACTGACCACAATTCAAATCCTGCCCCAGCGGCTTGAAAAACACTCCAAGTGCACGTGTGTGTGTGTGCCCAAATCATGACCAAATGGAAAAATGGAGAAGGAATTGTGGCATGAAGACACTCCACCTGGAGTGTTTTCTCTCTTCTCTCCTTCCCAAGTCTCTCTCTGGGGAGCACATACACACTTTGGAAACTAGAAATAAAAATGGCATTGCTTCTATAGTTTGGGTTTTCAAGAAACAAGACCTGGACATGGAAGTCCTGATCAAGTGATTACCTGGAAATGTAACAGATAAAAAAGAGTAAAGGAAGCAGGATACAGCTAAGGAATATAGCTAAGCAGAGATATCAGCTGGAGCTTATATTTACTGTGATTCAAATGTGAAACCTGAAGTGCATATAGTACCATACTGTTCATTTGTTTTTGAGGATGTTTAATGTTCATCTTCTGCCTCTGTGAAAGATAGATTCTGCCAGAGGACTAAGGGAGAGGGAGTTAGAGTAGCCTCTAGTGCTGGAAAACTCATACTGGGATGAGGATTATTTGCCATAGAAAGTACAGTTGTCAAAACTCACAGTAGTTGGGCCCGCAGGTGCCATGGTGGTTAAGGTGCTGGATTCCCACGTGGTTAACTTCAGTTCAAGTCTCAGACCTAACAATTGAAACTCACAGCAGTCACACATGTATGTGTGTGCAAGATCCAAGGAGAAGAATGGAGGAGAAGGGATTGTGGCACAGTCATTCCCCACCTAAGGGTGATTTCTCAATTTCCCTCTCACTTTCATTCTCTGTCTCTATGGTAAGCACATACATCCTATAGCAAAAAAAAAAAAAAAAAAAAAAAAAATCTTAAAAGAAAACACTCAAATAAATAAAAATAATAATAAACTCATAGTAGCTGAGATTTGGGTACACATGCCATGGAAGAGAGTTATACTGGGGCATTCTCAGCATCTGCTACATTGTTTTAAGGAGCTACGTTAAGTAGGGATAACTGATTAATACAATAACCATAATATATTCATCATTTTCTAGACACCACTATAGCTAAAGTTTATGTGTCTAGCCATTTCATCCTCACTCGATTCTAGAGTAAGGAGTTCAAAGCACAAAATTTCAGTAAATGTATTTTAGTTAGTTATTTTGTGATGTGTGTGAGCATATGCTTGTTAGGGAATGTTTTAGACAGTGTCTGAATGTGTCGTGATCCTCCTGCTTCAGTATTCCAAGTAACTGGGACCAGAGTTGAACCATGCCCAAGCTTAAAATGTTAACAAAGCAAAGTGGCGGAGGTGGGCTTTATGGGCCAGAAAGGTTGAAGAAAGTAGAAATAAGGAACAAGTGAACCAGTCATTTCAAAATTACTTTCCTTATAGAGTAATGCAGAGAGTCTTCTTTATCATAACAGCTTAAGTTTATTGGGACTCTTCTGATTGGTTGCTATGTAGCTCCTGTACTTTATGAAAACAGGCCTATTTCTTTTTTCTTTTCTTTTCTTTTCTCTTCTTTTCTTTTCTTTTCTTTTTTCTTTTCTTTTCTTTTCTTTTTCTTTTTTTTTTTTTTTCAATAGAGGTTTTTGCTATAGGGCCCATGTGCTCCTCAGAGCAACAGAGAAGCAGAAAGTGAGTAATCACTCCCGATGAGATAGCAATCCTTTCTCCTCCATTCTCTTTTTGAGATTTTGGACATGCATGTATGTGCACCTGGCATGAGTTTTAAGCCACTGGGTCTGGGACTTGAAATACAGTAGACTACTTGGGAGACCAGTGATGTAACTATTATGTCCTATGTTGGTTCCCAAAATTGACCTATTTCTAAGTTCACTTAACATAAGTTACTCTATTCTGGTTTGGTCTGGTCTGTTGGAACCAAGTTAAAGAGTAAGGTATAAAACAATGGCTTCCTATAAATTTTATATAACACAACTTTAGTTTCATATATATGTGTGTATACACACACACACAAAGAAGCTAGCAGAAATTCATTTTGTGTTTCATAGACAAATGTGATAAGACCAAATTATTTTCTGGAAAGTTTTTGTTAGTGACATTTTATTTTTTATTTATTTATTTTTTGGGGGAGGTTTTTTGATATATGGCACATGTGCCCGCCAGAAAGACAGAGAGAGATAGAGAGATAAACAGCAAGAAATCACCCCCCCCAGGGGGGATGCACGCGCACATGCCCAGTGTGAGTTTAAGTGACCAGGTTCAGGACTCGAACTGCAGTCAGGTACATGGGAGTTGAACGACATAGTCATTACACTAACTGCTGATCCCTGTTAGTGACACTTTAATGGGTGAACTGAAACGGAAAATTCGGAAAATAGAAGGACTTGTTATAGTGATAGTTTAATTAGAAATTCAGAGACCCTGAATGTATCTTCATCTAGTGCATTTCCTAGAGAAAAAAAAAATAGTTATAATCAATTTGGGTTGCTATAACAAAATTTCACATGCTAGGGACCAGCAGTTAGCGTAATGGCTATGTCGCTGGACTCCCATGTAGTTGACTGCGGTTCGAGTCCCGGACCCAGTGGCTTAAACTCACTCCAGGCGCGTGTGCATGCATGTCCAAGATCCCAAGAGGAGAATGGAGAAGGGATTGTGGTGTGGCTATCCCCCCTGAGGGGGGATTTCTGGCTTTCTTTCTCTCTGTCTCTATCTGTCTGGTGAGCGCATGCACCCTATAGCAAAAATCTCTCCAAAAAAAGAAAAAAAAAATTTCACATGCTAGTGGCATAACAACAAACACTTATTTCTAACAGTTGTGGGTTTCTGGAAGTCCAAGATTCAGGTTTTTGGCCCTGGGAAGGCTCTCTTTCTTTCTTGCAGATGGTTTCCTTCTTACTGTGTCCTCACGTGAAAGAAAGGGAGTAATATCTTTCTCTCTTCTTAGAAGGGCACTTAAAATTTCATCATGAGAGTCCTACCCTAATGATATCATCTATGTCTGATTAATTCCCCAAAATTTCTTCTCCAGATGATGAAACTGGGTGTTACAACTTCAACATAGGAATTTTGGGAGGAGCACAACTCAATTCATAGGACATGGTAACCAGTTTCATCTGGAAGGCTAGGAAGAGGAAAGTATTGGAAAGAAATTAGAGCTCAGAATTTTGCAATTCTTCTAATAATTAGTAGGAATACAGAAGAGAAATTTTATTTGAGAAAGATTGTAAGGACACATTTGGAATTGTTGGATTCAAATTCATTAAAATGTTTGGGTAAAATATATATTACATGGGCCAGCTGGTGGCATGTTGGTTGGGGTGGTTGCATTGCACATGTCTGACATTATGGTTAAAGTCCCAGACCCAAAAGCCTGAGAAACACACCAGGCACATGTACATACATGACGAAAATGAGAAATGGAGGAGAGGGATTGTAGGGTGACTATTGCAATGGTGCTTTCCCAGTTTCTCTCTCACTCTTTTTCAGTCTCTCTCTAAAAAGTACATGTGCCTTCTGTCACTTATAATTCCATCATAAGAGTCCTACACTCATGATATCATTCATGTCTGTTTACTTGGAGAGAAAAAAAATAATATGTGAGTTTGAAATACACTTGTAAAACTTAAGAGGAGATCAAGATGTTGAATATTTAGAGATAACACATCACAATTTTTAAAATCAGTATTTTCATTTTAGAATAATCGTTTTTAAAAGATAGGTACCAAAGTTAGAGTTCTGAAATGTGATAATCATGCTGTACAGGAAAATGGTAAATAGCATTTTTCATTAGTAAAAAATATTTTAAATGTGCTAAATTCCATGTAAATATTTCAAGTTGATTTTTTCTTTTCTTTTCTTTTCGTTTCTTTTTGTTTTCTTATTTTTTTCATTCAATCAGTTTAAATCTTTACAGTATATAAAATGGATATTCCCCAGTTTGATACACTATATATTAGTTAAGTCCAAGATATTACATATACATTATCATCACCAGATAATTTTCCATTTTTCTGTTCATTAAATGATTTGCTTCTTTTTACCCCTTGGTTCCCTCCCACCCCCATTGTCCACACTATTCCCACAATGTCTCTACTATCTACAGTTGTTTTCCATGTCTTTATACATTTGAAACTTTCAGTTTCTGTCACAGAGTACAGGCATGTGGCATAAAATAAATGAAGCCATACAGTGCCTCCCTTTCATAGTCTGGCATGGGGTTCACTCAGCTTTAAATCTTCCATATTCATCCACTTTCAATCAAATGCCAGGGTCTCATTATTTTTTATATCTGAGTAGTAGTCTATGGTGTATATGTGCCACACTTTTTCAATCTTCATCTATTCTGGGTCATTGGGTTGGTTCCATGTTTTAGCAATTGTGAATAATGCCACAAGAAAAATGGATGTGCAAATATTTTTCCAACTGAATGCATTCATATTCTTTGGATAGATACCAAGGAGTGGAATTACTAGATTTTATGAAAATTCTATTTGTTGGTTTTTGAGGCATCTCCATATCATTCTCAATAGTGATTGTACTAATTTGCATTCCCACCAACAGTGTAGGAGAGTTTCCCTAACATCACTTTTCTTTCCTTCTTTCTTTTTTTCTTTCTGTCTTCTTTCTTTCTTTCTTTCTTTCTTTCTTTCTTTCTTTCTTTCTTTCTTTCTTTCTTTCTTTTTTTCTCTCTTTCTTTCTCTCTTTGTTAATCTTAGCCATTCTAACTGAGGTTAGATGGTATCTCATTGCGGTTTTGATTTGCATCCCTCTTATAATAAGAGATGTTGAGCATTTTTCATTTTTCATGTGCTTTTTGACTATCTATATGTCTTCTTTGGAGAGTTGTCTGTTCCCAACTTTTAACTGGATTTATTCTTTTTTTATGGGGATTGGAAAAGGATGTTAGCCATGTGGGACTCTAGGACCATAACCACTGCCATCTGCCAACCCAATTTTCCAGTTTTTTACAGTCAGTGATTTCAAGAAAAAAGAAAAATACTAGCATGGTGGTACAAAATCTCTATCACTAACTGGGTTGAGAGAAGAATCTGGTAGCATAAAGTTCAGAAAATTATTGGGAACTCTCATATATTTGAGCAAGTCTATTGGCTAAGGTAGAAGAGAGAACTAGTAGAAACAGTATATAGACAAAAGAAGAGAAAACTTTGGAAAATGGTCCCTGAAGACATAAAGTCTCTAGTGCTGGCAGACAAAAGATTAGTGGAATACTTAGCTTTAGAAAAAAATAAAGATACAAAAATTTCTGAGCAGGAATATGGTAAAGGAGGATTGAAAAATTTATATGAATTTATAAATAAATGTTATAAATGACGTGACCTTTACAAACTGACAAATGGGAAATTGAATGTTTTCTTTGTCCACTAACTTTGCAATAAATCATTCATTAGCCAGGATGTTTTATCTTTCAGTATTGGTCAGGACCACTAAGACAGTTGAACTAATTCAAAATTAATGAAATATGCATAATTTAAGCAGTGCATTAGATAGATATATTGATTTTTAAGGTATTAATTATGGACTTACATTAAATAACTCCTAGGTAGCATACAACCTGTGTAAGTACTCATATACTTAACCTCAAGTCTAATAAAATGAATCAAAACTTAACAGGTTAAATAATTTTAAGTTCTCTCAGATCAAATGGACTACCAAAAAATTCTAAAGAAAATACGATTCACTTGTTAAAAAATGTAAAATATGTATTTAATATTTAACCAAAATATAAAAGTCTAATAAGCTGCTATAAATTTATTCTTAGATATAGTCTGCTCCATTTTAATCCATTAAATTTCAAACCAGCTTTGTAATACATTAGGATGGAAATTAAATAACCTTCTATTATTAAACTAGTAAAATATGATTATTATGTTCTTCTTCATTCTACTAAACAATGTATTTGCTTATTTACATTTTATTTAACTAGTACATTTTTGCATGTTCCTTAGTCATATATTTGCTATCCAAAAATTATATGAAATCTGTGCCACTTTCATGCTTCCTATTAAAAATGGTTAATATGTATTACATTAACCATATCATGTCAAAAGGAGCCCAAAGACAAGTCAGTTATTTTGGCTATTCTACCTGTCTTTTCCATTGCAAATATTCCTGAATTTGTCTTTCCTTTTACCAGATATTCAAGAAAAATTGAATTGCTTTAGTCATATTGTATGTAAATATTTTAATTACATATATATCTCCTACAATAATAATAATAATATATTACTGAAATCTACTTAAAAAAATCATGGATGGTGTATATTGTTTTTCAAAGTAATTCTGGCTATGGACATTGCTTTACTTGTGTCAGGAAAGAAATATACAATTTCTACATTTAATTAAGTGTTACCTGTTTTATTTTTTTTAAATAAAATAGAATAAAATGAACAAAAATCTTGCCACACTTTAACAGAGATAACCCTTTCCTACTTAGAATAAGATAGGAAATAACTACTTGATGTGAAAGAATAGCATCTGGACCATCACCCATTTTTGAGGGGTTGGGATAATGCTTTATGACTTCTGCTTACTTAAAGTTATCTTCACATTTATTTTAAATGAAATGAAAGATAAATCTTTATGCGATAGTACTGACATATTTGAAAAAAAAATAAATCTTTGAATTTGACATACTGTCTTTAAATAGAGATTTTACTTTATTTCTATAATATTTTACCTCATTAATTTCTGCATAGTACTTTCCCGAAGGCTTCCATTTTTTGGTTTTCAAAGTTTCATACACAACTGGATTTATTCTACTACTTCCCATTTCTCTGTGACTCATTGATCCCATTGTCAAGAACTACAAGACTTGTTCTAATATTAACTTGTCTATCTGTGCATCAGCTATAATCTTCAGAGATTCAAGTGGCTATGCTGTTTTTCTGAGTGTCTTAGCTACAAGCTGAAAATCACACCATCAGCCTCTCTGGTTTAGAGGCCTTTGAACTTCAACAGCCATATTATTACTTCCCCAGTTCTGCAGTTTGCAGCCAACAGGTTGTGTGACTTCTTAACCTCCACAATTGCATTGTCTACTTACCTATCTATCCTTATCTATAAATCACCTTCCTATCAATTTTTTATCTATCATCTCTCCATCCTATGATTCTGTGTCTCTGGAAAACACTGAAAATACATCATCTTTAGCCTATCATTTACTTTAAGTGAATTATGCTATTTCACATATAATATAAAAGTCTAACTGCAGCACACTGTTTTTCCTCTCTTACCTGTATTTCTGTTTTCTTTCTTATAAACTTATATAACTCAAAGTTGATTGTTACTATTTTTTAAAACTATCAGTGGTCTTTCAGATAAATTGACTACACCTATTCAAACCTCAAAAAAAGTGAGAAGAGAAGGAATGTGAGAAGAAATGTTAGAAATAAATCCTCAGGGGTGATGGACACACCATAGCCCTCCTCCTCCTACACCCCAGAATCTGGGGTATACAGGTACATTCACCCAGCATGATTCACAAACTACCAGGTCTGGGACTCAAATGGTGGTCAGCCATGTGGAAATCTAGTGCCTTAACCACTTCACAATCTGTTGGCCCAAAAAGAGTAATCTTAAGGTTTATTCATTCATTGCTTCCATTGGGGAGAGACAAAGAGGGAGAAAAAGAGAAACATAGGCATTCTCAATGGGACCCTCACTTAGTGATTTAACCCCCAGTCGTAGCTGGCCCCGATGAAAGGCACAGATGTGCACCTGCACCTGGGATGTTCAGGGAGGTCTCAAGGTGTGAAATCAGTGTTCCTTTCATGTGGACCCAGCAAGTCACCACTGTGCCACCACCTGGTCCCTCAAGAGTATTTTTAAGAATATGAAAATAGCCATCACCCAGCAAAACAAAAATCAATTTCTGGCATCTAATAAAAACCTATCAGGCATGCAAAGAAGCAGGAAAACATAATCTGTAACAAGAAAATCAATCACCTAATACCAGCTAATAAATGTCATCGAGATTAAAAATATAGAAAAGAACTTAGAATGATTAATAAGAGTATATTATATATTCAACCAGACAGAAGAAAGATTGAACATTAAGAAGATTTATGAAAGATATAAAAAGATTCAAATTAAATTCTAGAGATGAAAATTACAATATCTGAGGTGAAAAAATAGACTAGATGGAATTAACCACAGATTAGACACTGCATAATAAAAGATTAAAGAACTTGAAGAAACAGCAATGAAAATTATCAAAAATAAATTCAGATTGCATAGAGGATGGGGATGGAGGAATAGGATGTGATCAGAGGGAACAAAAGCATTTAGCAGACACAGAAATGAATGAAAATAGAGAAAATATATCTCGAATGACATATGACCACTGAGTAAAAAAATAAAAACATAGACATTATCCATCTTAAATTTATCTCTCAATTATGGTGTTGAAAACAATAAATATGGTATTATCTTTGATTTCATTGTCATACATTATATGCAGGCTTTGAAAATCTATATTGTGCCCCACAAAGATGTAGAATCAAATGTAAGGAAGAAATTATAAAATGAAATTAATAAATGTGTAACATTATTTTTATTTACCTACATACTTATTATTTCCAGTACACTTTATTCCTTTGCATAGTTAATGTACTGACCAGAATAATTTCCTTCCTACACTGAACATTTCTTTAGATATTTTGGTCATAAATTCATTTCTTTTTTATATTTCATATTGACATTTTAATTTTAATATTGAAAGTGTTTTCATTGAATAATTCTGATGTTATTTTGGTACAAGCAATTCTTTGGTTTGGTACTTAAATTTTACCCATTCATTTTCTGGCCTGCATTTTTCCATGAGAAATTTGCTAATATTTTGATCTCTATTCCTCAGAGTTAATGTGTTTATCTTTGTTATGTTTTTAATTTTATCTGTTTATTGTAATCCTTAACAATTTGTTTATATTGTGCTTTAGTGTAATTTTTCATGTTTCTTCAGCATGGGATTAATTGAATTTATATACATATGAATTTGCAAATTCCCACAATTTTTTAAATTGGGTATTATGTATAGACATTTTTTTCTCCCTCCTCTGTTTTATGAACTCCAATTATATGCAGATTAAGCCACTGGAAGTTGCTTCATAAGTTATTGCTGCTTTTCAATCTTTCTTCTATCTGGTTGAATATATAATATACTCTTATTAATCATTCTAAGTTCTTTTCTATATTTTTAATCTCGATGACATTTATTAGTTGGTATTAGGTGATTGATTTTCTTGTTACAGATTATGTTTTCCTGCTTCTTTGCATGCCTGATAAGTTTTTATTAGATGCCAGAAATTGATTTTTGTTTTGCTGGGTGATGGCTATTTTCATATTCTTAAAAATACTCTTGAGGGACCAGGTGGTGGCACAGTGGTGACTTGCTGGGTCCACATGAAAGGAACACTGATTTCACACCTTGAGACCTCCCTGAACATCCCAGGTGCAGGTGCACATCTGTGCCTTTCATCTGGGCCAGCTATGACTGGGGGTTAAATCACTAAGTGAGGGTCCCATTGAGAATGCCTATGTTTCTCTTTTTCTCCCTCTTTGTCTTTCTCCAATGGAAGCAATGAATGAATAAACCTTAAGATTACTCTTTTTGGGCCAGCAGATTTTGTAGTAGTTAAGGCACTAGATTTCCACGTTGCTGACCACCATTTGAGTCCCAGACCTGGTAGTTTGCGAATCATGCTGGGTGAATGTACCTGTATGCCCCAGATTCTGGGGTGTTGGAGGAGGAGGGCTATGGTGTGTCCTTCACCCCTGAGGGTTTATTTCTAACATTTCTTCTCACATTCCTTCTCTTACTTCTCACTTTTTTTGAGGTTTAAATAGGTGTAGTTAAGTGATTTGGAAATATATTTTATCTTTTGCAAGATAACTAGCATCTGAGTCGTCTATCTGATACTAGAGTAGAAAATTATGTGATTTTCTACTCTATGTGGGTTTTTGGCACTGTTCTATTTAATTCTTCCAAGTGGTTCTTCCTCTGGACTTGAGTCATTTTCTTTCATGTACTTTCTAATCATCACTCAGATGAAGACCCATGGGGGAATCTCTGTAGATCTCTAGAGCTGTCTGAGATAAGTACCTCTTTTCTATTACTCTGCCCTTTAAAATTGTAGCCTCTTTATCTTTCCCATATTTTTTCCTACAATTCAGGGAGATCACCCTGAGGTCCCATATGGCTCCTGTGGCCTAGAAACTCCCAGAAATTAATTTAGGCTAATTGCAAGATTAATCTTATTTATTTCTCTCTCTCTCTCTCTTTTTTTTTTTTGGTGGAGATTATTAAACTTTACTGTCTAATATCCAACATATTTAAAACTAAACTAAAACACTAAGGTGTCAAATATTTTATACAGTTTGTATTTGGTTTAAGTGGAAGACTATATTCAATATATCCAATTCTGGTACACCATTCTGGCCTGAAAAAAAAGCATAGCTTTTATTTTCGAATACTTCTATTGTGAGAACGTCTTTTACAGACTTATGCAGATCCTAGTCAACTTTATTTTTTAATTCTCAGAAAATGAATGAGTAGAGTGTGATTTTGAAGCTGAAATATATGGCTTCAATTATGTTGGGAAAAAAACACATAATTTGCTGTAAAATTGTTGAATTGTTTGTTAAGTGACTTAGGCTTTAGTACAGCTGCAATCTGCAATAATAGCTACTGATATTGCTAATGTGATTAGGATCTTCCTTTGTATAACAACCCATATTTCCTGCTGCGAGGATGGAACTTTTGGCTTATTATGAAAACTTCTAGTATAATATTCTGGATTGCTAAATAGTAACCTGCAGCTCAGGCACTTTTATTCTTTTCTTGTCCCAAAAGCATGTAGACAAGCTTCTATCTTCATTAGACCTTCCTCATGCTAGAAAATGATTGAGAGGCTGTATCCTACTCTTATTAAAGTCATGGCTGCTTGGGGGCCAGATGGTGTTACAACAACAGAACATTCTCTGTGGGGCTGACCAACAAGAGAAGGTTCTGGGTTCGCATCAGAGATCTCCATGAGTATTCTGGCCATGCGTGTGACATGATCCAGGGCAGGCTGAGGCTGTGGGTTGAACATAGCATTGAGGCCCTGTTGGAGGTGCTACCTCCCTCCTACCCTCTCTCACTCTCTCCTTCTATGTACTTCTCTTTCACACAAGAAAGGAATAAGCAGATTAAAAAACAAACAAACAACAAAAAAGCTATGGCTGCTGTTAGGTGTCAGGTTTCTGTCTCCATGAGGAGTTGGTTACTCAGGAGGGATCACCACCAGGCGAAAGTGTGTTGTGATTCTTCTTGCGTATGTAGCCATATGGATGCAGACAAGTTTCTACATTTATTTATATTTAAAAAGCAATACACTTTAGATATGTCTGTTTATAATTTCTTTATATCACCATGCTTTAAGACATCTACACTTTTCATACTTAATATCCTACATATAAAATTTATAAAGAAAACTAAAGACTTTTTTAGTACAAATAGTTTAAATATAAAAGTTCAAAGGAAAGATTTTTCATAATCTGCCTAAACTTGTGAGAGAATTTCATAGGGAAGAAATCCATGAGAGTGCTCGAACGAAAGCAAGTAATCTGCATGCTTCAAAGTTTGGATGAAGTTGAAATAAATGTAGTGCAAATGAGCCTTGATGGACGAAAAGAAATAAGGAGGGGTCCCTAATTCCTCTTCCTTTTAGTAGAACACATGCTGGTAGAAATATTGCAATGCTCACTATTTTTACAAATTGCCACTTGCAAATGAGGTTACACTTCTGAACAAAGAAAAAGTTCATACCTTAAAGCCTAAACCAAATAACAATATTGTGGTCATTTTATCTTTTAGAAATAAAAATTGAAAATTTTGCAGAAAGAGAAATAATAATAGGGGACAGCAGATGGCAAAGTGGTTAAGGCACTGTACAGCCACATGACCAACTGAGGTACAGGTCCTGAACCTGGCGACTGGAAACTCACACCAGGCACATGTACATGAGTATCCAAAATCTTGAGAGGAGGGACCAGCAGTAGGTGTAATGGCTATGTCACTGGACTCCCATGTAGTCAACTGCGGTTTGAGTCCTGGATCCAATGGCTTAAACTCATGCCGGGCATGGGTGTGTGTTTGCCCAAGATCCTAAGAAGAGAATGGAGGAGATTGCAATGTAGCCATCCCCCCAGGGGGTGATTTCTCACTAAAGATAATACCATATTTATTGTTTTCAACACCATAATTGAGAGATAAATTTAAGATGGATAATGTCTATGTTTTTATTTTTTTACTCAGTGGTCATATGTCATTCGAGATATATTTTCTCTATTTTCATTCATTTCTGTGTCTGCTAAATGCTTTTGTTCCCTCTGATCACATCCTATTCCTCCATCCCCATCCTCTATGCAATCTGAATTTATTTTTGATAATTTTCATTGCTGTTTCTTCAAGTTCTTTAATCTTTTATTATGCAGTGTCTAATCTGTGGTTAATTCCATCTAGTCTATTTTTTCACCTCAGATATTGTAATTTTCATCTCTAGAATTTAATTTGAATCTTTTTATATCTTTCATAAATCTTCTTAATGTTCAATCTTTCTTCTGTCTGGTTGAATATATAATATACTCTTATTAATCATTCTAAGTTCTTTTCTATATTTTTAATCTCGATGACATTTATTAGTTGGTATTAGGTGAGCAGGTTTTGTAGTAGTTAAGGCACTAGATTTCCACGTTGCTGACCACCATTTGAGTCCCAGACCTGGTAGTTTGCGAATCATGCTGGGTGAATGTACCTGTATGCCCCAGAATCTGGGGTGTTGGATGAGGAGGGCTATGGTGTGTCCATCACCCCTGAGGATTTATTTCTAACATTTCTTCTCACATTCCTTCTCTTACTTCTCACTTTTTTTGAGGTTTAAATAGGTGTAGTTAAGTGATTTGGAAATATATTTTATCTTTTGCAAGATAACTAGCATCTGAGTCGTCTATCTGATACTAGAGTAGAAAATTATGTGATTTTCTACTCTATGTGGGTTTTTGGCACTGTTCTATTTAATTCTTCCAAGTGGTTCTTCCTCTGGACTTGAGTCATTTTCTTTCATGTACTTTCTAATCATCACTCAGATGAAGACCCATGGGGGAATCTCTGTAGATCTCTAGAGCTGTCTGAGATAAGTACCTCTTTTCTATTACTCTGCCCTTTAAAATTGTAGCCTCTTTATCTTTCCCATATTTTTTCCTACAATTCAGGGAGATCACCCTGAGGTCCCATATGGCTCCTGTGGCCTAGAAACTCCCAGAAATTAATTTAGGCTAATTGCAAGATTAATCTTATTTATTTCTCTCTCTCTCTTTTTTCTTTTTTTTGGTGGAGATTATTAAACTTTACTGTCTAATATCCAACATATTTAAAACTAAACTAAAACACTAAGGTGTCAAATATTTTATACAGTTTGTATTTGGTTTAAGTGGAAGACTATATTCAATATATCCAATTCTGGTACACCATTCTGGCCTGAAAAAAAAGCATAGCTTTTATTTTCGAATACTTCTATTGTGAGAACGTCTTTTACAGACTTATGCAGATCCTAGTCAACTTTATTTTTTAATTCTCAGAAAATGAATGAGTAGAGTGTGATTTTGAAGCTGAAATATATGGCTTCAATTATGTTGGGAAAAAAACACATAATTTGCTGTAAAATTGTTGAATTGTTTGTTAAGTGACTTAGGCTTTAGTACAGCTGCAATCTGCATCAGAAAATAAATGAGTAGAGTGTGATTTTAAAGCTGAAATATATGGCTTCAATTATGTTGGAAAAAAAAACATAATTTGCTGTAAAATTGTTGAATTGTTTGTTAAGTGACTTAGGCTTTAGTACAGCTGCAATCTGCAATAATAGCTACTGATATTGCTAATGTGATTAGGATCTTCCTTTGTATAACAACCCATATTTCCTGCTGCGAGGATGGAACTTTTGGCTTATTATGAAAACTTCTAGTATAATATTCTGGATTGCTAAATAGTAACCTGCAGCTCAGGCACTTTTATTCTTTTCTTGTCCTAAAAGCATGTAGACAAGCTTCTATCTTCATTAGACCTTCCTCATGCTAGAAAATGATTGAGAGGCTGTATCCTACTCTTATTAAAGTCATGGCTGCTTGGGGGCCAGATGGTGTTACAACAACAGAACATTCTCTGTGGGGCTGACCAACAAGAGAAGGTTCTGGGTTCGCATCAGAGATCTCCATGAGTATTCTGGCCATGCGTGTGACATGATCCAGGGCAGGCTGAGGCTGTGGGTTGAACATAGCATTGAGGCCCTGTTGGAGGTGCTACCTCCCTCCTACCCTCTCTCACTCTCTCCTTCTATGTACTTCTCTTTCACACAAGAAAGGAATAAGCAGATTAAAAAACAAACAAACAACAAAAAAGCTATGGCTGCTGTTAGGTGTCAGGTTTCTGTCTCCATGAGGAGTTGGTTACTCAGGAGGGATCACCACCAGGCGAAAGTGTGTTGTGATTCTTCTTGCGTATGTAGCCATATGGATGCAGACAAGTTTCTACATTTATTTATATTTAAAAAGCAATACACTTTAGATATGTCTGTTTATAATTTCTTTATATCACCATGCTTTAAGACATCTACACTTTTCATACTTAATATCCTACATATAAAATTTATAAAGAAAACTAAAGACTTTTTTAGTACAAATAGTTTAAATATAAAAGTTCAAAGGAAAGATTTTTCATAATCTGCCTAAACTTGTGAGAGAATTTCATAGGGAAGAAATCCATGAGAGTGCTCGAACGAAAGCAAGTAATCTGCATGCTTCAAAGTTTGGATGAAGTTGAAATAAATGTAGTGCAAATGAGCCTTGATGGACGAAAAGAAATAAGGAGGGGTCCCTAATTCCTCTTCCTTTTAGTAGAACACATGCTGGTAGAAATATTGCAATGCTCACTATTTTTACAAATTGCCACTTGCAAATGAGGTTACACTTCTGAACAAAGAAAAAGTTCATACCTTAAAGCCTAAACCAAATAACAATATTGTGGTCATTTTATCTTTTAGAAATAAAAATTGAAAATTTTGCAGAAAGAGAAATAATAATAGGGGACAGCAGATGGCAAAGTGGTTAAGGCACTGTACAGCCACATGACCAACTGAGGTACAGGTCCTGAACCTGGCGACTGGAAACTCACACCAGGCACATGTACATGAGTATCCAAAATCTTGAGAGGAGGGACCAGCAGTAGGTGTAATGGCTATGTCACTGGACTCCCATGTAGTCAACTGCGGTTTGAGTCCTGGATCCAATGGCTTAAACTCATGCCGGGCATGGGTGTGTGTTTGCCCAAGATCCTAAGAAGAGAATGGAGGAGATTGCAATGTAGCCATCCCCCCAGGGGGTGATTTCTCACTTTATGTCTCTCTGTCTTTCTTTCTGGTGAGTGCACGAGCCCTATAGCAAAAATCTCTTAAAACAAACAAACAAACAAAAAATAACTTCAGAGCTGAGGAAAAGGGCTTGTTGCAGCGTGACCATTCACCCTGAGGGTGATTTCTCATTTTCTCTCTTTCTGTGTCTCTCTCTGTGTTCTCCAGCAAGTGCACACACCCTATGCCAAAATAATAATAATAAAACTAGCAACACTGTGAAAGAAGATACAAAAATCCAATGACAATATTAAAATAGCTAACAATTAATCATATTCAAACTTCTTTATGCATATACTATCATTTGATCCTCAAATGCCCTCAAGTACCCTGTGAAGTAGAAATTACTGTGATTACTAGAATTAGACTTGATCAGCACTTTGATTTTCAATGTCATTAGAAAAGATATGCATTTGGGAACAGCAGATGGCATAACGATTATGTCACTGGACTCCCACATAGTCGACTGTGGTTCAAGTCCCAGACTTGAGGGCTTAAAACTCACACTGGGCATGTGTGTGTTCATGTCAAAGTCCTGAGAGGAGAAGAGATTGTGACATGTTCATCTCCATTGGGGGGTGGTTTTTGCTTTCTGTCTTTCTGTCCAAAAAAATAAAAGAAAGAAATCGATGTTTTTAATCTCAGGGGAATCTATGTGAATGATGCAGGTAGTTCAGTTAAAAATTAATCTTTTTCCATAATTCTTGGTCCTAAAAAGGGTGTTTTGTTTGTTTTTTTATTTGCTATAGGGCACATGCACTTTCAGGAGAGAGACACAGAGAGAGGGAAAGTGAGAAATTACCCCACAAGGGGAATGACCACATCACAATTTCTTCTCCTCCATTCTCCTCACGGAGTTTTGGACACACATGAACATATGCCTAGGATGTTTTCCGACCTGCTAGAACTCAGGCTGGTACTCAAACCACAGAGTCGGCCATGTGGGATTCAGCTACTTTAATCTCCATGCCCCCTGTTGGCCTCAAAATAGAATGATTTTTTTTTTTAGGTTTATGATTTTTAATTAACTTTACTTTTTAAACATTGCATCTAGCTTTGCTGCACACTTAAAACAAATCTGTCAGTATGCAATATAATTCTATGTGTTTTTAAAAACTTACTCACTTATTTTTATTTACATTTAATCACTGTATATCTTTACAGTATACAACAGTATAAATACAGTGCATATTCGCCAAAGATGTTATCATATACATTATCAACAAATGACGTTTAATTTTTGTACCTATTAAACATTTTATTTCTTTGTTTCCCAGATGCCTCCTTCTCACCCCTTGTTGCCCACTGCCTCCTGTACTGTCTCTAGTATGTGCAATTTCCTGTAGAACTATAGAGTGCAGACATGCAGTATACATTAAGCAGGGATGTGCAGAACCTGCTTTTCATAGTTTGGCTTGCTTCACTTACCATTAAATCTTCCACATTTGTCTACTTTTGATCAAATGTCAGGGTCTTATTGTTGTTTATGTCTGAGAAGTTTCCACAGAGTATTAACCCCGATCAAAATAAATGTTTTTTAGTCTATCTGTCTGTAGTTATTCATGTGACAGATCAAACATCTAGATCATTGACAGAAGAACAAGAGTCAAAGTTCTACCTCATCTAATTTTGGTGCTGTAGAGCAGGAATCAAGGCTGAATAGCTGCAACATCATGGCAGATATATGGTTTCTGCTTAGCCAAGCCATCAGTGAACCAGGCCTATGCTTTTAAAGGAAACTGTCTGAGTCATACAGCCCACCAAGTGACCAGCTTTGCCTCAGGAGTTAGATTGAGGCATATAGTCTTTATACCACACTATCACACTGTAGGATAGCTGTCAATTGTTTTTCTTTGTTTGTTTTGTTTGTTTGTTTATTTTTGCCTATTTGCTTTGTTTGTTTGTTTGTTTGCTATAGGGAACATGTGCTTGTCAGAGAGAAAAAGAAAAAGATATTTAGAGAGAGAGAGAAGAGAAAGTGAGAAATTACTCCCCAGGGGAATGACTATGCCACAATTCTTCTTCTCCAGTCTCCTTGTGATTTTGGGCATACAAACACACACACACACACACACACACGTGCTCAGTGTGATTTTCAAGCCACCTAGTCAAGGACTCAATTCATGCAGTCAGTCATGTGGGATCCAGTGCCTTAATCTCCACACCACCTTCAGGCCCTTTAGTGGCCAATTTTTAAAGTAAAGCCAGGCAGGTGTGTTCTTAAATGTACTATTTCAATTTTGGATACTTTCATACCTTGTTAATCATGGAATCCCAGGAGACTCACCCAAAATTAAGATATCAGGCCTGGGAGTCAGATGCTAAGGAGCACCTATGGATGGCGTTACCTCTTTGACACCATTGCCTTAGACAACAAAGTCATCCAGGAGTCTTGTTCTGTTCCCCTACAAAAAAATGGTGGACAAGGTATAAGGTTTCCTTTTTGGTGGTAGGATTATAAATAGGTGGCAGCTTTTTTTGACTGTTGGATGAATAACTGTGAATCTTCCCACAAAGTCCCCCAAATCTTCAGTCACCCTTGAACTTTGTTGCGTTTTATTAGCCTCCAGTGTTGATGGAGATGATATTGCAGGTAGGATAGCTGAGACTGATACTTTTAACCTGCTGACCACCAGGACATCATCTATGCAGTGAGATACGGGCCTTCAGATGGCTAAGGTCCTCCTGTTACATTCTGACCCTACTACTGGTGGAAAATGACAAGGAAGTTTGTCTCACTATTGTTTCTCTCATGCTCTCTTTCTCCTTGCAGTTTTTCTTTAGCCACATTGATCCTATAGCACTTATGGGATATGGAATTTGAAACACAATTCATTAATTCCTACAGTACATTCCTGCATGAAAGCAAAAAAAAAAGCAGTGCATTGAATTGAGGAAAGAGCCAAGGTTATGTTTGCTTCCATTTCCCACTATGAACCTTACCAAAACTTTCCAATTGAATCTATGTGACCCCTTTTCATAGAAGTTTAGGTAAAATGGTGACTTTGGGACTAAAATCAATAGAGTTATAAAAATATGAATCTCTCCTTTCTTCAAGTTTCCTTGAATATTCAGTCTTTTCCTTCAATCAGTTATGTTGGAGACCTTTTACCCAATAGTATCATTAAAAGTTAAGACAATGAAAGTGGTCCACTCCTCCTGCCCACAACTTGGAACCCGGGGAGTATTCTCAAATACCTTTGCCAGGCCCATCTAAGGCTTTCTTTTTTTAGAAAACCATGTCTTTGTCAACAACCTAGTCTCCAATATCTCCAAAATTATCAAGAATTATGAAGCATGTGATATTTTGCCTTATTTGCAAACTAGCAGTCCCAGCTGTCACCAGGTCATTGGTACTGGAAGAAGACATGAGTCTCCTGGGTCAAAGAAAAAGAACTTCCTTAAATATGGCACAGCAGAAACATGAGCTGCAAATTTGCTTCAATCTCTCTCTCCCCACACATACCATGGATAAAGTTCAGATGGGTGCATAGAAAGATGCTTTCCTCTAAGGGTTTGTATCTCTGAGCTTAGGAAGTAAACTTTATAAAGTGTACTGTAAACAAACCTATATGCTATTGATTCAGAAGGAGACATTATCTTTACCTCCCTGGACAAGAATAATTCTGCCTTTAACCTCCTTATATGTAAAATATTTTTGCTTCATAAATTAAAATTTTTTCCAAGACCTTTTGCTATAGAAGACAGCCTTGAAAATGAGGCCTTAGCAAAAGCTGTTATAGTCATATAGAAACCTTATTTGCTCTGCAAATAATAATTTTCCTCTTATTTTCCCAATGAATATCTCTAGGAAAGAGAAGACAGAAAAGGCTAGAGTTCTGGGCAGTGTTTTAGAATCTCCTTTCCCTAATTCTAATGGAGGTGTCATGCTTTTTTTATAAATACTAGGGCTCTAAGACATAATTATTGGTTTGTATAAAATGTTTGGAAAATAAAAATAAAACAAAAATAAAATTATTGGTTTTAGGAAAGCAGTAAGTTTACTGAATGTAGTCTTCCCCAAAAATTTGTGTTTATTTTGATCTTGTGCATTCATTTATTCTTTGAGCATTTGAGTTCTAATGTAGTCTTACTCTGTGTAGACAAAAATAACAAGAGAAAAATGAAAGGCATTAGATACTTTAGTAAGTATCTGATGAGAGAATTGTACATAAATATAAAAAATATTAATGTAAAAATGAAACTCAGTTATCTCATTAGTTTATAAATACCACAAAATTATGGGAGCATTATAGAAATACATAACATAGGATAGATTTAACCTGAGAAAAGAAAAATCTATAGATCTCCAGAAATTGGGTGAGCTGCAAAGAGAAAGTTTGGTAGAGTATTTACAGGGAAAATGTCTTTCAAATTATGTTTTCTCCTTGCTAATCACATATAGTGAGTAATGTTAACTATGAAAATTATAATAGAGATGTGAACAGTATGCTGCCAGAAAAAAGAAAAAGAGAAATAATATTAAAGAATCACTGATGGGGCATTGAAAAAATCAAATAAAACACTTAAAACATTAATTGGCTTCTCTTTTACTGTAAGATTCTGATTCACATGTGCCATCACTTTCAGGGATACAAGAGATTCAAGCCCAGAGGAAAATTCTACCCCCTTTGATGCCTGACATGTGAGTAACAGATGTCTTTTAACTTTGGCAACTCCAGTGCTTGCTTTATTATAATATCTCAAAGGCTGACAAAAAGGGAACAGAAGTATATTTGGACTTTGTAGTTGGCAAACCTCTAAGACTAACACGGTAAAGTCAGCTCCGGTTCCCATTCATCCCCGGCATCAAGCAGTACTGTCAGCAATTTTTACTTCCGTGCCAAAAACGTGTCATGAAATGGGGAATTTATCATCTTTTCCTTTTTCTACTAAATAATTATCTTGACTTAGTTCTTGTGTTCCCTTCTCTTTCTATGTCTTAATAAAACGTGAAAGATGAAAGTGCCAAAAACAGAGATGGCAGTAATTTTTCTTTTCCTAGAATAGGAAAGTGGGGTGTGTAAATTACTTTTTCTGTGAGTTTTAATTACGTGTTTCAGAATATAAATATTAATACTTGTATCTGATCTTTCTGAAGCAGTTTGAAGCACTTTGAACATTATTCAATTAAAATAAAACATCTACATCTCAACAATAAACCTTGTAGACAATTAACTAATTTCAAATGTGATTTAAAAAGTAACCTGAAATATCTTGAAAAAAATCAAATAAATTGCAATAATTAATCCAGTTGCTCTAGAAGGTTAATAGGGGTACTTTAATTTTAAAAAATTGAATTATTAGTACAGTGAACAGTTTATGTTCAGAATTTATTTGAGGTACAGACTGCTTTATACTTTAGCCAATATAAGGCAAAATTCTGCCTTAAGATCAACTAAGATAGGTTACATGATAATATTTGGCAAGTAGTAGGTATTGAATACATTTTTATCGTTTTCCTGGTGAGAATGGAAATTTAGCAACTAAGTATTACATTTATAAAGCCAATGAAGTTTTAATTAATTATTTCACATGATCAGTCTTAATTTTAAATAATTTAAATGAAATTCAGGACAGATTGATTTATCTATATTTTAAGAACAGCTAGAGGTTTAGAAGTAGCAATTTCATGTTTGACAGTATTATACATTGCAGAATTTATTTCAATTAATAATGGCATCAAATGAATGTATAAAGGAACAGCAAACCACACAGTAGCAATTCTTTTTCACATTAATAAAAATGTAAATGTGTAGTAATATAATTAGACATTTTATCAATTAATCACTTCTTTTGGAAATATCTTATTGAGATATCATTTACAAATCATAAAGTTTGCTCATTCATAGTGTTCAATTCAGTAATTGTTAGTCTATTCCCCAAATTGTGCAACTACCATCACAATCTGATGTTAGCACATTTTCCTCACCCCAGAGAGAAACCTGTGCTTATTAGCAATTACTTCTCATCTGCTCTATCCACTGCAACATATAGGCAGCCACTAATCTACTTTCTGTTGCAGTGAATTTGATGATTCTAGATATTTTATATAAATGGGGTCCTATTTGTGGTCTTTCAAAACTAGTTTCTTTCTCTTCTGGTTTCTTTCACAGTCTTAAAATATCCAGGAGGTGCTAAGGTAACTGAAAGAAATGTCACTAGCTAAATTTAGGGGAAAATATTCAATGAACATTTATTATTGGGTTGTTAAGAGTAAAGACTTGAGACTATGTCCATAGGGGTAGTGAAACTCAACAATTGTGCAAATTTCTAGAGATACTAAAAATGTGCTTTGTATGTCATGACAGAAACAATATCAAGATAAATTTCAGAAATGCACTGGTTGCCATAATCACTATGCAGGCAAACAAAATTTCTACATAAGCAGAGATACTTGAAACTTCTCAGTTTGCTCTTTTATTAATTATTATTTCTAACTTACATAAGAGTTGTACATAATGGTGACATACACTGTGCTTTTTCAAAATATGTATATATGTGTAATGATCAAGTCAGGACAATAAACATATCTACCATTTCTGAAATGTATCATAACTTTGTGCTATACACATTTAAAATACACTTCCTGGTTATTTAAAAAAATACACTGAATTGTCACCAACATCTTTACTGTGCTGTAGTACTCTGTTACTTATCCCACTTATTTACATGCACTCTTATACCTGCTAACACGTTCTCCTCGTTCCTCTACCTCCTCTCTTTGTTAGCTTCTGGTATTCACTGTTATACTCTCTACTTTGCTTTTGAATTTTTCGGCTTTCACTAAGAAGCGAAAACATAGAGCATTTGGCTTTCAGTACCTAGCTTATTTTACCTAACATTATTTTCTTAAGGTTCTTCCATTTTGCTGCTAATTACAGGAATTCACCATAGTAGTATGCACTTTATGGCTGAGTAGTATGCCATTGTATGTATGCATGTGTGTATATACATATATATCACATGTTTCTTATCCATTTTTCAGATGTTGGGTATTTATATTGATTTCAAAGCTTACCTATGGCGAATAGCACTGCAATCAAACATGGGAATAAAAATATTTTTTCAATATATTGATTTCCTTTCCTTTGTTTATATAGCCAGGAGTGGGATTACTGGATCATAATGTAGTTTTATTTTAGATTTTTGACAAAATGCCATACTGTTTTCTAAAATGGCTATACTAATTTAGATTCCCACCAGTAGTACACAAGAATTCTCTTTCTTTCCAGTCTCGACACTTGTTATTTTTTCTTACTAATAGCTGCTCTAACTGCAGTGAGTTGATGCCTGATATTTTTAAAGTAATTAATTTTTAAATTCCACTTATTATTATCAGTTTTTAATTAGACCAGATAAAGACCTAGACAGAGAGAAAGGGAAAGTGGGAAAGCAAATGGTCTGGTCCAGGACTCAAACCGCAGTTGGGCATGTGGGAATCCAGTGCCTTTGATCCCCATGCCGCCTGCCGGCCCAATACCTGATTTGGTTTTGATTTGCATTTCTCTGAAGATGAGTTATGATGAACATTTTTTTTGTATGTTTGATGACCACTTATATATCTTCTTTTGAGAACTGTTCAGAAAAATTGCCAGTTTTTTCCTGGCTTATTTGTTTTTTGCTGATATGTTGACTTCCCTATATAATTTGCCTATTAATCCATGCTTAGATGTCTTTGGGAATATTTTCTCCCAATTTGTAGATTGTCTTTTCACTGTACTGATGTTTTCCTTTGCAGTGTGAAGCTTTTTAGTATTAAATGGGAAAAAGTTGAAAACTTTTTCTCTAAGAATGAACAAGACAGAGAAATCTATGTTCTCCAATCTTATTTAACACAATACTGGAAGTTTTAGACAGAATAATTCCTCAAGATAAGAAAATAAAAGGCAGTGAAATAGGAAATTAGGAATTGTACCTGTTTGCAGATGACATATGATTTGCACAGAAAAACCGAAGAAACCCACCAAAAACTAAACAAAACTTAGAACTGATAAATCAACTCAGCAAAGTTGCAGGGTACAAAATCAGCACACAAATCAGTAGCATTCTTTTATGCTAATCACAAACTGATTGAAAAGAAATTTAAAAAGGAATCTTATTTACAACAGCCACACATACAAACACAGACACTCACAAAATACCTAAGGCTAAATTCAAGCAAGGAAGTAAAGTATTTTTACAAAGAAAATCTATAAAACACGGATGAAAAATTAAAGAACACACAAAAAGTTGAGACATTCCATGTTCACAAATTAGAAGGATCAGTATTGTTAAAATGTTGATGCCACGCAAAGTGATATACGAATTCCTACCAAAATATTAACTACTTTTCTATAAAAATAGTAATAATTAAATAATTACAAATGAAAAAAAACCCTAAAGAGATAAAGCAATTCTTTTTTAAAAATTGGAGATATCACACTATCTGACTTCAAAATACATTACAAAGCCATAGTAACTGAAACTGCATAGTACTTACACAAAAAGAGACCCTTAGATCAATAGAACAGACTAAAGAACCCAGGAATAAATGCTCGAACCTCCAGTTAACTGAATTTTAACAAAGTTCCTAAGAATACTAAGTGGAGAAATTTCAGTCTCTCCACTAAATGGTGCTGGGAAAATTGTATATCCATATGCAGAAGAATAAAACTAGAATACTATTTTCACCACATAAAAAGTATGTTTAAAATGGATTAATGACTTAAATGTAAGACCTAAAATCGTGAAATTACAAGAAGTCAACAAAAGAAAATAACTCAGAACATTGGTCTGGACAAAGATATTTAAAAAATAAGACCTTGAAAGCATACCACCACCACCAAAAACAGAGAAATGAGATGACATAAATCCTGTTTATTTTTAGCTTCTATTCTTACACTTACTCTTTCTAAAAACCACAGATGGGCCAGACAAGTGGCATAGAGGTTAAGGCAGCTGCTTCCCATGTGGATGACTGTGAGGTTAGAGTCCTGGAGCAGGTGGCTTGAAAAACATGCCAGGTATTTGTATGTGCATGCCCCAAATCCTGAGAGGACAATGGAAGGGAACAGACTGTGTTGTGGTCATCCTCCTTCAGTGACCATATCAATCCAGCGGCCATAACCATGTTGCTACAGGCTGGCCCACTTTTTTTTTTTTTTAAGTTTTTGACATAGACATGTGAGTTCATTAGAAAGAGAGAGAGAGTGAGAAGGAAAGTGATAAATCACCCCTTTTCAGGGGCGATGGCCGCATCTCAATCCCTTCTCCTCTCTTCTCCTCTTGGAAATTTGGGCATGAATACACACATGTCTGGGACTCAAACCAAGGTTAGCTATGTGGAAGTCCAGAGCCTTAACCACTACATCATCTGCTGGGCCCTGTCCTGCCTTTTTATTTGCTAGTCACCCTAATTGACTTTAGACATGTTTGTGAATCAAAAAGATTTGAGTTCAGATGGGGGCAATATTTTTCCTCCATTCTCTCTCTCTTTTTTTTTCTTTTGGCACTTAATAACTTTATTGAAAGGTATATCTCATAATGATGATTGGTTAGGTTATCTTTACGAACTCAGAATTAACACTGATGTATTCAAAATATTGAAATATATCTATCTTTTGGGAAAACTAAAAAGTTATCCATAAAACACAGTTTACAAAAGTTAAGCTATATTGTTCTTTGGTTCATTTTTCAGTGCTTGCTTATTAATAACATGTAAAAATTGGTTTGAGCTATTCTGAATGGCCTCAGGATACATGCTGTATTGAGTAACTTTGTACAACACTGTAATGGCCTCACATTCACCAACTGAAGTGGAGAATGCTGAACACAATGGCAATGACCTCCCAACTATGAAGATGCCCACTTACTTTGCTTTAACTTTTGTTTTGACATAGTAGCGACATTTGTGAAAGTATATTATTTTCTTTTAAACAGAATTCTAAATTAGAAGCAATGGCAGTGCTTAGTAAAAACTTTGGAAGTTAAATCTAGACTCTACTTATTTTAACAGGATACATAGCATTTTCAGAGTGAACATTTATTTTGAAAACTAATATGCTGAATGAAATTAAATTGAGGCAGCAGATTTTGTATATTTTTTTATTAAGGGGACAAACATCACCTATTTTCTACAAAAGAAAAATATTAAAGTTAACCTAATGAATATACCTAATGTATTAGGACCGTACTTTTTCTTTATATAAAATGTCTTCAAATCTAAATATAATCCCCACGTATCAATAAAGTACATGTTTCTGGGTTATCTATTACTTGCATTACAGATGCCAAAATCCCATCTATACTGCCCATTACGCTTAATATGCTTTCTAAGTGCATTTGTGAGATGCTGGTTTTGATGTAAAGCTTATCATTTAAATTTTAATATTTAAATTAAGTAGGTTATAATTTTTGATACCACCTAGATACAGCATATTGATCCAATATGGAAAGTTATATCAATGTTAGAAATGAAGATTCACAATTTACTTTCCAAGGCTTGTCATTAGGTTTGACATTTATGGTTTTAGCTTTAATTTGGTTGCCTCATAGATGAATTCAAACTTACATATAATTCCACTACAGCATTATTAATCAAGCAATTTCCTCAAGTCTAGGAACATCATGCAAATCTAACTGTGCTGCTTTGAAGTTTCATAACTTAAATATATCACAATGCTAAAATCCATAGTTGAAGGTTGAGGAGGAAAGCTTCAGAGAAGTTTTTTGTTACTGCATTAATCTACTTAAATAAACAATAAAAAAAAAACTTATCAGAAATCTGCCTGAATACTACTGCTAAAAGTGAACTATTCATATCAAATACTCATAATCATATATAGACGTGTTAAATGTCAGCATTTGGTCTGAAGTAGAAAAAGACGAATCACTGTGAGTTAAGAAATTTAGATGTCAAGAATGCATATTATATATGCAGTGACCAGTTTTAATTTTTTAAATACAAATACATACTTTCCAATAGTTCAACTGTTACAGCAATAATATATAACTATAGTGTTGATGTCTCAGTTTCCAGACAGTTGCTTACAGTTTATGGACACTCAATGTAGAGTCCATCTAAAATATCTTACTTTCAGGACCAGCAGCTAGTGTAATAGCTATGTCGCTGGACTCCCACGTAGTTGACTGCAGTTCGAGTCCTGGACCTGGTGTCTTAAACCTCACGCCAGGTACATGTGCGTGCATTCCCAAGATCCCAAGAGGAGAATAGAGGAGAAGAGATTGTGGGGTGACCATCTCCCCTAGGGGGTGATTTCTCTCTTTCTGTCTCTCTGTCTCTCTGTCTTTCTGGCGAGCGCACGTGCCCTAAAGCAAAAATCTCTCAAAAAAAAAATCATACTTTCAGTACAATATCCATGTTCATTTTACTTGTAAGTCAAGTTCATGTATGGTTCAAGTTTCCAGTTTTCTTGTCCTACTAGGGCTTGTATAACTTTAAATGAATCATAGCTTGGATCTACATATAGCAAAATAATGTATAATTTTAAAATATATTATTTTAAAACTATTTTTAATATGTAGGTTATTAAGGAGGATGTTGTTTTCTAATCTGGTGATTTATTGAAATGGCTAATATACTTATCAGAGGTTGGATTGCTCCTTACGCAGGGTGCTGCACCTTACATATAGTAAATGCCTTCAAATATTGGCCCACTGGATCAGTGAAGTCATTTTCCCCTTTGCTATTGCAACTCCATTTTGTTTATTTTAAAGATAATATCTTAATCCTTCAATTGTGAAAGAAAATTATACCCTTAGGCAACTTTCTATTTATGGAGAACAACAATGAACCAAATCTACTGATTTAAGAAGTCATTTCAGGAATTGTTAAAATGTGAGTTATTTTGTGGTAATTATGCTTCAGTTGCCATGTGGTATGCCCAGAAAGTATCCATTTCAACTTCTGAACATTGCATTTAGAACACTTGTTTGATGAATATTTAGTTACACACTTTGATATGAGTTCTTGCCCTAAGGTCAAATCCTGGCCATTTTTCTGGGAATGTTTCTGAAGACATTCTATTCTTCCATTAATTCCACACACATCTGTGCTTGGGTCACCAATGCAATAATAGACAGTGCCAGTACAGAAGGCTGTGCTTTAGAAAATGTGACGCTGTAGTGACATGTCTTAAGTCGAGCTTCTAGTCTTTCAAAAGTAAAGATACTTCTTCTTTCGAGTAACGTGTTCTCCTGAATGAGTGAATTAATAGAGTTGCAGAAACTGAAAGACAGTAGTAGCTTTAACTTTCCAATATACCTTCTCCAATACAGTCTTGTCCATGCTCATCAGATCTGAAATCGTGAACCTATATTGACAAATTTGGATCAAGTCAGTTGTCAGTGGTCTATTCTTCTCATCATGTATTGATTTTATAGCCAAATAGAAGCAATATTCGAGGTGCTTGGGCTATTCCTTGACAGCAACTGCTGTACGTTGATGGTGACTGCATCTCCTCAGTGTTAACCACCATTCCAGGGGCCTGCTCTTATCTCAACCCACAATATTAGCACCAAAAGGCATGGAAGGTAAAGGGACTTAGAGGTGTGAGGGGAGTGGCCCTGGGAGTGGGAGCCATCCAGTCTAGCATTCTCTGCAGCACCGAGATGAACTGCCCTAACCAGAGTCAGCTCGGAACCAAAGGTCTCTCTTTTCACTCTTGAAATATACATTTGAGTATTTTGAAAGTGGTAACAAAGATGGAGAATGGAAGAGAAGCTCATAGCAGATTCACATGCAATTATTTAAAAAACAAAATGAAGTCCATTTCATGGTGATTCTCTTGACAGAGCAGAGAAAAATGTAAGTTAATTTTCTGAGACAAGATGCACACAGGTTTTCACTTCACAACTTAAAGACTCATGAACAAGACAAAGAATCCCCCAAGGAAAGCTGAAGACAAGTGAAATGAAGGGGGTGGGGGAGAAAGCACTAGCAAAAAAGCTGTAGTTATTAAACATGTGAGTAAAGAGGAGTTAGATTCTTCCCTTTACCCACCTAGCCATGCTGTGATACATTTACTACACCAGAAGACAATGGGAGGAAAAGACTCGTGAAAGAATGAATCACAAAATCTCTGAAATTGGAGACAATAGAACAACTAATGCAGAGTTCAGGCACTATTCTCACTTATGACTCTCAGCCTGCATAGTAAATGGTAAAACATATTCCATTCCATTTACACTCCTAAGAGCTGGCATTCGGGTTAATAAAACAAAAGAAAAAAAAATAGAGGACTGACATTTAAAAAAATAATTAATTCTAGAGGAAAAAGAAACTACAGAGACAAGCATCTAAGGCTCTTTATCAGAAATGTTGATTACTATCCAGTAATTACATAATGAAGCTCACATGTATTAAAGCAGCACCTATTTTTCCAGTTTTGAGTGCACCATTTTTAAACACAGAGAACTAAGAGTTACCACGAATCTCAAGAAAGCTTCTATTATAAAAGTCAGTGGCTAAGACAAATAAAAAGGAAAAATCAGAAGAGAAAACAAAAACTCTTGGAGCCAAAGAAAATGTTAGGGGGAAAAAAAACACTCCATCACATTTAAATGAAAGAACATAGTACATCAATAAAACAAAGATAGAATATTAAATACAAAAAAACTTCAGACATCAAAAAGTACTAGGGAAATTTAATTCCATCACATTTAAATGAAAGAACACAGTACATCAATAAAACAAAGATTAAATACCAAAAAATTCAGACATCAAAAAGTACTAGGGAAATTTAAAAACAATATATTTATTTAATAATTTAAGAGAGATTTGAGCAAATCCAATTCTATTTTGTTTTTCTTTTTTGAGAGGTTTTTGCTATAGGGTGCGTGCGCTTGCCGGAAAGACAGAGACAGAGAGACAGAAAGCAAGAAATCACCCCTCAGGAGGATCACATTTAAATGAAAGAACATAGTACATCAATAAAACAAAGATAGAATATTAAATACAAAAAAACTTCACACATCAAAAAGTACTAGGGAAATTTAAAAACAATATATTTATTTAATAATTTAAGAGAGATTTGAGCAAATCCAATTCTATTTTGTTTTTCTTTTTTGAGAGGTTTTTGCTATAGGGTGCGTGCGCTCGCCGGAAAGACAGAGACAGAGAGACAGAAAGCAAGAAATCACCCCTCAGGAGGACAGCCACGCCACAATCCCTTCTCCTCCATTCTCCTCTGGGGATCTTGGGAACGCACACACATGTGCCTGGTGTGAGTTTAAGCCACCGGGTCCGGGACTCGAACCATGGTCGACTACATGGGAGTCTAGCAACATAGCCATTACGCTATCTGCTAGTCCCAACCAATTCCATTTTTGAATCAATTCAGCAATTGATATAAAGGAGTAACACAGATAAGAAACCTTTATTACATTTATTATTTATAATGTCCATATTAAAGAATGTTACATATTGGTGGATAAGTTGAATCTATAATGCTAACTGCCAACTGAGATAGAATTACTCTCCTAATTGAATATAGAATTATTCTTCTGATCACTGCAGTATTGCAAAAGGAGGGTTTACTTGTCAAATGTGAGCTGAGTCCTATCTAAAACTTTCCTGTCATTAATGAACAAAATATACCAAATTCTATACCTCCTTCAAGAAAGTCACTGTTAAGACAAAGAGGAGGAATGATATTTCTGAGTTGGCCCAGCGTATTCCTCTAAATCAGATTCAAAGACTTCTTGCTGTCTTAGATAAGAGTATGTAGAATGGCAGATAATGCCCAGAAATGAGATGCTAATGGGCATCTCTACATGAAAGAAAACAACTACCAGGTCTTTTACTTTGGGACAACTTGTGGATAGTGATCTTTTGGCTGCAGATGGCTGACTCTCATCAAATAAGTACATCTATTTCATTAATATTAAGCCAAAAATGTATTTTATGTTGTATTTCTTACTTCAGATTATGTCTAGATACATAGCTAACATACTGTTTAGGAACACATGCAAAAAGACAAGGGAACTCAAAAAAACATTGAAATAATATGAAGTCATGAACTACATAACAATGTTTTGATCAACAATGAACCATAGAAGCGTATAGGCTACAGCATGTAGACTGTGTAGTATGTTATATCATCTGGGTTTGTATAAGCATACTCTAAAATGTTTGCACAAGGAAAATATTGTCCAGTGAGGCATTTTTCAGACTATATATATCCTCATCCTTAAGTGACTCACTACCGCTATTAACAAAGAAATGTCATAAATCTGCACATAAAGCTCCTATCATTTAAAATTTTTATGTTACCATAAAGTCCAAAGAACTAATTCTCTGGTATCTAATGCCCAAATTTATACAAAACCCAGAGCATCCATGAACAAAGTTAAATTCTTGATCTGATTTTTTTTAACTATTGGTGAAATTGAAAACCTAGATATTCCTCTGCATTCCTTCTTCTATTCATTTTTACCTATAATGTGATTGAGATGCTGGTTACTTAAGACAACTGTATATGTCTTCCACAAATGTGAAAATACTTGATTTCGGAAGTCAGGATTTAAATGATCTTATATTTTTCATTGTTTAGAATTTAAATAGCAAACTAAATATAAACATTATCATAGCATCAACTTTGCCTACATCAGATTTAGAAAACATGCTAGTATTGAGGACTTAATGTAGTTATGTCTGTCAAAACAAAACAAAACAAAAAATGAACCCCCAAAATCATGACTTGCTGTTGTAAAAGACCAAAACAGACACAGTTTTATCTGAGCAAAGGCAGTTTATCAAGGAAGTATTGGATTTTAGCTTGCCAAAAAGCCAGTCTGTGCCAGATGACCAGAGCCACTTAAATGAAAACTCGATTTCCCATCAAGAAGTCAATTTTTTCATGATACAATTACTACCTGTAGTGGGTGTATATGTGTGGGGGGAAGGGTATCTTTTTTCACTTCTTTTCCCAAAGTGACATTTGCAACATTGCTTCCTTTTGCCAATTTTCAAAATTTATGTTATAGACATTCCTAATAAAAGGTCTTATTGCAGGAACTTTAGTTCTCCATCCAGCATACTCAGAATCTTTTAATTTCCTTTCCCCTTTGAGTCCATATTTATGGCCACCTCATTACTGTATTTATGGTTCGGTCTGTGACATAGCTTCCCTTATCTATTTTGATCTAGAGCTTTCAGTTCTGGGACATAGTGTCTACTTTTTCCGGTAGAGTTGATTAGGGTCTGTAAAACTGCTTCTAAGGAAAGGTTTTTTTATTTTTTTTTTCTCTTTTCTCAAGATTTGTTACAGCTGCAGAACAGTCACAGAAAATTCTTAAACTGAAGCTTCCATTCAAAGTCTAACAACCTAATGAGAACCAATTATATTGCTGTATGCTCCTAAAGATAGCATCTTTATTTAGCTTCTGGATAAAATATCCTAATATCCTGAGTAAAATGTCCTGCTGCCACCTGTCTACGTTAGAGGGATGATTCTCTAATGGTTCATTTTCTTCTTTCAGGAAAATGCAACCAAGTTTATACCAAGTCAGGCTGTTTCATCATTTGGTCAATTTTCTCTAATTTAAAAATTTCAACCAGTAATATTTAAAGTCTGGAACATTGCTATTAAACTTGAATTCCTTATTTTCCTTATGTTCCCATTTCTTGCAATCCCATATTTTTTTCTTCCTTTTTTTTTTTTTAAGAGGTGTTTGCTATAGGGCGCATGCTCTTACCAGAAAGACAGACAGAGACAGAGAGATAGAAAGCCAGAAATCACCCCCCCAGGGAGGATGGCCACACTGCAATCCCTCCTCCTCCATTCTCCTCCTGGGATCTTGGGCATGCACACACATGAACCCAGCATGAGTTTAAGCCACTGGGTCTGGGACTCAAACTACAGTCGACTACATGGGAGTCTAGCGACATAGCCATTATGCTAACTGCTGGTCCCTTGATTTTTTTTTTTTTTTCTAACAAGTTTCTATACTGCTCTATGGGGCTGACTTGGAATTCAGTATTTAAATAAATCCTCTCTATGACCTTCCTGAAATGAATGATATAATTCAGGAGATATAGTCCAATTAACATCCAGTATAAAACTGAAGTTTGCTATATTTCTTCCCTTTAATGTGTCTTATAACATGCCTCCTATTTGCCTTAGAATTTAATTCTATGGTTAACTCTATGGTTAGTAAGTATTTTCCATTTTTTTTTTTTTCAATTGCTGGAGGATTCATGTGCTTGCTAGAGATAGGCAAAGGGAGGGGCTGAGAGTACCACCTATTAAGGCATAGTTAAACCACAGTTCCTTCCCCTCCATCTCTCCATCCTGTGGGGATTTGGGTACACAAGCATGCTCTGCCTGTTTTTCAAGCTGTTGGGGCCAGGATTCAGTTCACATTGTTGGCCATGTTGGACCAAGCTCTCTTGCTCTCTCTCTCTTTGAGGTATTATGTTATGGTGTGTGCCCTCACCAGAAAGACAGAGAAAGACAGACAGAAAGCAAGAAATCACTCCGCAGGGGAGATGGACACATCACAATCTCTTCTCCATTCTCCTCTTGGGATCTTGGTCATGCATGCACATGCACCCAGCTTTGATTTTAAGTCTCTGAGTCCAGGACTCAAACCACTGCCAACTACTTGGGAGTCCAGTGAAGTAACCATTACACCATCTGCTGGTTCCAGACCCAGCTCTCTTAACCACCAGGCCTACTGGCCCAATATTTCCTAATTCTTGAACCTATGATTGAATTCAAACTTTCTGACAATTTATTACTTGGGAAGGAAAGTCAACCAGAGATATAGCCTAATCTATTAAAACTATTAAGTAGTTTTAACTCTTCATAAGACACTTTAATGATAAAGTAGGGACATTGAAAATAGAGAAAATGAGAAATAGAGTAATTGTTACTTTTAGATAATTCCAGATATTTTTCAAGAAAATATAATTACATGTTTCTTTGTAGCTTAGCTGCACAAAATTATTATATATGAATGTTTGGTTTTTCCTTTCTTTTCCTTAACTTTAGCCATTCTTACACTTGATCAAACATTTTCATTTCTGACACCCATCTCATATCTAAAATCTTGCATTCTAGGGGCCAGCAGATGGCATGTTTATATAACTGGATTCCCATGTAGTCGACCAGAGTTCATGTTCTGGACCCAGCAACTTCAAACTCATACCACATGCATGTCTGTATGTGTGTCCAAAATACCAAGAGGAGAATGAAGACGAAGGGATTGCAGTATGGCCATCGCCCATGGGGGGTAATTTCTCATTTTCTGTCTCTCCAGTGAGTGCACTCACCCTAGAGCAAAAATCCCTTAAAACAAAATGTTACACTCCAATGTTATACTTTCTTTGATTAGAGGCATGTGAGATCACTGGAGAGACAGAGAGAGACAGAGGGACCCCCCCAAGGTGGATGACCAAGCTGAAATCCCTTCTTCTCCAGTCTCCTATTGGGATTTTGGGTTCACATGGATATGCGCCTGCTGTTATTCACGTATCTAGGTCTAGGACTAGAACCACTGTTGGCCATGTGGGAGTCCAACAATATAACCATTATACCATCGGCTGGTCTCTTCTATGTTATACTTTTAATCTACAAGTTTTATTTTTTGTTTGTTTGTTTTTATAATTTTTCTCCGTAAGTCTTATTTTACCCAATTCTGATTTTATTAGATTCCAGTCTCTTGGCCTTTTCTCTCAATTAATTAGTCATGTCTTTTATTTTTTAATCTCTTCATATGTAGTCTATAATGCATCATTTTAACCATGTTAACCCATTTTGAACAGCAACTTTCATCTGTCATCTTTCTCATGTGTTATCTCAACACAATCCAATCAGAGAATTCTAATTGATAATTTTATTTTTTTACTCTGCATGGCAAGACCCTGCTAGAAAACAAAACAAAAACACACAAGTCAGAAAACTGTCATAAACTCCATGTCCTATAACCATGAATGTTATTTATCCTGCATTCATATTACTTTCTAGTACTTTCCTTGCCTATTTTTCTACTATAACTATTGTAAGTCTTTAGTACTCTCTGTTAGCCATCTAATTCCAAAACTATCAAGAACAAATGAGCTCAACTCTTTATTTCAGTATACACCCATCCACAGAGGCTCTGCATTGATTTCTAGGGAAGCCATTTATGTATTGTCTCGGAAAGACATAGCCCTTCTTTCTGTCACCTATGTGTTGCCAAACTTGTTGTCACCTGCCTGTTGCCTAGTCTCTTCCATTCCATGAAAATAAATGGTGTTTCCATGCCTCTTTTGTGAAATGTGGAAGTGTTAATTCTCTTTGTTTTTGATACTACTTATTTAATTATAAGTACATAGCCTTATATTCTTAAATTAAGATGTCACTCACAAACCATAAAAAGTACCTTTAAAAATGAATAATTCAGACACAGGAGGTGGCATTTTGTTTAAAATGTTGGACTCCCACATGACTGACCACCGTTCAAGTTCTAGGCCCCGTGGCTGGAGAATCATGCCAGACTCGTGTGCATACATGTCTAGACTCCTGAGAGAAGAATGTAGGAGAAGGGATTGTGGTGTGGCCATTCCTCCACCCCTCTGGGAGGCATTATTTCTCTTTATCTCTCTCTCTCTTTCCCCAGTGAGTACACCTGCACTATGGCAAAAATCTAAAAATAAAATTAAATAAGTAAAATGCATAATTCAGTGATCTCCATTATATTTACTTAGGCAATCATTTGTGCTATCTAATATTAAGAATTTATTCTCCTTTAATTTTCTTTCTTTTTACATTAAATCACTGTACATCTTTGCAACACACAAAATGGTTTTTTCTGCATGAATATTAGTCTTGTGAAAAATATTACCATATACATTCTCATGTGAAAATAATTTTCTATATTCGTGCTCTTAAATGTTTTTTTTTAAATCATCTCAAAGTGGAGACTCTGTCCATTATAAATTATTCCCAATTCCCTCAATCTCAACCCCATCCCCTGGCAAACGCTAATCTACTTTTTGTCACTATGTATTTGTGAATTCTGGATATGTCATATGGCCAGAATTATATAAGAGCCCTTATATCTAACTTCATTCACTTTGTATAATGTTTTAAGGGTTAATTTTTTGTTGCAGAATTTTATTGGTTCTTCTCAATTCCTTTTTATGTGCCAATAATGTGAGGATTTCAACAAATCTGTCATTTAATAGAATGAATGACATAAGTTTATTTGGTACACAAAATTTAAAAAAAACAGACTTTTCATAATATACATTTTCTATGAATTCCCATATTCCTTTATATGGATATGCCACATTTTATTTATTTATTTATCAGTTGGTCCTACTTTTTGGCTCTTATGAATTAATGTTACCGTGAACTTTCATGTACAAATTTGTGTAAGACATGTTTTCAATTTTGTTTGGTATATTCACATGGAACTTCTTGGTCACATGGTGAGTGTTTAACTTTTTAAGGAACTGCTAAGTTGTTTTTCACAGTGACTATACTGCTTTATATCCCCACCAGCATTATATTAATGTTTTAATCCATCCACATCTTCTCCAAGACTTGTTATTTTCCATTTTTAAAATAATTTAGTTTTAATAATGTTATTCATTTTTTAATTTATTTTGGTTTTTGCTATAGGGTGCATGAGCTCACCAGAGAGAGACAGTGAGAGGGAAAGTGAGAAAACAACTCCCCAGAGGGGATGACCATGCCACAATCCCTTCTTCTCCATTTTCCTCCTGAGATTCTGGGCATGCAGACACACGTGCCCAGCATCATTTTTAAGCCTCCAAGTCTAGGACCTGAACTGTGGTTGGCCATCTGAGAGTCCAGCGCCTTAATCACTACGCCACCTGCTGGTCCCAATAATATTACGTTTAATCACTAGCTTGCTGTCTGTCAGGGACAGGATTTGAGGGTTAATTTTCACCATTCTTTTCCTCAAGACTGAGTAAGGCTTTAGCAGGTAAAGTATGAGTCAGGATCCCAAAAGAATTCAGACTCCGGAGCTACTTTTTACTGAGTGTATCTCCTAAGTCCACAGAAAGTCTCTTTTCTTTTTCTTTTTCTTTTTTTTTTTGGAGAGGTTTTTGCTATAGGGCACGTGTGCTTGCCAGACAGAAAGAGACACAGAGAGACAGAAAGTGAGAAATCACCCCCCCAGGGGGGATGGCCACGCCACAATCCCTTCTCCTCCGTTCTCCTCTAGGGATCTTGGGCACACACACACACACGCGACTGGCGTGAGTTTTAAGCCACCAGGTCCGAGATGCGAACCGCGGTCGACTACGTGGGAGTCCAGCAAAGAAAGCCTCTTTTCTGAGAAACGATCAAGTTCCCCACTTGTGATCTGGGTCCTTGCATATCTTGCCTTCTATCAACTACATTGCTATTATCATTGCTTTGTCTTCCAAGTGCTCTGTCTTCCCTGGATCACAGACATGCTCTAGTAGCTCTGCTCCCACTGCCCCTTGACTCCTATAGCTCTGTCCACCTTCGTTGTTTTGTTGTCTCCATTTCTCTGCTTCATTGCTTGTCCATTTCTATACTTCCTGCTATAAAAAGAAATTCAATAAAATAGTCAGTTATAATCCTTATCTCTGTGTCTTTCTCTCCTCTTTTAACTCAGAAAAATCTGTTATTCCAGCCAAGGTTGATTACAAAGTTTTCAGGTACCAATATGAAATGAAAATCTAGCTCTCATTGTTCTACTTTTTATTGAGCTCTATTAAAGAGACTAAAATACGGGCCAGGTAGAGGCACAGCAGTAATGTACGTGGACCCATATGGAAAAGGTCCTGGATTCCTAATCCCCTTCCCGGGCTTGCCAGGTGTTCATGTGTGTGCCCACAATTCCAGCTGTCTGAGAATTGGGGCACGGGGGAGATGGATTATGGTGTGAAGATCCTGCTAGAGGTGCCTGCTTGTCTATATATCTGTCTTTCTCTATCTCTCTTCTTCTCATGGAACAAATAAATAAATATTTTGAAGTTTCTAAAATACAGCATTTTATTTTAAAATATTTTATTTATAAAATGTAATAAGGATAATAGTGATACTTGAATAACAACATACACTTATGATTGAAAAATAATTTCAGGGGACCAGCAGATGGCGTAATGGTTACTTTGCTGGACTCCCACGTAGTAGACCGTGATTCAAGTCCCGGACCTGGTGGCTTAAACTTATGCTGAGTATGCCCAAAATCCCAAGAGGAGAATGGAGGATAACGGATTGCTGCATGGCCATCCCTCCTGGTGTGTGATCGCTGCTTCTGTCTCTCTGGTGAGTGCACAAGCGCTACAGCAAAAATCTCTCTCTAAAGAAAAGAAAAGAAAAATAATTTTATTACCAATTTTATAATAAAATAAACATATTTTATTAATGTGATCTCTTGACTGATCATATTATTTTGCTGGATTGCTTTTCTGTAAATTCATTTATGAATTCATCAAAATTTATTTAGCATTTTTATTTTCAACTCATGTCATTTAAAGTGACATCAGTTGCTCTTAACAAATGGAAAATGAGGAACAATACTAGATAACTTTTCATTTGACAGGGATCTTTCTGTTGCTGCAACTTTACTGGAGCCTTTAAGAGTGTTTATAATTAGTGACAATATTCAAATATATCTTGATACGTTATTTCCAAATATGAATTTTAGTACATTTAGAGCCAATGATTCTTATGGAATAACTTTTCTTAAAATAAAGAATTCTTCATATATGTCAGATTCATACATCACACATTTATTTTTGTATCTTAGATCACCGGGAAATATTAATTTTAAAACTGTCTCTTTGTTTAGTTATTTGTTCATTTGAAGCATCATGATACAATAATATTATTTTCTATTTTACTTGATCTTTAAATTTACCTTCTGTCTCTAAGCCTTTAGAAGTTTCCTTCGCAGTGTTGGATCAGTTTTCAAAACTAGAGTTTTTAAACTTATTGACAAAATCTAATAGCTACTATGAATGCTTTTATTTTGTAATAACTGACAAGTTACTGTTTATTATGATCTGTTTTTGCACTCAGGCCCAAGTGAACATTTGTGTGATCACTCTACAGATGAGCTCCAAAGGCAGAGGAACCCACATCTGCTGGAATGAGTAGCTTCTCTCACCCACAGCTGCTGCCTCCCGTCATACCCTGAGAAATGCCCCAGTCTCAGTTTCTCTTGCTACCTGCACACCACACTGTAGGCCAACTGCTCTGCACCCATGTGGTCTGTTGGCCCCCAGCCTGAGCTTGTGCATGCATATGCTACTTTGTAGCATCTCTCAGCTCCTTACAAATATTTTCCATTTCTCAACATATTTCATGTTACGGGCTGAATTATACTCCCTGCAAATTCATGTGTTATAATTCTAACTTCTAGTACCTCAGAGGAGTTATTTAGAGATAGGATCTTTAAAGAGATTGTTGAGATAAAACAAGGCAATTTTGGAGAGTCCTAAACTAATAGGACTAGTGTTATAAACCAGAGCATGTGGACACATAAAGAGATACTATGTGGATAGAAGGAAGACTAGGGCAAGTAAGGAGGTAGCCATCTACAAGTCAAGGAGAACGATCTCAGGAGATATCAAAGCAGGGGACATCTTGATCTTTGACTTTCAGCCTTTAGAACTGTGAAAAAAAAAATACATCAGTGTTGTGTAAGCCACCCAGTTTGTGGGATTATGTTATAGCATCCTTAGCAAAATAATACCCTTTATTTATCAAGGAGAATGATCTCAGGAGATATCAAAGCAGGAGACATCTTGATCTTTGACTTTCAACCTTTAGAACTGTGAAAAAAAAAAATACATCACTGTTGTGTAAGCCACCCAGTTTGTGGGATTATGTTATAGCATCCTTAGCAAAATAATACCCTTTATTTATAAAATATGTATACAAGATAAAATCATTGATATATTTTAGACAATAGCAGCATAGCAATAAAGCAAGATAAATATTAAACCAAATTTCCTGTGAGCAAGGCCCTCTGAGATTATGCAGGATGCATGTTCATGAAACTGATACTGAATCCACCAAAATTAATCTGGCAAATGACAAAATAATTTCTATACTCCTGACTCAATGGACTTTTATTTTACAGTTTACTCACTTCATGAGAGAAAGAGATAACTCTCAAACAAGCTTACCATGCTGTGATCCTTCTCCTAACCTCCCAACCAACCAGGATCAGGGACATGCTTTTGTGCATTCCAGACAGGGTAATCCAAGATCACCATGTTCAGGTAATCAAAGATCCAAACCGAGGCCTCCAACATGTACCAGTATCCCACAACAGCACCTTACAACCTGCACTTCTGTGTCTGGGCCTTGGATAGACTTTTTTGTTTCATAAATATTAGTATTCTGAGGGTCTAGTTTTTCTGCCTCTGAATTTATATCCCCCCTATAATTTCTTTTTCTTATTTTCCTAAAGGACATGTCTGCTTACCAGAGAGAAATAGAGAGTGAGTGAGAAGAGAAAGTATCCTCCATGTGAAATGGCCACACCATAATCCTTTTTCCTCCAGGACAAGTCCTCTTTCTGCAATTTCTAAACTGGTCCTGCTGCTGTAATTCTCACTTATTGCCAATTAGATGACAGCTATCTCTCTCCATATCGATATGCACAATTGGCATTTCAAATATATCTCAACGCATTTGAACCTAAAATCTCTAAAGACTATGGATGCTATTATTCAAAACAGTGGCATTTTGCCTCTGGTTGAATAAAAATAACTAACAGCTAAATTTTGTTTCTAACTACATCTCACAAAAGTGCCTTAGTTTTTGTACTGCTAAAAATAATGCCACAGGCTGGATAATTTATAATCAACAGAAATGTATTTCTCATAATTCTGGAGGTTAATATGTTCCAGATTGAGGCATCAGCAAGTTTGATGTCTGGTGAAGGTTCAGTCTCTGCTTCCAAAATGTCACTTTACGTACCACAACTTCCAGAAGGAATGGACACTTGTCTGCCATGACAGAAGAGCAGAAGGAAGTGAACCCACTCCCTGAAGCCCTTCTTATTGCAGCATCAATCTATTCATGAGAGCTCTGACTTTAAACTGCCCAGTACACCCCACCTTCAAACACTGTTCCAATTTACGAATTTTGGAGGGGATACACCCAGACCATAGCAAACAAGTAGACTACATATATTATTCCTTCTGATTTTCAAAACCATACTATATGTGAAGAACTATTAGAATGCCCATCTTAAAGACCATGAAACTGTAGCTTACAGATATTTAAAAGCAATCCAAGGGCATAGTAATGACGTTCTAAAATCTGGATCCAGAGCTTGAAAGCATATTTATCTCTTTGTTATACCGTTGCCTTTTCACAAATACTGAAAAGGTGTATAATAGGCCCACCTTCCCAGACCAGAAAACCAAGGTCTGGCCTCAATCTTTCACATTCAACTGGACACCAAGTCCCAGTTTCTAACTACTGCATACACCGCATGTCCAATGTTTCATTTCTACTAATTACTGCTCCTTATATATTTTTGTATCAATTACTGACAATATTTAACTATTTATTAAGATATAAAAAAATTCCCACATACATATTTATAGCAAATGCAGGTCAGAGCCAAGTAAGTCATATGATCAGAAAAGCTTACAGGCTATTTCATGATCGGGCCTCTGCTGATCTATCCAGTCTTCTTCACATCAGCTTCTCTGACTCAACCTCACATTAGACCCCAGTGATGCACTGTGCTTCATTTCTGCATAAGCTGCATATTTCCTCCATTGGGTCCCTGCCTCCACATCCCTTATGTCTGACTAGCTTATATGAAATGTCCGCCAGGCAGTCTTTCTTATTTCTCTTCTCTATCAAGTTTGAATTGCTGTTGTCCTTCCTTCCTTCCTTCCTTCCTTCCTTCCTTCCTTCCTTCCTTCCTTCC
>NW_006159628.1:40484-84858 GCF_000334495.1 Tupaia belangeri chinensis | reverse complement strand
GCACATGTATGTCCATGTCCAAGATCCTAGGAGGAGAATGGAAGAGAAGGGATTGCTGCATGGCCATCCTCTCCAGTGAGCACACATGCTCTATGGCAAGAAACCTAGCAAAAAAAAAAAAAAAGATACTGAGAGAAGAATGGAGAAAGGATTGTCACATCCTGGGGGGTGATTTCTTACCTTCCATATCACCCTCTCACTATCTCTCTCTCTCTAGTGAGTGCATGCACCCTCTAAAAAACTTCTAAAAAAATTTTAAAAGGCAGTATTATAAACAGCTTAAGCACTCTATAAATTATATCTCCATTTTGTGGCATGTTATGCAATGACACTTCAACAACTTTGTACCTAAGTAGAATTAAATTATAAGCTTATTGAGGTGTAAATAATTTTTGAAGTACATGCAAAATCTTTTTATAAAACACATTTTCCGTAAACCTTTTTGAAGACCCCACTTATATACTGTGCAAAAGGAAATACGCTACACACTGTTGTTGATTAAATGAACATACAAAAACATTTAAAAGAAAATGAATTGTTTGTTTATCATAATATTCTCTGTAGGTATAACACCATAAAATCAGTCGTTGGTAATGTTAGACTGTTGGCGAAATACTGAACTGTTAAGTAGATATAGCATAACAATTAAGATTATTCATTTGGCTCTGGGCAGTAGAAATCAAAATGTAGAGATAACAGTGTTCACTGACAGGAAAATATCACTAGCAAGCAAAAGAAAGCATCTACTCCCTGGGGAGATGTCTCTGGAATAAAACATTGTACTGAATTCTTTACATATATTTCTCTCTTAGATTATTTTCTATCCATGTATTTGCAAAATGAAAAAGCGCAAGTAAACTAAAATCATTTTGTTACTATTTTCTCAAAATTTTTAGTTCTTATTTTTTGCATTTAATTACTTGTATACCTTAACAGCATACAAAATGAATTTTTGGGGCATGAGTATACTGCATATTAGTCCAGTCAAAGATATTACCATACACATTATCATCAAAACATAATTTTCCATTTTTGTATGCATTAAATGCTTTTTTTACTCCTTGATCCCTTCTCCCAACCATCATTGTTCACCCTCTCACATTGTTTCTATTATCCTCATTTGCTTTCCCTGCTTTTATACCTTTTGATCTTTCAGTTTCTGCTATAATATGTGGACAGTGGTATATATTAGATGGGGACATACAATGCCTCTCTTTCATGGTTTGAATCACTTCAATTAGCATTAAACCTTCCATATTCATCGATTTTCCATCAAATGCCATGTTCCCATTTTGCTATGGCTGAGTAGTATTCCATAGAGTATATGTGTCACACTTTTTCAGTCCATTCTTTTGTTCTTGGGCATTTGTGTTGATTCCATGTCTTAGCAATTGTGAATAATACTGCAATAAGCATGAATGTGCAAGTATTTTAATCATTTTGAATTAAGAAAGAAAATCTCAGGGGCCAGTCAATGGTGTAGCAGTTATATCATTGGACTCCCACATGACAGACTGCAGTTCAAGTCTCAGACCAAATGTCTTGAAACTCACACCATGTGCATGTACATGCATGCTGAAGGTCCTGGGAGGAGAATGGAGAAGAGGGGATTGTAGCATTACCCCTGGGAAGGTAATTTCCCACTTTCTCTCTCACTGTACCTGTCTATCTGTCTGTCTTTCTCTCTCTCTCTCTGGTGAGCCTACATGTTCTAAGGCAAAAATCTCTGAAAAAAAATCTCATAATAAATATTAAATTAAAATGTAATTTCATTATATATTTTTTAAATATTTAGTTCCTCACCTGGCATTATATACTTCTGCATTACCATATCAGTCAGGGTTCTCCAGACAAACAGAACAATGAGACACAGTTGACATCATTATCCACAGGGTGTATGTTCCAAGAGACTCACTGGATGCCTGAATTCATGGATAGTATCTAAGCTGATGATTGTTCATTGGGATACGATTCGGTTCCTATCTTCCACCCACAGATTAGTCTTTTTCATCTTAACTAAGTACTTATCATACTATGGCCATATCTTTTGCAGTTTGAGGTGTGCTGTTAAAACTTGAATCTTTTGTTCCTTCTTCACAATTTAATTTACGTATCTGTTCTTATCATAGATCTTAGGAATTTCAGTTTATAATTTTACAAGCTGCGAACTTTTATGATTTCATTTAAAAGAAGCCCTGTATATACACTTCTCTTTGGTATGTTCATGTTGCCAGCACAGTACTCTTGAACTTTGGGACCCTTATTAAGTGAATTAGGGGTTACTTGAAAATGAGCAAAGTGACACTAAGTGAATTGTGAGAGAATGAACAAAGAGATGATTTCCATGACAGATGGGAAAGAGCAGGATGGTGCAAAATTTGATCATGCTACTCAGAATAGCACTCAAATTAATGTGTATAAATTGTTTATTTCTGAAATTTTCCATTTAATATTTTCAGGACATAGGTAACTATAGGCAACTGAAACCACAGAAAATAAAAGCACAGATAAAAGAAACAGTGTGTGTCTGTGTGTATGTGGATACTGACATATGCACTTGTAAGAGAGATGTATGGGAATTATCTCACTCAGTTATGCGGACTTATTGAAAAGTCCTACCACCTGCTCTCTGCAAACTAGATAACCAGGAAATCCAGGAATGTAATTCAGTTCAATTCCAAAGCCCGAGAACCAAGGGAGTCAATAGTGTTAAGTTCCAAATCCCAAAGGCCCCAAGAAACAAAAGCCCTGATATCTCAAACATGAGAGAAAGACAAATGGCCCTTCTTGCTATATTCAGGTACTAAAGGGATTGGACAGTGCCCGTTCACACTAATAAGGATGATTCTTTACTCATTCTACTGATTTAAATGCTAATCAACCACCTCCATATACATCCCCAGAAAAAAAATATATATATTTTTTACTATCCCTTAGTCCAGTCAAGTTTACACATAAAATTAACCTTAAAGATTTTTATTTTCATACTTCAAATGAATAGGTTAATACCTGCTATTACTAAGGTAATATTAAAGCCAATGATCTCACAGTTTAATGTTGTAAAAGTATGACTAAGAAAATATGGCTTATTGGCCTCGGTTTGTATTACCCAGGTGGTCCTTAACTCCAAGGATAGAAGTTTGCACTTGTTTACCTGGCAACTAGGTAGTTTTCCAAGAGATTAAGCAAGGTCTTCTGCCACCCAGGCTGGGGACCTACACATCCCAACTCCTTTCAAATGCCACTGACCAAAGCAAGTGACAAGTACACAGATGGAGGAGGTAGGAAAAAGCCCACCTTTTCACAGAAATTTGCAGTCTTGTTTCAAAAGTAATTGGTATACATGCCCCATTGAGAATGCTTAGTGCTTTCTCTCTCTTTGTCTCTTTATCTCTCTCTCTCTCTCATTAGTGCAGTAATTCTATGGTAATTAAAGGGAAAAAATTGAAAAAGAAAAAAGAAAATAATTGATATAGAGAGTGGTGGAAAATTGGGGACATTTTTGCAACCAACCTACTTTATTAGACAATATTAACCCAAACCTGTAAAAGTAAATTCAGTTACCAATTGTTTAGATGCCTGATTCCCAAACTCAGATATAGACCTGATTAATTAATTATTTTAGGTTTGGTCATTGATCAAAAATAAGCAGACAATAACCTATTTGATATACATTAGTTTCTTGAGTCCTTGCATTTTGCAATGTTTATAGCTCCTCTGGTCATCCTAAATGAGGGAGCATTTTACAATTTGACACCATAAAGCAATTGTTGTAAGAATATGATAATATTTGATCAGTGTCATTTAAAATCACTTTGTATTAGAAGTATCTTCATTGATTCATTGTACTGGAAATAAATTTGCCGAAAATACTGCTGTTATAAAAAAGGCTTACAAATTGCACTGCATCATTCATAAAGTAACTTGCTATGAGTATTGAAAACCATATACATTATGTTACAACCCCCAGTCTAGTAGTTAGCAAGCTTTACATACCTCTGTTCAATTTGGGATGCCATTGTCTTCCTTCCTTTTTCAAGAGGTTTCCACTTTTTCAATAATGCTTCTATTTTCTTTTTCTAACTTGAACTTTAGTGTAGAGGTCAAAATTTAAAGATATTACATTTAATTTGCAAATATCTGAGTCTAATTCTTATAATACAATATCCAACAGATTACATTCTACGTTGTTCTTTGTTGTATGAGAACTTAGATGTCTGCTGAGTGAACTTGAGGTTGAAATGTATCAGATCTCATAGATTTTTATCAAAGTACCTATACCTATTTGAAATGAAATGGAAAACTACTCTAGAGTTTGTTAGAATGGAGTATCGCAGAACTACATCTTGGATCTTAGCACGTTAGGTCAATTATTATATACAGTATTTTTATAATTTAGACTTTTAATATTTACATTTGTATCCACCACCTTTATATTAATACAAGTTGAGTATTACTTATCTGAAATGCTTCAAAAAGAAGTGTTTTAGATTTTGAAATATTTACAGATACATAATGAGGTATCTTCAAATGGGAACAATGTGTTTTATTTCTAAAGGATTAATTTAATTCTATTTATTATTATTATTTTATAATGTGATGAGAGAGAGAGAAAGAGAAAGTGAGAAAGGGAGACACTAGGTCTGGAAATCAAACCATGGTAACCATGAAGGAGTCTAGCACCTTAAACACCATGCCACCTGCTGGCCCCAAATAGAACCAAAGTTTAAAGACAAAATTAACTTAGGTTTTCTGTGCTTCTTTTGCACATAGCCTGAAGGTAAATTTATATAATGTTTTTGTATTGCAGCATTGTAACTGTACCCCATCGCGGGAAATCAGGTCTGGAATTTTCTACTTGTGGTGTTATACTGGTGCTCAAAAAGTTTCCATTTTTGTGGCTTTTCATTTCTGATGTCATATTTTCATATTAAGGATATTCAACTTGATTATTACTTGAATGAAATACAGAGACAGCAAAGAATTGGAGCTGTGGCAAATAAATAAAATATTAATTGAAGTGTTTATAGTTTTAGGAATGAATGCTAAAGGTAGTATTTTGATATTACATTTTAAAAAAAGAACAAATATAACAAATATACACACTCAATTAAAAAATAAAGCTTATGTAATCTTTTTTTCTGGTGAAACAGTTGAGCCATTTAACACTAGAAGAGAAATATGGAAATACATTTTGTGTATATTGAAAAAAACAGTAGTTTACCCAGAATCATAAAACTATTTTTATTGAACTTATAAAACTTTCCTTCTGGCTAGTATTAATATTAAATTTAATAAAATCTTGGAAGAGTTCTTTGGGGACTCATTAATAGATAGAAAGGAAGAAATACAGTTTTCAATGCTCATACCAAGTTACTTTATAAATAATGAAATGTAATTCTAAATCCCTTTCATAAGAACAGCGTTTTCAGCAGAAGTACAATGAATCAGTGTGAAGATATGTGAAAAGTAGTTATGTAATATGCTGTCAATAATTCAGATTGCAATTTGCTTGTAGAGGGGCTAGGTTGTGGTGCAGTGGCAACATGTCTGGGCCCACATGGGAAAATATCTGTGTTCAAATCCTCACATGTGTCCTCACTGAACACTCCATGATCAAAGTCAGTTGGATCTGAGATTGAGGGTAAGACTGAGACTGAGCAGGGATTGTGGGATGAAGATCCCATTAAGTACGTCTGTCTCTCTGTCTCTTGGTCTTTCTCTCTGTATCTCTTTTTCACCTAAGAATAAATACATACACACAAAAAAATTGCTCGTAGAGATAGTTTAAACAATGGGACTAATTATAATCAGCTTTTTAAATATAAAGAAATTTACTGTCTGTTTGGCTAATATATCATTTATAAACTGAGGCTATTTGATAACAGAATTAATTACTTAAAGAGCACATATAAATTGAGATAAAAGAAAACATTGAAATAGTGTAGCATTATCCAGTTTGGAGTCTAATTGTTAAAGAATATTTTAACTGGGGCTATCTGGTGGTAAGGTGTTTAAGGGGTTTCGATCCCATCTGGTCAACAACAGGGTTCAAGGCCCCAATCTGGCAGCTTAAAAAAAATGCTAGGCATGTGTGCACACTTGCCCACGATCTTGAAAGGAAAAATAGAGAAGAGGGGATTGTGGTATGGCCATCTTCTCTGGGGAGTCCTTTCTCATTTTTCTCTCTTTCTTTCTAGCAGCTGCATGTACTCTATAGCAAATTTTAAAAAAAAGAAAGGATTCTAATGGGGGTTAACCTAAAAAAAGGTAAACTGAGTCAAAATACAATATTTTAAACAAAAGAAGCTTATTTGGGTATCAACATGAAAAAATCAGCCTGAATGAGCATACCTTAGGTAGCTCCAAATATGTTTATAAAGATCTTACAATCTTCAGTTGGTTTTTAAAGTAAAAAGTCATAAGCAGGAGGGAAGGGAGGAGAGGGAATTAGACTAGTTGTTTTGGGACAATTATTCTTGGACTATCAGGATCGATAACAAGGGTGGCATTAGTCCCTGGTGGAATAGTCTCTGGGTAGAAGTCCTTTGGTCAGATGCAGTGGTCTTTGTGGAATATTGTGATTCTGGCAGCATTTTTAAAATAACAGTTACTGTTATTTAACAGGCATAATTTCATGAGAAAATATCTCCTCCATGGCCTTCCTGACTTAGTTAATCACAGTTGAAATAAATGACTCAATTTTTACTTTAAAAACTTTCACATAGGAACATTAAAAACCAGAATCATATAAATCTATAATATTCTTTCACAAGTGTAGAAATAAAAAAAAAATTGAGCCAGAAAGATTGGTTACTTTTTAAAATGTTATTGAAAATTAGAAGCTTCTGGAGATTGCAAAAATAAAAAAAAAAATTGAGCCGGAAAGATTGGTTACTTTTTAAAATATTATTGAAAATTAGAAGCTTCTGGAGATTGCAGAGATTCATGAAGAAAACAATAAGGAGCTAGTACTAGGGATAAAACCATACACACAAGAACAAATGTAAGTCCTTAGCCAGACACAAATTAAATCTGCTTAGATTTTTACTTATTTTCTTAAATAATTATTTAATTTTATTTGATTTTATTATTGTTCATTTGACCAGAGAGAGGGAAAGTGAGAAAACAAGACACCAGGTCTGGGACACGAACCATGGTCATCAATGTCAGAGTTCAACGCCTTAAGCACCACACCACCTGCCAGCCTCACATCTGCTTAGATTTTACATTTTTAATACTTTCACTTTTATATTTAAAACCTAAGAAAGATAAATTTATTTGAGAATATAGGACAAATGTGACAGTTATATTTCCAAACAAAATTTATTAGTGAGCATAATAAATAATAAGATAGCTTGGATACTTAAAACTCATTGTACCATGAAGTCAAAATTACCTAGCTGCCCACCAATCCCATTTCTTCTGCTCAGTGTAACACGAAGGTCTCACAGTAAGTATTGCATGACTACTTGTCCACCCTTTTTTGAAGCAAAATAGGACACTAATTGGTTCTAGCCATTTGGATATGGGTAGAAATTTCTACACTAACTCCAGCTAAACTTAGCTCTGATCCAGAAAACCTCTTAAAACTCATGGCCTCTTTTCCCTCCCATCCTCCAGTCTTAAAGGAAGGCCACCTTATGGCACAGCCACAAAATAGAAGTTACCACTTTGAAGAGGTTACCACATAAAATCTCTCCAGGAGAGACATCAAAAATGATCATTTGACTGAGCAAGAAGTAGGCAAGCTCTCTGTGCCCCTGAGATTCTAGCTCATTTGCTTTGAAGCAAATGAGTGTTACCCTAATAGGTAAGTGCTATTTTCATTATTTAGAGAGAGCAATCACGTTATATCTGTCCTGGTCAAAGCATGAGACTAAATTACAAATGATCTCCAAATCTTGTCTTTCTCACAGGAACTACCAAACTATTTTTACAATTCTTTTTTAAATGTTAATTTAATTTTTTCCTGAGAATGTGTGTTAAGCAATGATTGATTCTGTAGGCACAGTTAGATAATCAGTTTTTAATCACAAGTCTGTTGTTAAGGTGAGAGAGGAGGGTTTTATTTCCCCCCCTTTAACTAAATAATTGAAGACAGCAGTGTCATAATCTCCTGGAAGTAACAGAGTCATCAGAATGTACAGTGACAATCATCCATTTTGTGTCATATTCCTATCACTTTAAGTTATAACTAAAAAGTCATTGGAAAACTCATAGTGTGCTTCCAACTAATAATTATGTGAACTTTCTAAAGACTTCATTAGGCAACTCTGTTCTGAGAAGTATTATAGGCATTAAGAACACATTCCTCCATGACAGAGAGAGAGAAAGTGAGAAAACAAGACACCAGGTCTGGGACACGAACCATGGTCATCAATGTCAGAGTTCAACCCCTTAAGCACCACACCACCTGCCAGCCTCACATCTGCTTAGATTTTACATTTTTAATACTTTCACTTTTATATTTAAAACCTAAGAAAGATAAATTTATTTGAGAATATAGGACAAATGTGACAGTTATATTTCCAAACAAAATTTATTAGTGAGCATAATAAATAATAAGATAGCTTGGATACTTAAAACTCATTGTACCATGAAGTCAAAATTACCTAGCTGCCCACCAATCCCATTTCTTCTGCTCAGTGTAACACGAAGGTCTCACAGTAAGTATTGCATGACTACTTGTCCACCCTTTTTTGAAGCAAAATAGGACACTAATTGGTTGTAGCCATTTGGATATGGGTAGAAATTTCTACACTAACTCCAGCTAAACTTAGCTCTGATCCAGAAAACCTCTTAAAACTCATGGCCTCTTTTCCCTCCCATCCTCCAGTCTTAAAGGAAGGCCACCTTATGGCACAGCCACAAAATAGAACTTACCACTTTGAAGAGGTTACCACATAAAATCTCTCCAGGAGAGACATCAAAAATGATCATTTGACTGAGCAAGAAGTAGGCAAGCTCTCTATGCCCCTGAGATTCTAGCTCATTTGCTTTGAAGCAAATGAGTGTTACCCTAATAGGTAAGTGCTATTTTCATTATTTAGAGAGAGCAATCACGTTATATCTGTCCTGGTCAAAGCATGAGACTAAATTACAAATGATCTCCAAATCTTGTCTTTCTCAGAGGAACTACCAAACTATTTTTACAATTCTTTTTTAAATGTTAATTTAATTTTTTCCTGAGAATGTGTGTTAAGCAATGATTGATTCTGTAGGCACAGTTAGATAATCAGTTTTTAATCACAAGTCTGTTGTTAAGGTGAGAGAGGAGGGTTTTATTTCCCCCCCTTTAACTAAATAATTGAAGACAGCAGTGTCATAATCTCCTGGAAGTAACAGAGTCATCAGAATGTACAGTGACAATCATCCATTTTGTGTCATATTCCTATCACTTTAAGTTATAACTAAAAAGTCATTGGAAAACTCATAGTGTGCTTCCAACTAATAATTATGTGAACTTTCTAAAGACTTCATTAAGCAACTCTGTTCTGAGAAGTATTATAGGCATTAAGAACACATTCCTCCATGGATCTAACTATGTAAGTAGATGTTAAATATAAAAATTTAAGTCCAATTCAATTACAACATATCCCATAGCAATAATTGGATGCATTTATAATGATTAGTCAAGGAGGTATTAGCATATAAATAACTCAGTTCTGCTTAATCTTTGTAAATGGTGTGGTATTATTTAAAACACCAAGAGACTTCCACTTAAGAAATAATAAGAATAAGCACATCTTTTTGATTATTTATGCTTCAGAAATATTTGGTTATGTTCTTAACTTTCGGTCCTAGTATAAATTAAAATAACTTCTTTCCCTGCCAACGTTGACATACACACACATAAACACACACACACTTACATTTTAAAGTTATTCCATTTAGTACTACAAAGAAATCTTTGAACTCGGTGTAATGATATGTTTTACAGGTTAGAAAACTGAGGCACGAGAAGCTATAGATCTTTCGTAACTGTCCATCAGGAAAAGATATCTAAGTGCTGAGAGAGTTATCACTATGCCAATGTGCTATGGTTGAATTCCCTCCCCCCAATGTATTTATTGATATCTGGTGAGCCAGTGGATCAATGTTGAAAGAATGAAAACTTAAAATCTGATTATGATGTTGAAAAGTAGGACCTTTGGGTAAATTTGGATTGGATGAGGTCATTAGTGTAGGGGGCTTCTATGATTAACTTTTAGTGGTAGAGAAGACACCTAGATTTATGTAGCTTTGCTCAAGCTTTCACCGTGTGATGCCCAGCACCTCCTGAAAACTCTGCAGTGCCCATTAACAAGAAGAGCCTTACTATATGTCGACCCTTGATGTTGGACCTCCAAAATCATGAGATATATAAACCTCTATTCTTTATAATAAATTACCCAATGTGGTATTGAATTGTTAGTGACAGCAAAATGTATTAATACCTGAATAACTTTTTTGTTTTTTAGGAGAGGTTTTTTTCACTATAGGGCGCGTGCGCTTGCCAGACAGACAGACAGAGACATAGAGACAGAAAGCGAGAAATCATCCCCCAGGGGGGATGGTCACACCGCAATCCCTTCTCCTCCATTCTCCTCTCAGGATCTTGGGCACGCTTGCACACGCGCCTGGCGTGAGTTTTAAGCCACTGGGTCCGGGATGTGAACCGCGGTCGACTACGTGGGAGTCCAGCGACATAGCCATTACGCTAAACTGCTGGTTCCCTATACGTGAATAACTTTTTAGGATACTATTATCCTCCTTTCACTGACTATAATATTGACCAATTACCTTTATGTGTAAGACAAATAAATTTTAATGATATAACACCACAAGTTTGTGTTATAGCATCTAACATTGCCTTAACAAATTTAAATACCACTTGTTTTACTATTAGCTGCGATTGCTCTTGTCTTAGTCTGTTTGAACTGCTATAAAGAAAGTAGCTGATACACCATAGAAATTTATAGTTCAGTAGTCTGGATACAGGCAAGATATCAAAATCAGGTGCCAGTAGATTCAATATCTGGTGAGGACTCACTTCTCTGGGTGGTGGCTCCTTGCTCCATTTTTCACATGGCAGTAGGGACACATAAGCTCCCTTAGGCCTCTTTTATGAGGAAATTAATTTCATTAAAAAGGGCTCTGCCTTAATGACTTACTCATCTCCCAAAGGCCTTACTCCTTAATACTTTTGCAGTAGGGATTAGGTTAAAATCTGACAACTTTGGAGGACACAAATATTCACACCATAGTAAACCTCATTCTACTTCTTTTCTTTCTTTTTTCTTTATTTTTCTTTCCTTCTCCTCCTTTTCCTTCTCTTCTTTTCCTTTCTTTTATTTTTCTTTTCTTTTCTTTAATTCTTAGGCAGGATCTCATTACATGGCACCTCCTGCCTCAGCTTCCTAAAGTTGCATATGTCACCGTGGCCTTTTCTTTTTCTTCTTCTTCTTCTTTTTTTTTTTTTGTTTGAAGAGGTTTTTGCTATAGGGAGCATGAGCGCTCCAGAAAGACAGAGAGTGACAAAGAGACAGAAAGTGAGAAAGTCAGACATCACCCACCAGAGGGGATGGCCATGCTGCAGTCCCTTCTCCTCCATCTCCTCCATCCTCCTCTAGGGATCTTACTCGCCCTGCATGAGTTTAAGCCACAGGTTCCTGGATCCGAACCACGGTTGACTACATGGGAGTTCAGCGACATAGCTATTATGCTAACTGCTGGTCCCAGCCAGGTCTTTTCTTCAGAGTAAGCTGGAAATCAATCTCAGGTCTTCCTCATGGTCTCAACCTGCCAAGCAGCAGTGTCAATCAGTGTCCTGTACAGTTGAGCCAGTCTTCATCTGCATGTATTCTGTTTCCTGTCAGTCTAAATATATACTTCCTGTCAGTCTAAATATATACTTTTCATTTTCTTGGTAAGACTAGTGCAATATTGAGTGGAACAGATTTTTCAGGGACTAATCCAAAAACTAATTTTAGTTACAAACTTCATTAAAATGCATATAAATTATTATAGTTGAACTGTGTACAATAAGTAACTAAATCTTGCTTGAGGCACTTCTAGTTTTAAACCATATATCTGCAAAAGCAATGAAAAATAAAGAATTACTAAGATACTATATTTAATGAAATAAGGATCAATATCAAATGTAAAGACTAACCCATCCACAAATATTGAAGAAAGTGAATAAATCATAAAAGCTTCTAATAAGAATAGACTTAGATCATTTCTATGGAATATTAGGGAGCAAATGACAAATGATCACTGACTAATATATCTTAAAGAAAAATAAGTATGACTTATAGCTATATAGATTTTTTTTTTTTGAGAGAGATTTTTGTTATAGAGGTGCATGTGCTTACTGGAAAGACAGAGAGACAGTGAGAAATCCCCCCCCTCGGGGGGATGGTCACTCTGCAATCCCTTCTCCTCCATTCTCCTCTTGGCATCTTGGGCACACGTGCACATGTTCCAAGAGTGAGTTTTAGGTTGCCAAGTCTGGGACTTGAACCACTGTCAACTACGTGGTGATCCAGAGATGCAGTCACTGCACCACCTGCTGGTCACAGTACTTTTGTTTTTCATATTTAAAAAAAAAAGACAACAGAAAAATATGCTAAGTTCTAATATTCCCTTCAGAATAGTCCATTTAAAACTAGCTCAAGGGAACCAGCAGTTAGCATAATGGCTATGTCGCTGGACTCCCACCTTGTCCCCCTGGGGGGTGATTTCTCGCTTTCTGTCTCTATGTGTCTCTCTGTCTGTCTGGCGAGTGCACGTGCCCTATAGCGAAAACCTCTCAAAAACAAACAAACAAACAAACAAACAAACAAACAAACAAACAAACAAACAAACAAACAAACAAACAAACAAACAAACAAACAAACAAACAAACAAACAAATAGCGAAAACCTCTCAAAAACAAACAAACAAACAAACAAACAAACAAACAAACAAAAGCTAGCTCAATAAACCAGCAGATTGTGCAATGGCTACATACACAGGGCCAACCATGATTTGAGTCCCAGACCTGGTGACTTGAAAATCATACCAGCACATGTGTGTGCATACCCAAAATATCATAAAGAAAGTGGAGGAGAAGAGACTGTGGTGTGTTTGTCCCCTCCGGACAATGCACTTGCTGTTTGGCAAAAGCCTTAAAAGAAAGAAATAGAAAAAAAAACTTTGGCTCTATAAAATGAGAGGTGAATTAAAATAACTCAAATACTGGAAAAATCATGTTTTAAAGTTCATTAAATAAATAGAATCATAATGGAATGATTTGTAAAACTAAATTACAAAATTCAATACCAAATGAAATATTATCGAAAACATTTATTTGATATGATAACATTGTTATAATAGCATGCCAGAACTACAGCCAAGATTTAATTAGAATACCTGGAAAAATATAAAATGAGAGATAGAAGAAAAACATAAGCAGACTGATTTCCTATTAAATCAGAATAAAAAATTATTGTCTTATTTTTGAAGTATGTCTTTTATTAATTTTATGTAATTGACATATAATTTAAATTATTGAAACCAATGATGGAGATAAGGCAATCAGACTTTAGTAAATTAAATAATATATTAGAAGCATGGAAAGAAAGAAAAAGCACAATTTTAGAAATTCTTTTAAAAAATCAGTTATAGATCCTTATATGTATGTAGTATACACAGTTGATATATATACATATTTGCACCTGTCACTACATATAGGCTTATAATTAATTTATGTAAACATACTTGTATCATGAAAACATATATCTTCTACATATAAAGCTTGAGGGTGCGTATTTCTGTGTGTTATAGTTATTCACCACTATCTAAACATATGGAATGAGTGAGAGTAAAAGCAAATCACGATGTCATATTTGGCCCCGATAGCTCTTCCACAGCTCCTGCCTCACCGACGGAACTAGACAGGGACAGGGAACAACTAGGAAAGAAGCATACCTTTAACCATATTCAAAGAATAAAAACATTTTTTGAAACAGATAAAATTAAGACGGAACCTATGTCCATCATTATGTATCAATAGAAACACTTTCCCAGTAATATTAAAATTTTCTCAGCGCTAAATATTGAATTGGAGAATGTGGAAGTTATGCCACATCGAAGTCCAGTTGTCTCATTCTGTGGTAATAGTCCTGAGAAGGTGTGGCACCAAAAACTGCCCGTACTCTAAAGCTGGACATATGTTACCAAATAAGCCCCTTGAACCCTACTCCTAGCAGTTTCCATCCCGCTTATTCACATGATATATTTTGATCGCTATGTCTTGACTTGAGAGCAAAATAAACACAAAATCCACTGCAAGCCACATCCATTTTTTTTCTTTTTTCTTTTTTTTTGGGGGGGGGGGTTTGCTATAGGGCATGTGCACTTGCCAGACAGACAGAAAGAGACAGAGAGACAGAAAGTGAGAAATCACCTTCCTCCATTCATGGCCATGCCACAATCCCTTCTCCTCCATTCTCCTCTTGAGATCTTGGGCACGCACGTACACGTGCCCGGCATGAATTTAAGCCACCGGGTCTAGAACTCGAACTGCAGTCCACTAGGTGGGAGTCCAGAGACATAGCCATTACGCTAACTGCTGGTCCCTAGCCACATCCATTTTTGAAGCAGCATCATGAGATTCTTCAAATTTGAGGTGAGAAATGACAGGTTAGATGAAGATGATTGGTGCAGACATTATCTTTATTTCCAAAATGAATAAGCTGTATTCTCTTTACTTCTCTTTTTAGCACATAGCATTTTAATACTTTTACAGTTTTTGTTTCATAGATCAGTGGACTAAGCAGTTTGACAAGAAGTAAGCCTAAGTTAGACTATCAGTAAGGTTACCTTTTAATGACATGAGAACAGAAAAAAGTTAAATTATTTATTTCCTTAGAGGAATACCCTTGACAGGTTCTTCTGCTGTGATCCTCTCTCAGGCCATGCAGCCAGTCAAGATCATGGACATGCCTGGTAATTTTCAGGTAGACCCTAGATGCAAACCCAAATCTTTTCCAGAAGGTCCCCAGCACTGGGCAAAGAGCCCTTAATGCCTATGCCACTGTAGAAATAATATAACATTTTGAAAGTTCTTTCATAAGGAGTTTTCTTTAATTCTCATGTTACTATACACCCAGAAGACTAAAATTTGATATTTACACAGGGAACTTGATTGAAACTAATCTGCTTATTATAAACACAACAAAAGGACATAAAGAACCTAAACCATATGACCCATAAATATGGCAATACATGCAGAAAATATGTAAATGGTAGAAATAACAAATGTAGCAATGCATACAAACAGAATGCATTTCAAAGGTAAAATGGATTCTTTTCAGGTATTACTGAAAAATTTGTAAACACATACATGTACACACACTTGCACACAAGTGCACACACATAACACAACACTAACACCAACAGTAAACTAGGCTATAAAACAAATTAAGAATTAATAAAAAGTAAAACCTGTGGAGTCCACCTAAAAAAGTTCTAGCAAACTAAAGAAATATTTTTGCTATAAACTGTTTTAATATTGTTACAATAGTGCAGTCAATGTACAATCAGGATTAAAGTAGGATAACTGGAAAAATGGTAAACTAGAGACAGAGAAAAAAATCAAAACATTATTTTTTTACTAATCAGAAGCCAAAATTTATTGTTTTATTTATGACATGTCTTTTATTGATTCTAATGTACAATATTGAAATCAATAATAGAAATAAGGCAATCAAATTTTAATGAAAAGTATATTGGAAGCATGGAAGCAAACAAAAAAGCACAAATAAGTACTTAGAAATTGAAAATGTCTTATGGATATGCATATGAAAATATTCCAATTTTCAGTATTTGCGTATATGTAACATATAATTATAACTATATATGCATATATACAAAGTTGGATGATAATGCACCAGAATATTAACAGTTTTCTTTCTTCAGCTATTACAATTTGATTGGCCTCTCCAGCAAATATAATTGAAAAAAAATCAATTGTTTTTCTGTGCTTTTAATGACAGCATTTTTGAGACCTACATTAAGTCTTACAATCATACAACAAATATAGGTAAGCTAGCTTAAAGATTTTCACCTATTCAAAACTTTGTTACACATCTTCACACATTAAAATAAAAACTAAAATACAAGAACTATTTACAATGATGGAACACAATCACAACGTATTCAGTCTCTCCACATGGAGAACGTTAAAAAAATGTGCTTCATCGAGAAACAGATATATGCAAATATATATGAATTATTTTAAAAAATTCCCAGCATCTGCTTCTTTTTTAAAAACTTTTATTTATTATTATTATTATTATGATTATCATTTTGTTTTTGGTACAAGGCACATGTACTCACCATAGAGAGACACAGAGAGAGAAAGAGAGGGAAAATGAGAAAGCAAGCCACCAGGGCCAAGACTCAAACAGGGTTGGACAGTGGGAGTCCAGAGCCCTAACTACCATGTTACCTGCTGGCTCCCAGCATCTGTTTCTTTTAATAACCCCAAAATTTAATATGAAGATCAGAGAAATGGATATTATTTGCTACTTTGCTGGATTATTCTACAAATTTATAGAAGAAGTCATAGTTACTATAATCAATCAAAATATAGATGAATAAAAAGTTAATACCCTTTCATTACACAAATTCTACTCCCTGTTTCCTAACTAACAATAGGAACTCAATCTTTTGCCTATTAACTCTTTTTTTTAATGTTTATAGAAATTTATACACATATTTAGTTTGGTATTTTTCTTCTTTTGTGGTGGTTGTTCATTTATAAACCAATTTATGTTATATACTTAAATTTTCAGTGCATATGGAGATAATGAATAACAACCTAATATAAAGATATAATCAGTCAGCTAGCCACTATGGATAAAACTAAAACTTCTTCGACAGAGCAAACTTCTCAGTAGTAAACACTCATTTATCCTTGCTATTGATTTCCATTTCTGTGGAATAGTTCATTAAGTTAAAATTTCAGCTTAAATAAAAATAGTTTTGTAAGTATCTTCAATGTGTAAGAACCTAAAGAAAGACTGTGAGGCAACAAGGTTGAAAAGGTTGGAGGTTCAAACCTTATAGGGATTTCTAAAACAATGTAGAGGACTTATTTTACACTAACACTAGAGTGATCTCTGGGGGTTTAAGGAGATAAAGTGATAAAAATGAATATTTTTTACCAAGATCACTATGGTGGTATAATGAGAAGAAAGAACAAGCTAATAACTTCCTCTTTATTATGGGGAACATTTCTGTCTTGACTCAAAACCTTTTATTAGGACTCCCTACAGTAACTGCTACATTTCTATTATATAATGAAAATACTCCACTCACCCTATGAGTTTATCTAATTGGTTCTCCTTATTAGACTTTAAGATTCTTGAGTCATGGAACTATTTCAGAGAAAAAACCACAACATGGTGCTCAGCAAACATCTGCTTAGGGGATGTTGATCTGAGGGGATCTAGAAGATAATCAAACAGAATGTTAATATCAGATAGTTAAAAGGATAAGAGAACTTCGCTGTTGACTGAGTAAAATTTAGTGGAAATAAGAACTTTTTGAGGAATATTTTGTGTTTAAGACCACAAGGAGACAGATAAGGCTGAAGAGGGGGAATGAGGCTTTGACTCAGGGAAGACCTATTATGAGAGATTTAAAGAGGCCATAACAATGGCACAGAGAAAAGGACATGTATATTTGTCCTAACCACAAATGATGGTTTAACAATAGCAGAATTATTTCTTTTATTCCCCAAATCTCTTCTCCCAGTCTCAGTAAATATCACCACAATATATCAAAAGTATTCAAATGAAAATTGTAGGATTTATTCTTTCTTTATCTCATTATTTCAGGTCTCACACCAATAGATGATGTTAAATCATTCATTTGTTCTTGACATAATTGTTATCAAAGTAGCACAAGCCATTGCTGTCGGGACTCCTGCAGTATTCCCACTTGAGGGCTTCTTACTGCTGTTCTTGTCTCTTCGATCTATTCTGCTTCCTGTGTCTCTGCTTAATGTATCTGACCTTATTGGCTCTTATATAAGCTGGAATTTGTTTCTCTAGTGTTAGTTGACTTTTAACTTAGTTTAAGATAACTTGTGTAATAGAGTTTGATTAATATTTCATTTCAACTAGCCTAATCCATCAATCCTTTTATTTATAGTTTGGGATTTTAAAATTTGTCTTCAGGTAGACAATTTACACATCCCAAGATTAAAAAAAAAAAAAAAAAAAGAGAGAGAGAGAGAGAAAGAAAGAAAAAAAAAAGAAGAGAAAAAGTTACTCCAATATAAATGTTAACCCTTTATCAAAGTTTGCTTTTTCAAACAATTTTGTTACAGTATAATTTACTGACAATAAAATTCAGCTGCTTTAAGAGTACAAATTAATGATTTTTAATAACGCTACAGTTTTGCCATCATAATTACAATCCAGTATCCAACTAACATGTATTCGGTCAATAAACATTTCTTTTAGGGACATTTTACATGAATGAGTCATAAAATATTTAGCTTTATGCCTCAAATAATGTTTCTGCTGTTCAAATCAGTAGGCTATTTGATTTTTATAGCTGAGTAGTACCCCATTGTATGCATACACTGCATTTTCTTTATTCATTCACCAGCTGATGGACATTTGGATTCTTTACACCTTCTAATCATTATGAATAATGCTACTGTGAAACATCGTATGCAAGTCTCTTTTATTTTGGGGGCTAGATTCCTCAGAGTTGAACCACTGAGTCATATATAGTAAGTTTTTGTTTAACTACTGTAGAATCTGCCAGACTAGATTTTTAGAGAGAGAAATCTCTTGTTATCAGGGATATCTACTAGCTGGAGAGATAGAAACACAAAGTAAGAAATCACTTCCCAGGAGGAGGGATAGTGACACTGCAATCCCTTCTCTTCCATTCTCCTCTCAGGCTTATGGTCACACATACATGCGTTTTCCATGTTTTAAGCTGCGAGTCCAGGACTTGAACCATGATCAACTACATGAGAGTCCAGGGACGTAACTGTTATGCAACCTGCTGGACCTCGCCAAGCTATTTTTAAAAGTGTCTATGTGTCTATAGTATTTTCTTTTCTTTTTATTTATTTTTTTCTTTTTTTGCTATAGGACGCATGCGGCTGCCAGACAGAGAGACAGAGAGATAGAAAGTGAGAAATCACCCCCATGGGGGGATGGCCACACCGTAATCCCTTCTCCTCCATTCTCCTCTCGGGATCTTGGGCATTCACGCACACACGCCCGGCTTGAGTTTTAAGCCTCCAGGTCCTAGACGGGAACTGTGGCCGACTACATGGGAGTCCAGCGACATAGCCATTATGCTAACTGCTGGTCCCAAAAGTGTCTATAGTATTTTCTGTCCCTACTATAAGTGTATGAGGTTCCTCTACTCCTCCTCTATGTCTTTACCTATATATATTTTCATCATTTCTGTTTGTATTTCTTTTTTTAATGATAGAGAGACAGACAGACCATCAGACAACTGACAGTGTTCCACCATGCTGTGATTCTCCCACTGCAGCCAGAACTATGGGCATGAACCACTGCACCTGGCTTGCCTGCTGGTTTAGGAACTTAACCTGCATCTCCTGCAGCACTGGCGGTGTACAACAGCGCCCTGCTGAGAGCGACACCTCTTTCCTGAGCCTCTTTTTTCTCTTTGATTAAATGTACTGTATTAGATCTGAAGTAATATTTCACCGTGGTCTTATTTTACATTTCCCTGATGACTGATGATGTTAAGTATATTTTCATGTGCATATTGACCATTCTTGTATATTATTGATTAAATATCTACTCAAATATTTCACTCATTTTTAATTTTATACAACTGTCTTCTTCTTAAGTCCTTTTTAATATTCAGAGTATTAAATTTAGAATTTTAATAATCTGTCTATTGTCAATAGTCTGCACTTTTACGCAGGTTTTAGGATAAGCTTGTAAATTTATGCCAAAAACTATTCTTGGAATGTGATAGAGATTGTATTGAATTTATTTATCGGTTTGGAGGAACATTGTCATCCTATTATTATCTTTTCCATTTCTACCTACGAACTATCTCTCCATTTATTTAGAGCTCGTTTATCTCAGCCGTGTTTTGCAACTTTTATTGTAAAAGGCTTGTACTTCCTGATGAGATTTTTAATTTAAAAACCCATTTTAAATGAAGTTGATTTTTAAATTTCAAGTTTATTTCTCGTACCTAAATAAAGTTCTCTTTATAAACTCCATATATTTTTTTCTTATATAAATATTTATGTGTAACTCAGTGTAGTAGAGGAGTAAATAGAATTTTCTGGTCAGACCAACATGTTTTATCATTATTACTTACTATAACTAGTCAAGTTATAGTATTAGGTCCACTTATGCTATTTCCATTAAAATATAAGGAAAATTTCTACCTTATAAGGGTTTAATAATTACTATTTGTGACAAATCTATAACTTGCTTCCTTTAGAAGAGGTAGATAATTAAGTGCTATTAAAATTATTTTCTATGTGTTTTTACATATAAAATCTTATTTACTTTCAATAACTTCAATAAATATTCATATATTTAGCATTTCCATCATTTAACTTTCATATAATACATTCTATATTTTATAATAAATTATATTTATCTTCCATAAAATAGTTGTAGTTATGTACATGTATAAAATTTATATTTATATATAAATTGTACAGACTAATGTGCATGTGTGTGTGTGTGTGTATATATGTATATATATATATATATATGTATATGCATTATATAAGAGAGGTCTTTAAAAAGTTCATTGAAAATATATATTATTAATAAATTGCACATAACTTCTAATTTTTTTGTACCAAATTAAACTCATCTGTTATTTTTCACAAATATTGAAGTCTGTTCGTATGTGTACACATGTGGGTGGAGTGGACAGACGCTCATAATCTGAGAGTGGATGTGAATTCCGATCAACTAAACTGCCCTCTGTTGAACTGATCCCAAAGGTAAAGATAGAAGAAAAAAGAGAGACAAAGTCATAAAGGTAGTGTCATCACAGAGAGTGAAATCATCCATTTCAATGAGCTTGTCTGGAGAGAACGGCTTTTTGTATGTAATTAGTATTCTCATAATGAGTTTTATAAGTTCTGTTTTGTCTTTATTAGATCTTGAACAGGGGTGATTAGGCCTAGCACCTGCAGCTGGAAGGGGTTCTTGTCTCACACTCACGAAGATTAGAAATGCACACATGAGAGGGGTAGTAAACAGAGAGTTAATAGAAGGAGAGAAGGAAGAACAGAGCTTCTAAACACGTCCTGGAAAATGGGTTGCTGAGGAGGAACTGGGACAGAGGGGTCTTTATCTTCATTAGGAGGAGCCTTGTCTGGGTTTCTTCCCTTGTACATGTGTTCTTCTTGTAATGGTGGTAGTGGAGGATTCACATGCTAGATGGTTCTATTTCCCTTAATTTTAGAGTGGTAGGAAGATCAGGAAACTCTTTGTCTAAAAGCTTTAGGCTATAAAAAAACATTATTTTATCCTATTCCCTGAATGTGGTAGGGTCTGGAAAGAAGCTTTGGTTTTATGCCTGGGTATGATGCATAGATTAATCATGGAGCTACTGTTGCAAGCCATCTCTCCTGAGCACACAGCAGGACCACTGTATCTCTATCTTAAAACTCGGACATCTTGTGATTCGGGGCCAGCAGACAGTGTAATGGCTATGTCGCTGGACTCCCACGTAGTTGACCGTGGTTCGAGTCCTGGACCCGGTGGCTTAAGTTTACACCAGGGTGGCTTAAACTTACGCCAGGCACGTGTGCATACGTGCCCAAGATCCCAAGAAGAGAATGGAGGAGAAGGGATTGCAACATGGCCATCCCCCCTGGGGAGTGATTTCTCGCTTTCTGTCTCTCTGTCTGTCTGGCGAGCGCACGCTCCCTGTAGCAAAAACCTCTCAAAAAAAAAAAAAAAAAGCAAACAACAACAACAACAACAACAAAAACTCGGACATCTTGTGATTCATTTTAGGACTATACTCTATAATTTTAGAGTCCCTGTCTCTTACTTCAGTCTCACCTTTATTAGCCTCGTTTACCTTTATTAGTCTTGTTTACCTTTTCTTAGCTCATAAGTGTCAGGGACAATGTTCCTATAACCAAAGACAGGGTAAAAAAGAAAAGCATAGCATGTTTATTTTCATCAAAGTTTTATATTACCTGTGCCTTCAGAAATAAAATCCCAGAAGTCCCAGAGAAAACTACTTTTATACTTAGCTTAGATTAAGACTAGACAGGAATGTAGAAATGTGATTGGACAAAAGGGTATAGTTAATGGTCACAGATCAAGAGGGAACCACAGAGGGCCCCTCAGTTAGCGTAATGGCTTTGTCACTGTACTCCCACGTAGTCAACCGTGGTTCACGTCCCTGACTTAAAACACATGCCAGGTGCATGTGCATATATGCTCTAAATCCCGAGAGGAGAAGGGAGGAGAAAGGATTGTGGCATGGCCACTCTACTTTGTATGACTCACCAGGGGGAAAAGGAATTCTGGTTTCTGTGACTTGTTTCAGGGAGGAAAATGGAGTACGAAGCAAGAGGGCAGGAGAAAGTCAGAGGTTCTTGCTTCTGAGGTTCCTCCAATCTAATTCAGTTTAAAGAAATTAGTATGTCGTTGGCAAGCAAGTGGCATGGTGGTTAAAGGCGCTGGATCCCACATGGCTGACCACAGTTCGAGTCTCGGTCCTGGCGGCTTTCTTTCTCACTTCCTCTCTCTCTCTGTCTCTCTCTGATCAAACTGGAAAATAATAATGATAATAATATTAAATAAAGTTAAATAAAATAATTCTTAAAAAAAAGGAAAGAAATTAGTATGTCATCAGCAGGCTTTGTGGTGTGATGTTCTGAGCTTCAAAACTAGTCATTTGCATCAAGAAATAATAATAATGAGAAAATCATTGAATTTCAAATAACTCTATCCTTTGACATAAAACATAGTAAATTATGTAGATTTCTGTGGTTTTCCAGCATGTGTTATTGTTCAAATGCAGAGGTTGGCCATAGATAAATTAGTCCTGAAACTTAAAATTAAAGATCACTAGCTTTAAACTTCCTAGGACTTTGTCCATTAAACTGACCCTGCTACCTCTACATTTAACTAAGTGCTTTAGCCAGAGAGCAAATCAAAATCAAATTGACACAGCATTTGAGTGCAAACAAGATGAGTGGTATTTCTTAACTTTAGGTTGAGAAATAAATGATTTGTGTTTCCCCATTGCAGCAAAGAATTGAAGCACAAGGAAACAGGCTGTTCAAGGTTCCTTGAGAAAGAGAGAGAGATTCCACAGAACAGGCCAGTGCTAAGGGAGGTAGGCAGGCCCTGTGTTCTTCCTGGGGTTCCTTTTTATCCTGTTTTAGACCCTTTGTTCATCTAAAATACGTGCCCTTAGACCTCCTTTGGCCTGTTCATTTCTTTAGCTTGTTCCTTATTCTTGTTTTCCCCAGGTCTCATGCTTCAGGGAGTTATTTTGAGTTAAATGGATTTCACAATACAGGTAGTCATATACTCCTTAAAGTTTCTTTTGTGCTGTGGGCTAGTTCTGTGATCTGTAGCTACCTAACCAAGCTTATCTTTCCTAACAACTCCTAATATTAACACTAGCATTTTTTAGATAGACGACATGGTTTAAAAACTAAAATCAATGATTACTATTTTTACTTGGGTGACAATATTCTCGTCTTATGAATATTTTACACATCTATGAAATTCTTAGTGTTAACTTTACTTCAATATAATCAGCTCTTTTGCTCAGATAAAAAATTCTTATTGGAATCATATATTTTATGAACACGTTTATTTTTTTCAAAAATTTTACCAGAAGGAATTTAGAAGGCTAATTTCTTCTTGGAAAAAAAGCAATAGTCTTCTTGATACAGTTTGGTCCATTCCAGTGAGTTATAAAAATAACATTTTGATCTACTTACTACTCTAATGCCCTTGAGAATCCATCAGCTAAAGAGAATCAAGTGTGCTGTCTTCCCAGGAATTCAAGCTTAGTGGAGCCCATGCAGCTGTACTCATACTTTTGTGCTAAGGAAGTAATTACAAGTGTTCAAGCCAAATCCATAAATCATGATGTGGTAAGAACTCGGATTTCTTTGATGTCCTCCTTAAGTGAATGCAATCTCAATGGCACTTGATATCCCCTAAACTGCTCTTGCAAATGGTTATTACATTTGAACTTCTAAGACTTAGAAGCAATTTGTATTCTCTGATGGGCTTTTGTCTTTGAAATGCCCTTACATTTGTAATCCAAATGGAATGTCAGTGTTGAACCTTTGGTTCAGTTATATTCAGCAAAAGGAACATAAATAATTATATAAAATCTTGCAACAGTACATTTTAAATACACTTGCACGCACAGATACACCACATATGTTTTTACAGGTAGATAGTACATAAATTAGTTTCTTTGAACATTTTATTTATTATTAATTTTGAACAATGAGAGACACAGGGAGAAGGAAGGTGAGAAAGCAAACTGCCAGGTCCAGAACTTGAACTGTGCTCGACCACGTGGGAGTCCAGCTCCTTAACCACCATGCCACTTTCCAGCCCCCATAAATTAGTTTTAGAAAAATCTTTTTCAGTCTTTCCTTTTGCTTACTGTACTATGCAATATTAATTCTCTCTGCTTCTTGCCCTTATTTGTATTTCTTTAGTCTTTCTATTTATCTTCACTTTAAGTCTCTAAGAGTACAATAGAATGTAATATTTGATTAATTAGAAAGAGTAAAGTACACGCTGAAGAATAATTTACTTGCATGAAAAATCACTTGCCAGAAATATTTTCATTAAATAAAAAGCTTTCTCTTTTTTTTTTTTTTTTTTTTATCTTTAATCTTTTATTTATTACAGAGCATCTGAGTGCACATGAGTGTTACAGACATAAAAAGAGAAAGGAACACCCTTCACAGAATCTGGTCATACCTCAAAATGCTTCTGTTGGCAGGGAGACTCAACTTGTGGGAGTGTCTACCTGGAGTGTGAGGATCCTTGGCTTTACACAGTTAAAAATTCAAGAGTGAACCACTGAGAAAGAGTGAAAGCAAGTTTATTAAGGAATATGTTCAGAGAAGACTACTCCATAAGTAGAGCAATCTCATCAAAGATGACTGAATATTTTCATTCCTTCCTCTGAGAAAGGAAAGATAAGAGGGGCTACCCTATAGATAGGACAGCACCAAACTTTAGTGGGTGTCTGGCTTATATGGCTTGGCCTAAAGCTAGGCTAAGTAAAGAGAAAGTTTATTCATGACTTTTCTAGGAATGAGATAGTAGTTTTCTAAAACCACTGTTCCTTCCATTTTATGACTTTATTTGGGTAGTTATGAAGTGTCATTATGCAGTTGGAAGCATCATCTAGCATACCCCTACCATACAATGAAGGTATGAGTCTCATGGTTAGGCAATAGTTGTTGCAGGTGCCATCGTGGTTCCAATTGGTTTGGACTCAGTTGCAGTCACTTTTTGTCTGTCAAGTATGTTTTTTAAAGGATTATTTTATTGAATTTTATTGATTTAATTAATTTATTTAATTTGATCAGAGAGGGACAAAGTGAGAGAGAGGAGAGAGAGAGAAAGGTCACCATGTCCGGGACTCGAACTGCGGTCAGTCATGTGGGATTCTAGTATCCCTAGCCACCATGCCACCTGCCTTGTCTGTTAGGTTTTAAGTGCTTGGAATGTCCATCACCTCAGTTTTGAATATCCCGCCTGTCTCACTTCTTCTAGTCCTTCAGCTAGTGGGATTCACAGGTATGCCCACCGTGTTTCAAGATGACTTATTCAGGGAGTTGAACTGTGGTCACCATGTGGGATCTGGCTTCTCATGAGTAGTCTATTTCTCATATACCACAGAGCGAGAACTCCTCCTCCTGCTTTTTCCCTTTTTTTGAAAAAACATTAGGTATATTTTTCTCAGTGAAGGATTTTACTGAACTGATCTCAACTTTGCTAAAATAACCTTATAAGATGCATAAGTAATATGCTCTATGTAAGCAAAAATACTCATATTTGAGGCAAAAATAAATACACATTATTTAGCATTCTGTGGTTCAATGTCTCCTAAAGTGAGTTAACAAAGCTATGTTGTGGACCACATTTCTCACAAAATAAATGAAGGGGGGGAATTATAAGTCACACCTTATTTTGTCATTGAATGTATTTTATTTTTTTCTTAAGTTTTTTTTTTCTTTTCTTTTCCCCATAGGGTGTGTGTGCTTTCCAGATTCAGTGAGATGGAAACTGAGAAATAAAATAACCCCATGATGGGATGGCTATGCCACAATCCTTTTCCCCCATTATCTTCTCAGTAATTTGGGCACACATGCACATGTGCCAGAATGATTTTTAAGTCTCTGGGTTGGGAATTCAAACTGAAGAATAAGCAAGTAGGGACACTGAGTGAAGATACAGAATGTCAATACATAGTAATTAACAAACAGATTTCAAGTACAATATACACAAATCCATAAACATTACCTAATAGATGACCTTGCCATTCTGTGATCGTTTTCGTTCAAGAAAACGTTGCAAAGATTTTCAAACTTTAAAAGTGGTTTGTAGGGACCAGCAGATGGCATAATGGTTAAATTGTTGGTCTTCCATGTAGTTGACTGTGGTTTAAATTTCAGACACAGCAGTTTAAAACTCATGCTGGGTACATGCACATTTGTGTGTGCCCAAATCTCCAGAGGAGAATGGAGAAGATGGGATTGTAGCATGGCCATCTTCCTTGGGGGGAAGGTGATTTCTCACTTTCTGTCTCTCTCTCTCTCACCAGTGAGCACTATAGCAAAATCTCTCTCTCTCAAAAAAAAAAAAAAAGTGGATTATATATTAAAATAAAATTTCTATTTAAGTCTAGAATAAATAGATAGTGAGACTCAGGCCCCCAAATTAGATAGAATTTTATTGAATTTATTTAATATTACCTTTGTTTAGTATAAAGGCAATAACACTGCCAAAAAAATCACATAACAATAGTAAAGAAATATAATAAAAATTCAATCATTACCTTTTAAACTTTGGTTATAACATTAAAAAAAATCTATCAGGTTGTGAAAAATAATGACGTGATTTACTAAATTAGAAGGCAATAAGAATAATCATAGAACTATAGGATTATAGAATTACAGTGAACATTCAAAATTATTTTGCCTAGATAAAAAGAACTGGTGATTAATTGCACATCAGCAATATTTGCTAAGCAATGATTACCTCTTTTTCTATACAAGCTAATTCTTCTCCAATGTGCTTAAAATATCCCCAGGCAGTAAATTATCATCCCCATATTATAAATATTTTCTAAATTGGAAGTTACATAGAAAATTGTCAAGCCCTTTTAGTTATTTTAATCATTTCTTACTGATGCTTTAATACACATTAGAGTGAAAAAAGGGACAAACAACTCATACAGCCAAGGGTATTATCATCTCTTTTCCAGTTTCTGGACAGATTTATCATGCTCACATTTTGTTTGAGAATGATTGATTATACATAATATGTAAGGCAGTAGTAAAAACACATATAAACTCCAGTGCCCTAAAGATTGATATGTTAGACTGCTTGATTTTTTTTTTTTTTTTTTGCAAATAAGATCATTGAGCACCTATATGGTATCTGGTCTGGAGTTTGTAATTATATGTGGTTTAGAAATAAGGATTTTGATTGGGGTTCATCTATTCTCAAATAGATATTAGCTAAACTTCTTCCATATATTACTTACTTCAAGCCAATTAGAAGAGACAATTTGTTTCCAACTTTATATATATTTGCAGAAAACAGTGTTAAACCAAATGTCTTTGTGAAGCTGAAGTTACTCTGCTAGGAATCATGCATATCTTACAATCGGTATTGAAGATTAGATATATTTTCAGTAGCATAATTAAGGAACATGTACAGCCATGGAGGAAAAAAACTGAGAAATATTTTATAATCTCAACTCTGCAACTTAATTAGTATTAAATTTATGTGTGTATTTATATGTATATATGAACATATGCATGCTACTAGGCAATTTATATGAAAGAGTGACTTATTTATTAAATTATTATTATACATTGTGCCTTTGAGATAACAATTACTAAGACTCAAATCTTATCCTTACGTGATCCCTTAAAGATCATCTCAAAAATTCAATGAACTGGGACCAGCAATGGGTGTAATGGCTATGTCGTTGGACTCCCATGTAGTTGACCGTGGTTCGAGTCCCGGACCTGGTGGCTTAAACTCATGCTGGGTGCATGTGTATGTGTGCCCAAGATCCTGAAGGGAGAATGGTGTGGCCATCCTCCTGGGGGGTGATTTCTCACTTTCTGTCTCTCTGTCTCTCTCTGTCATTCTGGCGAGCACACATGCCCTATAGCAAAAACCTCTAAAAAACTTTTCAGTGAGTTTAATAGGAAGAACAATAAGTCAATTATATATCATGTTCTTGAAGGAACAACAGAGACAATCATGGAGAGATCAGAGTGAGCCTAAGGAGTATCTTAACCTTGACTTCTGCAATAGAGTCTCAGATAAACAACTTCAGGCTAGAAGTATTTTTTCCCTAAGTCAAACCTGAATATCCAAGTTCTCACTCTCTCTGTGCTCTTGCATATCTCACGGTCTTTTGAAACTGATTATCCTTCTGTGCTTTGATTTTTATCTGTCCTCCCCAAAAGTATACCTAGTGGCTGCTCTAGTTTTCCTCATCACTGTAATTAGTGTTAACTTTTAATCAGGAGCTCAATTTCTTGTCTAGTTTCCCAGTTGCTTCTAAAGTCAATCTACCCTTTCTAAACTCCAGCCATACTGGACTACTTTTAGCCCTATACCACACTTTCTCTCCTCACTTCACCCTCTTATTCTATTCCCCTTTAGGGGAGAGGTTTCATTTTTAGGAACAGTGTCAGAATTTAAAGGGATTAAAAAGATGAAGTAGATGTCAATGGAAAAGCAAAAGTTGAAGCACTATTTAAAGAAAGAAAGGTCAGTGTTCATAGAAATTAGAAGTTACCTTATCACTGTGATAAGGGAAGTTACCTCAGCACTATGGTAAAGATGGGATAACCTTATCACATCCTGTTCATCATGATAACATGACAATTGAGATGGAGAAGAGCAGTTTTTGCACATTTTTCTTCATCCTATTCTTCATATTTAAATAAGTCAAAGATGATAGAGTTGTTTTACATTTCCATATCAGTTCTTTGGCTTCATTCAGAGTAGCTGTCGTGATTTGAACCATAATTACTTTTTACCTTATCTAACAACAACAACAAAAAAGATCTTTCCAGACAGCAGCTTGCACAGAAGGTTAAGGCAGCTGGATCCCTCATGGCTGACTATATGATTTCAGTCTTGTACTGGCAACTTGAAAATCATGGCAGGTGAGTGCACATGCGTGCCCCAAATCCTGAGAGAATGGAGAAGGGATTGTGGTTGGTGTGGCTATCCCCCATGAGTTGGAGCATGATTTCTCACTTTCTCTCTCTCTGTCTCTCCCTGGCAAGTGGGAGTGCATAATAACAAAAACTAAAGATTAATTAACTAAATAAAAATATAAAACTAATAGTTTCACCATCTCAAAAATCCCTGTTCTTAACCTATTCAACCTTTCTTTTCCTCCCTCAAGCCCTGGACAATCACTGATCTCTATACCATCCCTATGATTTTCCTTTTCTAAAATATCATCTAATTGGAATCATAGAGCATGTAACTTTTTGAGATGATCTTCTTTCAGTTAACAATGTGCATTTAATATTCATTTATGTCTTTTCATGGCTTGATATCTCATTTTATCACTGAACAGTATTCTATGTATGGATGCACCACATTTGTTTGTTCATCCTCCTATTGAAGTATATCTTAATTGCTTCCAGTTCTTGATGAGTATGACTAAAATGCCAGAAGCGTCCATGGACAGGTGTTTTGTGAACATTTTCAGATTAGTTGGGTGATCACCTAGAAACCCAGTTGAATTATAAGACTACGTTTAAAAGCTTTGTAGGTAACTGCTGAATTGTCATCTAAAATAACTATACATTTTTTATACCCTCTCAAAATAAAAGAATGTTCCTGTTTTCTGTATCCTAGTCAGCATTTGCTATTATCAATTTTATAATTGTCTGTTTTTATTTTCATCATTCCGGTGGGTTTATAATAACATTACATTATTGTAATTTGCATTTCTCTATGAAAAATGATATTATCTTTTCATATGATTACTTTTAATCTATGTCTTCTTTGTCTATTTCATGACTGAGAAATAAAGAAGAGATATAACACCTCCAACAGGGTTTTGATGCTGCCATTCACCCTCAGTTTCAGACATTCCAAAATGTGGGCACGCACATGCCCTGTTGTAACCGGAGTAGGAGGGTAAGGTGTCTCCAGATGTGAACTGGCTACCCTCCCATGTAGGTCTATTTCACAGAGCACTGCATTTTACCAGTGTGCCATTGTCTTTGCCTATGCAAATCTTCTTTATTTAGGTGTCATTATAGAACTCTTGCTGGGGGCCAGCAGGGGGCATGGTGGTTGCAGTGCTGGACGCTGGACTCCCACATGGCCCACTATAGTTCAAGTCCTTGACCTGGAGGCTTGCTTTTGCTTTCTCACTTCCTCTTTCTCTGTCTCTCTGGTGAGCATATGTGCTCTATAGTAAATTCATAATAATAATAATAATAATAATGGAATATAAAAATAAATTATTTAAAAAAGAAGTCTTGCCAACTTTTTAGTTGTGTTATTATTTTCTTATTGTTTTGTTTTAAGAATGCTCTCTATATTTAAGAAACAAATTGTTTATCAGATATATGTTTTGTAAATAAAGTTTCATTCATCAAAATTACCCTTTAAGTTTTCCTAGTAGTTTATTGCTCTAATAGATTCTGTATTGGATAAGAGGTCATCTTTAAAATGAAATTGCCTGGATTGGGCTTGATGTTGCTTTTTACTTTTTCTCTCTGTAGCATATAGTGTATAATCTATGGATATTCTTTGGTTAACTAAATACTCAGTATTTTTTAACAGACCATACTCAAGACTTTTATATCTGAACTTTTAGTATTATCTCAAAAAATATTCAAACTTCCTAAAAATATAAGTAGTATCGGAATGCAGCCCAAACTATAAAATACGTTTCATGGGACCATACTGAAAAACATAAATATTGACATAAAAAAGTAATAAATAAAGGTGGGAACATAGAAATCTCTATAAAAATGAATTACAAATCATTTATATAGATATTTCTCTTTCAATAGTGTGGACTGTAACTCTCCATTCCTTAAACTGGAAGACCAGTTTCTTTCCAAAAGAGCAGTATGTATAAGGGGAGGGGAGACAGGATTACTTCAAGCAGAGAAAACTGACACACACTGCCTCAACCAATTGTTCAAGATTATCATCATTAACAGTTACGAATCCTGTTGGTAGCAAAGTAGTATGTGCTCATAATACGATATGAGGCAAATGGCACATTTCTGTGCTCTTCCTTCCCAGAACATGTAACTCCAGTCTAATCATGAGAAAAACCATCTGACAAATCCCAATTGATAGGCATTCTATAAAATATCTGACTTGAATTCCCCAAAATGTCAATATCATAAAAAACAAAGACATTCTGATAAACTGTCATAGACATCGGATTACTAAATATAATAAAACATCCTAAATATAACTCTGCAACAGAAAAAAAAAGACATTAGGTAGAAACTAAGGATATCTGAATAAAAGCATAGACTTTAATTAATGGTGTATGAAGTTTGGCTCAATAATTCTTACAACAAAACGCACACACACCACACACATATACTATGTGTAAGATGTTAAAAATAGAGTCCAGACCTAGCTGTTGTAGCACAGATAGGGGAGATGTTACTGTTTCATAGTCTGAGGCCACATGGGAGGCCCCAGGTTCAATTTATAGCCTACCCTGTAAGCTGTGTGCCATGGTGGGTGCCTGTAGTTCCAGCTGCCTAGCTACTTGCAAAGCTGAGGCAGGAATATCATAAGACAGCCAGATCACGTCTTAAAAACAAAAACCTTGGGGTCCAGCAGGTGGTATGGTGGTTAAGGTACTGGTTTCCCTCATGACCTACTACTGTTTGAGACCCAGACCCCATGGCTTGAAGGTCACACTGGGCACATGTGAATGAATGGTCAAAGCCTTGAGAAAAAAATGGAGGAGAAGGGATTGTGGCTCACTGGGCACATGTGAATGAATGATCAAAGCCTTGAGAGAAAAATGGAGAAAGGATTGTGGCATAGTTAGCTCCCAGGGGACAGGGGCAGTGTGATTTTTCACTTTCCTTCCCTGTCTCTCTCCAGTGAGCCCACACTCTAAAAATGTAAAAAAAGAAAAACAAAAAACATAGTGTAAACTGGAAAGTGTCTATACATGATATTTTCATATTTCAGTTAATTTAAAATGTTTTTTGACGCTTTAAAATTTAATTAAAAAAAATCAATGACACAGAGGTAGAGCTAAGGGAAACAGGACAGGAAATAGGTTAGAGCTAAGTTTGTCAAGTGAAATTCACATCATGAAGTCAGACTTATATACTAGGGTTGATGAGCAGTTTTCACATGACTGTATTTAGCAGTAAGATATAACTAATGATTTCCAAGACTTCCCAAAAGGAAAACTAAACAGAACATCTGCACCTTCACTATTTATTCAATGTTATTAATCTTTGCTAATGCAAATGGTGAAAAATGGTACATTAGTGACGTGTTTCTTCTTTTGCAGGTAAACTTAAGATCTAGAATCTTTGCTAAAAGTATATGAAATTTTTTGATAAGAAGTTAGAAATAATTTGAGAATTTTAATTCAATAGACAAATAGAAGGATATGTATCATTTTACTATTATTCAAAATTTGTGAAACTACTCAGAGAATCAGCCTGTGATATAAACAGTAGAAGCATAGCTTTAGAAGTGTTGCTACTGGTGGGGGTGTTAAACTCCCACGTGGTCAACTACAGTTTGAATCCAGACTTGGCACACACTGGGTATATGTGTGTGCAAGCTCACAAACCTAGGAGAATGAAAGAAAAGGGATTGTGGCATGGCCATCTCCCCTGGAGGGTTTCTCACTTTTTCTTCTTCCTATTTCTCTGTCTCTCCAGCAAGCGCATGTGCCCTATAGCAAAAATCTGTCTCTTAAAAACAAAAACAAACAAACAAAAACAAAAATTTGCTATTCTATACATTTTTTTTTTTTCAAATACAGGCAGAACCGAAGGGGCTGAAAGCTCTTATGAATTGTAAAGACAAATCACAGGCTCCTGCCAGGGGTACAAGTAAAATCTGTAACAGCTGATCCATTGATTCAGCCCACTCAGGTGGAAATCAATTCTTTGTAAGTGAACCTGGTTTTGGATTTATACAGCAGACTGAAACTCACGAACAGAAGTCGCTCTACTCTAAGGCCTATTTGTGGATGACTTTGCCTGACAGGTAAGTCTGTAAATACTTTAATTCTGTAAATACGGTTTAAAAAAAAATAAAAGTAAAGATAGTAATTAGTTAACTCAGTTAGTCTTCACTTCCTTTTTCTCAAAATGCTAAGCTTTCAAATAATCTGAAAACAAGAAAAGATTGTCAGCCAAACTAACCATGTATTGATGTACAGATTAACTGTATGTAGTAACCCACATGAATGAGCTATATCATGTGAAATATTTTCATAACATTACATGTAAACCTAGCCAAACAGAAACCAAAGAACAGCAATAAAAAGTAATTTTCTAATTTAGAAGACAAAAGGCAGATGTAGAATAATTATTATATCTTGAGTTCCAACTGATTTACTTTTACAAGTATTTTTATGTATCAAATTTGCATTTCCCTAAAAGAAAAGTAACTAAAGATACTATATTGTGATACATATATTATTATGCAATAATGTGGTATATCTTAAGTTTACAAATTCATAACAGAAAATCATCCAGACAATTACCTTCATTTTGTACTTTTGTATTCTTTTTAAACATAGCTGCATTTTATACTAAAGCACCAAATCACCTTTACTTTTTATGCACTCATGTGTGATGATTAAATCACTTTCTTCCTTAAACTATTCATTCTCTTTGTCCCAATTCTGATTGTTTCTTACCTCACTGAAATTAATAACTTTCTCTTTGAGTAACCATTTCTGAACATATGAAGCATCTTCCAGTTTGCTTCTATTAATAATGACTTATTCAAATCAAATTAAGGTTTTGTGTTCAATATCTCAAAGAAGAGAGAGAAAAAAATCTCAGCAGAGTAGAAAATTAGTTATTTGGTACCATGTGCCAGAGCTGTGCTGAATCTTTACCATGTAGCAATTCCAGAGAACTCTTGGGCAACGTTACTTTAATTCTTTCACTAAAAAACAAGCAGATTTTGAGGCAGCTCCACGGCCTTGTGTTTAAGGCAACTATATCATCCTACATGACTGACTACATGATTTGAGCTTTGAATCCAGTTCTTGAAAAACATGCCTTGTGTGCCCTAAATCCCCAAAGGAGGAGAAATGAAAGAGAGGCGACTATAACATGATCATTTCCTTTTGGGGGAGGGGAGCCGCTTTCTTCTTTTCTGTTTCTACCAACTACACAGGCCCTCTAGCATATAAAACAGGTGAGCTTGAACATTTTTCACTATTAGAGAATCATACCTCAAGGAGTGGCTCATTTACTTCCCAACAGTGCGTTTTTATGAATTTAAACAGAGAAGGGACAAACTTAAAACATATTTTTCAAGATACCATGAAAATAAGTTTGCATCATTACCACATTTTTATAACAGACAACAGACAATCCTCTCTTACCAAATGTAAAGGGAAAGATATATTTGGATCTAATTAATGTCATTCATATTAAAAAGTTCACCATACTAGGGGAGATAAGCAATGTCTAGTCTTGCCCAAAGAATATGATTATGAATGGATCATTTTATATTTTCTGTAACATCAAATGAAATATATTGGAAATAAGTCTTCATTTCTGTTTGCTATATAAAAATATACATATAAAAAGGAATCAGAAAAGATTGGGAACCTATGATATTACTATCTGGTCATTGCATTATCTTTTAAAAAGTGTAAGAATATCTTGCTTCCTCATTCTCTCTCTCTTTCTCACTCTGTCCCAATATGGTTTTAAAAAATGAAATAAATAAATAAATAGAGTAAAATAAAATAATTCTTTTTTTTTTTTTTAAAAAAAAGGACTGACAGGTGGTATAGTGGTTAAGGGTTCTGAACTCCAAAATGGCAGACTGTGGTTCGAGTCCTGGACCTGTGGCTTGCATTCTCACTTTCTCTCTCTCTTTCTCACTCTATCCCAATCTGATCAAAAAAATTAAGAAGTAAATTAATAAAGTTAAATAAAAGAATCATTAAAAAAGCATAAGAATATGTTTTGCTTATAAAGTTTTCACTTTATGCAGTATAAAAAGAAACTTTTAATTATATTTTTCTACATCAATGGGAAAAGTCTTTTCCAAAAAAAGATCATGTGTACATAAAAATAATTGATAAAAATGTTCCTTCCAACACACCACAAAAATAGCCTTACGGTATTTATAGCTTTAAAAATGCACATTTTAGAGATGAAAATGTTTCCTTCCAGATCACTTCTTCTTTCTTGTCATTTTCCTTTGTTCATTGTACTGTAACTTTTGCTATTGCTTTTCACCAGAAAATATAGAGATCTTAATTTTTCAAAGAGGTTATGTTAAAAAGATACTTCAGTTCCAAAATATGCAAATAATTTATTTAAAACATTTTTTTCCTTTCTTTCTTTCTTTTTTTTTTGCTATAGGTCACATGTTCTCACTGGAGAATAGACAAAAAAAGAAAGCCCAGCTCAGAGAGAAAGATGTGCTGCAATCCCATCCTCTCAGAGTTTTGGAGATATAGTCACACATACCTGACATATTTTTCTGGCAGCTGGTGCAAGACTCAAACTCTGTAGTCAACTATATGGGATCCAGCCCCCTTAACCACTATGCCAGCAGTTTACCCTTTATTTAAATCTTAATTGCAGCTTAAATTTAATATTTAATTCTAGTACTATCAAAAGGTCAAATTAAATGAATATTGTCTAACTTTATTAACATCAATATAGTTACTGAAAGGATAAAACTTTCAGAAGTCTTTTGACTCTTCTTCAGGATCATTTCTTATTGATTGAACAGGAAATGGATCAGTATGAGGTTTTCTCCTAATTATTTAAAACAATCTAAGCGATTTCTACTTATCTCATTAGATATTTATATTGCTTCAAATTATGATGATTATTACATCTTCATGAATGTAACTGTGCAAGATTAAGTCTTTCTTTGAAAGGATTGCTACAATTTCTTTAAAATATTAAATAGTATAAAATATAACAACAGACTTGGAAAATCTGTATTCAAATAGGGGCTTATTTGTGAAAAATTTTAGTAATGATGAAAAGTAACAGCTTAGTAGCCAGTACCTTACCACAATGGTTAAGCACTGCACTGAGGAAGTTGAAGCCCACGGACCAACCAGGGTTCAAGTTCCAGCTCTGTTGGCTCAAAGAATATCCTGGGTGTACAGGCAGGTACTCAGAATACTGATGGCATGAAGAACTAGAAAGAAAGGAAGGAAGGAAGGAAGGAAGGAAGGAAGGAAGGAAGGAAGGAAAAGAAAGGAAAAGAAAAAGGATTGTGATGTGACCCAGTGGTAGGTACTTTCTCTCTTTCTCAATCTCTCTCTTTCATGAAAGAGATTAAAAACTGAATAAATAAGGGAACCAGCAGTTAGCATAATGGCCATGTCGCTGGACTCCCACGTAGTCAACCACGGTTCGCGTCCCAGACCCGGTGGCTTAAAACTCACGCCGGGTGCACGTGCATGCGTGCCCAAGATTCCGAGAGGAATGGAGGAGAAGGGATTGCAGCGTGACCATCCCCTCTGGGGGGTGATTTCTTACTTTCTGTCTCTATGTCTCTCTCTGTCTCTCTGGCAAGCGCACGCGCCCTATAGCAAAAACCTCTTTTAAAAAAATAATTGAAAAAAACTGAATAAATAACAGTTTAGAAAAACATGCACACTTAAGCACTGAGTTTTATAACTAATGTATAGTATTTTGGGGGAAGAGTAATTTTGTGCTATATTAAGAAATCAGTCTTATTTTATTTTATTTTTTTGAGAGTTTTTTTGTTTTTTCTATAGGGTGCGTGCGCTCGCCAGACAGAGAGAGACAGAGAGACAAAGCGAGCAATCACGACCCACATGGGGGATGGCTGCAATCCCTTCTTCTCCATTCTCCTCTCAGATCTTGGGCATGCACGCACACGCGCCTAGCATGAGTTTTAAGCCACCGGGTCCGGGATGCGAACCACGGTCAACTACATGGGAGTCCAGCAACATAGCCATTACGCTAACTGCTGGTCCAAGATCGCTCCTATATATGATAAATATGCAAAAGGTATCATTAATACTTTTTTGGCTTACTTATTTCTTCTTTCTTTTTTAAATTTATATTTAATCAGTGTAAATCTTTGCAGTATACAAAATGCATTTTCCCAGAGTGAATACAGTGCATATTAGTCAAGTCATAGATATTGCCATGTACAATTTCATCAACAGAGGAGTTTTCATTTTTGTTTCTGTTAAATTGTTTTCCCTCTGATTTTCTTCCATCCCCTCCCCCCATTGCTCTCCTGCTCCTTTACAGTTTCTTGTCTCTTCATTTGCTCTCCCTGCTATTATACTTTCCAATCTTTCAGTTTCTGCCATAGAGTGCAGACATTCACTGTAACAGACACTTTCATTTAGGGACTTTACAATTCCCAGAGTTGCAAGTATAGTTATAAATTTGCAAATTAAGTATACATTAGAAATTAGAGAATCAATTTAGAGAAGTAATATTTGATACATTTTATACATCTGGAATTAGAGAAATGAAATTTTATAAACAATACGAAATTAAAGCATTGCAGAAGAAAATGAAACTGTTCTTTTTCAAGAGGGTAACATCCCAACCAGTCTGTGCTGTGATAGCTAATGCATTGCAGGTGAATCCATAGCACTTTTTGGAAGGCAGGTTTTGAGAGCATTTACATACAAGTGCACAGAAGAACATATGTAAAAGTGTTTTTCCTAATTATAAAATATTATGAAATATTTGTTCAAGTAGTATTAAAATCTGTTTCTGGACAGGTAAGAATTTCAGGAAAATTAAATCATACTCATATATACTGCCCACTTATTTTTGCTTGATTATTTTCCAATATATGGAGAGATTCTGTTTTAAATGGAACTCATAAAAACTGTTGCATCTTAGTTAAAGTATTAGGAGGTCAATTTTAAACCTGTTTTTATTTTTATCCCATAGTACTTTTTCATTTAACTGTGTTATTAACTACTGTCCCAAAATCGTCAGAAAAAGAAGGCACTGTGGGTAAAAGTTTTACTTTCATGACCATGAAATGAATTTTTGTTTTATGACAGTTTTTATTTCATATGACTAGAGCTAATGAAGTATTCATAAAATTGCAGGCTTGAGAAAGACCTTGAGAATGCAATTAGTCTATTCCTTTCCTGGACACTTTAATATACTTTATTATTCTGTTTCATTCTGAGAACTCTAAGGCAGACAATTTTATAATTCCTTTCAGTGATAACACATTTTAGATCCTTTAAAACAATAATGACGATTCCTTTGCAGGCCTGCTGATTCACAGTATTTTTTTTTCTCTTAAAAGTAGTTCAAGCAAATAATTTGTTCTTACTAAATGGAATTTTTTTCTTTCCCAACAGTATTTATCCTTTACTTTCCTTATTTGTGAGGGAAATACATATTTAGAATTATTGTATTGAAATATAAGTGTTTTGTGAATTGATCCCTTCATTAAGTAATGATTATTTTTCTCATTTTGTAATTTCAGACTTAAATTCTATTTTATCTGAAAATAAATGCAATTGCTTCTGCTTGTTTTTTTTTTTTGTATGCATGGAATATTCAGCCATCAGATGCATTATGTTTGTTTACACACATTGAGTATTGTTTGAAGACTGTAATTATTTTTGTTTATTTCTTAAAAGTGAGTAAATTATAATAGACCTAAGTAATAGAAAGCTAAACAAGTGTGGGATTAAATTTTGGTTCTGCCTTGTGAATGTTACATAACCTACTCTTAATTAATTAATTAATTTTTTATAGAGGTTTTTCCCATAGGCGCATGTACTCACCAGACAGACAGAGACAGAAAGCGAGAAATCACCCCCCAGGGGGGATGGCCACACCACAATCCCTTCCCCTCCATTCTCCTCTCGGGATCTTGGGCACACATGCCATCAGGATCTTGGGCACACACACACACGCACCCGGCATGAGTTTTATGCCATCGGGTCCGGGACGTGAACCGTGGTCAACTACGTGGGAGTCCAGCGACATAGCCATTATGCGAACTGCTGGTCCCTTAATTTATTTGTTTATAAAATGACGATTATATAATCTTAATTATATAAGTGTAATTAAGATAAATTTTATAAAAGCCTCTTACTACAACCAGAAAAATAAGTTTAGCAAAAGACTCTAGTCAGTCAAGATGATCATTATCATCTTTATCATCATCACCTGTTCACGCACCAACTCATATTAACTGAATACAATACATTACAATCCCTTTATTACTACTAAGATTACATATTATACATTTCAGTCAAGACACAAGATCTCTGCGTGTGCTCCCCTTTTCTGGGCCCAGTATCACTGCTGTGAAGCCCCTAGCCGGGGCCTCCCCATTTAGACCCTAGAAGCTAGAACAGGACAGAGTACTTGCAGGCATCTCCATCTCTGTATGTGCTGCCCTTTTCTGAGTCCAGAATCATTATTGTGAGGTCCACGGCCAGGACAGCCTCCTTTCAAACTGTGAAACATTGAAAAGGTAGAGAACATCTCTCTATCCCGATATTTACCATTTTTTCTAACTTTGAAAAGAAACAGGTTTTCTCATCCTCCTGCACCTTTCTATTGATGATTTTCCTCTCCTTCCCCATGTAGGACATCCTTGCAGGCACCTCCATCTCCCTTTCTTTCTTTTTTCTATTTCTGTTTTCTACTTTCTTTTACTTTTGCCTTGTTTTCTCCTTTTTTTTTTTTTTTTTTTTTTTTTTTTTTTTTGTAGAGGTTTTTGCTATAGAGTGTATGCGCTCACCAGAAAGACAGGGAGAGACAGAGAGACAAAAAGTGAGAAATCACCCCAGGGGGAATGGCCATGCCGCAATCCTTTCTCCTCCATTCTCCTCTTGGGATCTTGGGCATGCACACACATGAGCCCAGCATGAGTTTAATCCACTGGGTCTGGGAATTGTGGTCAACAACATGGGAGTCCAGCAACATAGCCATCATGCTAACTGCTGGTCCCTGCTTTCTCATTTTGTTGCTCAGCCCTTACTCACTGTCTGGACAGGTCTAGGTGCATAGTAGCCAAACATATGAATACTGTGAAAAAAGAGAGAAACTCCTCTTCATAAATCTGATCTCAAAACTCCTCCTGTGGTTATCACATTGAAAGACATATTAGAAGTGAGAAAGCACAGAATAAAGGAAAACACACAAGCTCACTGTTACAGAATATTTCTCCAACAAATTAACCAAAATTGAATACATTACCAAATAACTAAAAATCAGAGAGGAGCTTCAAGGATGAGAGAACCAAGTAATACATTTCTAGCAAGGAAACACAGCAACCTGTCTCCAAGTATGGAAAAATTAGAAGATATTACCCAAATATCATAAAAAGAATTTAGAACATTTGTAGTGACGAAACTTTATGAAATACAAGAGAAAAGAGACATTGAATCCAAGAGATGAGGAAGTCCTTTCATGATATGAAAGAAAAATTAAACACCATAAAAAAGAATCAGATGGAACTGTTAGATATGAAAGTTGTAATACAGGGAATAAAAACCTCCCTCAAACTTATTAAAAGCAGATTAGATCATGCAGAAGATCAAATCTCAGAGGTAGAAAATCTCTGACCTAGACAAAATTATCAAAAATACATAATAAATAACCAAGAAAAATGAGGACAATATATAAGAAATACTGTATACCATTATCTGCCCAAACATCTGAATAATTTATATCCCAGAAGGTGAAGAAAATAATAAGGCCATTGATAATCTATTCCATGAAATCCTGAAAGAAAGTGTTCCTAGTCTCTGGGAACCAGCAGTTAGCATAATGGCTATGTCGCTGGACTCCCACGTAGTCGACCGCGGTTCGTGTCCCGGACCCGGTGGCTTAAAACTCACGCCGGGCGCGTGTGCGTGCATGCCCAAGATCCCGAGAGGAGAATGGAGGAGAAGGGATTACGGCGTGACCATCCCCCCTTGGGGGTGATTTCTCGCTTTCTGTCTCTAATGTCTCTCTCTGTCTGTCTGGCGAGCGCACGCGCCCTATAGTAAAAATCTCTCAAAAAAAAAAAAAGAAAGTGTTCCAAGTCTAGAGAATCACTCAAACATTCAATCACAAGAGATATAAAGAACTCCAAATAGAATCAATCCAAGAAGATTCTCTCCATGGTACATTATAGTCAGACTGGCCAAAACCACAAACAGAGACAAGATACTAAAACTGGCATGAGAGAAACATCAATTCACTTGCAAAGGATAGCCCATCAGGCTAATATCAGTCCTCCTATTGGAAACAATACAAGCAAGAAAAGAATGGGAACATATATTCAATGTGTTAAACAAAAAACATTTCAACTAAGATTACTATACTAGGCAAGATGATCCATCATATGCGAAAAAAAGACAAAAACTTTCTCAGATAAATAAAACCTAAAAGAATTTACTCATTCTAGACCAGCTATTTAAGAAATTCTGAAGGGAGTACTATACCAAGAAAACTAAAGACAGACAGAAAGAAAGAAGAGAATGAAAAACAACCAGGAATATAGAAAACTTATTGTTAGGGAAAAGTCTGGAAATATTGATGATAATGTTTAATATTAATAGATTAAATTCCCTGATCATGAGACACAGACTGACTGAATATATAAAAAGTCAGAAACCCTCTATCTTCTGCCTACAAGAAATCTACAACCTGGAAAAGACATACATAGACCAAAAATGAAAGGCTAATAAAAAATGTCCAATACAAATGGAAAGCAAAAAAGCGGGAGGCACTGTATTGATTTCACACAAAATAGTCTTTAAGACAAAAACTGTAAGAAGGGCATTATATAATAGCAAAAGGGCTAATTCATCAAGAAGACATAATGCTTATAAATAACTAAGAACCCAATCTAGGAGCCCTCAAATATGTGAAGGAAAGACTTCTAGATCCAAAAAGAGAGAAACTGTAACACATAAATAGAAATAGTTGGAGATCTCAACACCCCATTATCTCCTTTAGATAGATCAACAAGACAAAAAATAAGCAAAGAGATACAGGACCTAAACGATACCACAAACCAGATAGACTTGACACACATCTATAAAACTTTCATCACCCTCATTCCCCAAACTAATAAGGATATGATAAGAAGGAAAACTACAGAACTATATCTCTTATGAATATAGATGCAAAAAATTCTCAACAAGATACTTGCATGTCATATCCAACAGCTTATAAAAAAAGATTATTTATCACAACCAGGTAGACTTTAGGGATATAAGGGTGGTTCAACATGCACAAAGTCATAAATCTAATACACCATATTAACAGAAAGAATGATAAAAACCATATGATTTTTTTTTTTGAGAGGTTTTCGCTATAGGGCATGTGCGCTCGGCAGACAGACAGAGAGAGACAGAGAGACAGAAAGCGAGAAATCCCCCCCCCCAGGGGGGATGGTCATGCTGCAATCCCCTCTCCTCCATTCTCCTCTCAGGATCTTGGGCACGCACGCACACGTGCCCAGCGTGAGTTTTAAGCCACCGGGTCCGGGACGCAAACCTCGGTCGACTACGTGGGAGTCCAGCAACATAGTCATTACGCTAACTGCTGGTTCCCAAAACCATATGATCTTTTTGATTGATGCAGAGAAATCATTTGATAAAATACAACATCCCTTCATGATTAAGACTCTCAGCAAAAATCGGAGTAGAGTGATTGTCTCTCAGCACAATAGAAGCCATCTATGAGAAACATATAGTTAACATTGTGCTGAACGGGGAAAAGGAAGTTTTTTCACTAAAACCTGGTACAGGACAAGGCTGCCAACTCTCTCCAATCCTATTCAAGATAGTACTAGAAGTCCTATGCAATCAGACAAAAGAATGAAATAAAAAGCATTCCAATAGGGAAAAAAGAACGGGAATTATCTCTGTTTGTGGATGACATGATTGTATACATGGAAGACCCAATAGTATCCACACACACACAAAAACAACAACAACAACAAAAACTTCTCAAAGTAAAAACTGCATACAGAAAAGTGACAGGATACAAAATTAACTTAAAAAATCTATAGCATGTCTATGTACAAGCAATAAGCAGACAAGAAGAAAGTCATCCCATTTACCACAGTTGCAAAAAGTATAAGATTTCGAGGAATAAATCTAACGAAGGAAGTCTAAGAACTCTACAAGGAAAAACATAAAAAACTTTAAAAAGTAATTGAAAATGACACAAATAAGTGGAAGGACATTCCATGTTCCTTGATTGGGAGAATTAATATAATCAAAATGACAATTTTACCCAAATTAATCTATGTATTTAATGCAAACTCTATAAAATTATAAGAGACATTCTTTATAGATCTAGAAAAGATGATGCTGTATTTTTAAAGCAATCCTATGCAAGAATGGTGTAGGCAGTATCTCATTTCATGACCCGAAAATATTTTACAAAGCTTTGATAATCAAAAAAAGCATGGGACTGGCACAAAAACAGTCATGAGGACTAATGGAACAGAATAGAGACCCCAGGAATAAACCCTAAAACACACAGCCAAATTTATTTCAACAAAGGATACCAGTCAATCCAGTAGGAAAAAGAAAACCTCTTTACCAAACGGTGCCAGAAAAACTGGGAAAACTGCTTGAAAAACTGCAAAAAGATGAAACTGGATTCCTTTCTTTCACCATTAACAAAAATCAACTCAAACTGGATCAAAGATCTGAACCTAAGACCTCAAATTATAAAACTACTGGTGGAAAACACTGGTGAAACTCTGGGAGACACTTGGTAGGTCAAGACTCTTAAACCATACCCCCAACGCACTGACAATAATCCCCAAAATAGACAAGTGAGATTACATAGATTAAGAAGTTTCTGGGAACCAGCAGTTAGCGTAATGGCTATGTCACTGGACTCCCACGTAGTCGACCC
>NW_006159628.1:32821-40284 GCF_000334495.1 Tupaia belangeri chinensis | reverse complement strand
AAAAAAAAAAAAGAGGAAGTTTCTGCACAGCAAAGGACATAGTAATTAGTGTGAATCAACAACACTTAGAATGGGGAACATTTTTGTAAACTATGCCTCAAATAAAGAAATGATAACCAGAATACACAAAGAACTCAAGCAGCTTACCTGGAAAAAAAAAATATTAACCCAATTAAAAGATGGTAAAGAGGGAACTTGCAGTTAGCGTAATGGCTATGTCACTGGACTCCCACGTAGTCGACCGTGGTTCGCGTCCCGGACCCGGTGGCTTAAAACTCACGCCGGGCGCTTGTGCGTGCATGCCCAAGATCCCGAGAGGAGAATGGAGGAGAAGGGATTGCGGTGTGACCATTCCCCCTGGGGGGTGATTTCTTGCTTTCTGTCTCTATGTCTCTCTCTGTCTGGCGAGCATACACGCCCTATAGTGTAAAACCTTTCAAAGAAAAAAAATAAATAAAGATGGGAAAGAGAGTTGAATAAACAACTCTCTAAGGAAGACTTACAAACAGCCAAAAAGCATATGATTCTCAAGGTCCTTCATCATAAGGGAGATGCTGATCAAAACCACAATAAGATACCACCTAACCCCAGTCAGAATGGTGGAGATTAAAAAAATCAAAACTGTTAAGTGCTGACAGGGCTGTGGTAAAAGAGAAACAATCCTACATTGTTGGTAGGTACATAAATTGGTCTAACCACTGTGCAGAACAATATGGAGATTCTTCAGAGACCTTCAAATAAAACTACTATATGATCCAGCAATTCTACTTCTGAATATCTACCCAAAACTGGAGAACACTCAGAAAAGTGCTTGCACACCCATGTTTATTGTGGCATTATTCACAATTGCTAAGACATGAAACCAATCCTAATGTCCACAAACAGATCAATGGATTGAAAATCTTTAGCACATCTACTCCATGGAATACTATTCAGCCATAAAAAGCAAGAAGACCCTGGCATTTGATAGAAAGTGGATGAATATGGGCACTAGCAGTTGGCATAATGGCTATGTTGCTGGACTCCCATGTAGTTGAAAGCAGTTTGAGTACTGGACCCGGTAGTTTAAACTCATGCTGGGCATGTGTGCATCCATGTCCAAAATCCTGAGAGGACAATGGAGAAGGGATTGCAGTGTGGCCGTCCACCCGGTGGGTGATTTCTGACTTTCTGTATCTCTATCTCTCTCTGTCTTTCTGGCAAGTGCATGCACCCTATAGCAAACAAATAAAAAAAATACTCTAAAAAAGTAATGTGGACAAATATGGAAAATTTATTGCTATGAAATAGAGACATCGTATATCTCCACTTAACATGTACTGTCTGCACTCTGTGGCAGAAGAGACCAAAAGACTGGAGGACATAAAAGCATTGATAATTATTACAGACATCTTGAGAAAGTGGAATGAAAGTAGGAGATGGAAAGAATGTAGGGAAGGAAATTTGGGGAAAAAAATTGAGAGGTGAGACATTTGTGGGACACAGAAATGGTTTATTACCTGTTGATGATGATGTGTGTAGTATTCTCAAATGGACTGGTCTGAGGTATATTTGCTGGGCAAAGTATCTTTACAATCTAAATGATAGATATAATCTAAATGATAGATATAGAGATTATTATTACATTTTACCAAAAAGTTATTTTTATTTGTAATGAGAATAACAAGAACTCCATTTATATATAAATATTTTGGCACTATTTTCTGGAAGTTTGAATCCAGCAAAGAATGTAAAATGTGAAAAATATAAATGTAAAATAATTAAGGGAGATATCTATATCTATCTATCTATACATATACATATTAGATATATATATAATTAAAGGTTATATTTTAAGGAGAAAAATAAAATGAAGTTTACATAAAGAAATATTTAAATATTTCTCAGGTTAGGTAATTATAGTTGCCTAAATGAAAAAAGAATGACTTGGTTTAATGTAAAAGAGTGCATGAAAATTTGAAAAGAGGAGAAAAAGCCATTTTATTTTGTTAAAAGCATATTTTCAGAGACATGAAATCCAAAATAACCCATTTTTATGGAGCAAATATTAACTCAGTTTTATTAAAGATCAGATAAGAGGAAGGCTAATGAAATATTGATTGGGTTAACTCTCAGAAAAACTTTAAAACTCAAGAATTATTTGAAATTTATTATGTAAGCTATACAGTGTATTTGTATTTTGAGTAAATAGCTAGAATAATCACAATACAAAAGATGCATCTTGTACAATCCCACAGGTTGTATTAAGGAGGTTTGAGGACAATAGTCTGGGTTAAGGCAAGTGTTGAGGGAACAGAGAAGAGTGTAGAGAAGGAAATTGTTATCCATCCTTTTGACATAACAAGTAGAAGCTACTGTTTCTATACTGTAGTATAGTGTTCTTTCTGAACATGGAATCATTGGGTATATTTGTAAAGGTAAATCATAGAAAGTAGTAAAATTTAAAAGGCAAACTATATAAAAGTCTTCGTTTGTGATTTAGATCCATAAGTTCTAGATACTGTCAATGGATGGGAAAGTGTGGAGCTGCATTGTGAAGTCCTTGGTTCTTTGGGTCCAGATCACTAAAATTAGAGATCTGTCCTGAGGCACAAAATGAAATTACAACCACAAATGAAGTAGATAGAAAAGAAGATTCAATAGGAAAGAAAGGAAATACACCCAAAAGGCTCTTGGGTGAGCAGATGACCAGGTGGCAACTGCATTTGGTACTGGTTAATTGTTATTCTTATTACTTAGAGGTCATGAATATTCATTTGTGGGAGGTCTGTTACACTATCTATGTACTTCCTTTGAACTGGAATCCATGCGTTTTCTCCTGCATTTACATGCTTTTCTCACAGGTAAAGAATGAGGAATTTGGGAACCAGCAGTTAGCGTAATGGCTATGTTGCTGGACTCCCACGTAGTCGAGCGCGGTTCGCGTCCCGGACCCGGTGGCTTAGAACTCACGCCGGGCTCATGGAGAAAATCTCCCCCCAAAAAAAAAAAAAAAAAAAAAAAAAAAGAATGAGGAATTTGATCACCTAGTTGCATACGCCTGATGTGAGCCAGGTTGTTTTAGTTTATCGCCCTAGTGGGAATTAGGGCATTGACCAAAATGCCCTTTCACTTTTCTCTTAGGGCTGCCTGCTCATGACTAACTGCCTACCACAATACTTCTTGTTCATTCCAGTGTTTCTAAGTATTTAGGATCATACAGCATTTGCTCAACATTTTATTAAATTAATTTTGGGTGATAACATAAAGGTAAAATATAGATGTAAAACAATAGGATGTAAAAAGGGAGAAACAAAAAGGAAAACTGGAGAATATACATACTAAGAAGTATGAGATGAAAAATAAAAAAGGTTATCTGGGTTAAAAATGAACAGGTATTATTTCAACTCAGATTACAGGCCATCTGCAAACTTTGGCACGAGTATTGAGAAAATTAGTAGACACAATAAGCCATCCTACAAATCACTGATACACAGAATTACACAGTATTATTACTGCTACGTAGCTGGGTAAAACCAAGCATGGGTTCCTAGGAAGGCATGGACTTACCTGAGATTCTGAGTTAAGAATGAATTTGGTGTAACTATAAGCCAGGAATTAGGGGATTTACTTAGGGGATTTGGGTCAGATGATGTCATCTGATTAACTCTGCATGGCATAAGTGTTCGGAAGTACTCTTTATATTTCACCAATCAGAATCACACCTTAGTACATTTGGGTGAAGCAGATTAGGTTAGAAATTGAATCACCAGGAAAGCAAGCTGCTGTTATCTATCTCAAACACAACAACCAAAGAGAAATGCAATCTGTTTTAAATTGGGAGTTAAATAATGAGAAAATATAGTGAACTATAAGATATAGTAAATCTAAGACGTCTGGATTTTTGAATTTTTGTTAGTGAAATGCAGCAAGTTTACCCACTCTAACATAGACCTCCAAAGTTCTCAGCAATTATACTTGGAGGATTTTATTTATTACTATACTTTAAGGTACTTAAAAATGTATATTTCCATATTTATATCCTTGAAACTATTCTGATTTCTTCTGGGACAAAAAACATATTTTAGCATTTTTCAATATTCATAATAATGGTAGTTTTGAGTTTATTCAATGCTTTAAGACTTTTTGAATATTCAAATCTGAGCCATCCATAAGTATAAAAAAATTATGGAAACAATACTTATAAAAAAAACCAACAAAACATAGCTCATAAATTCCTTCTTTCTTTAATTACTTCTCTTTTATTTGCCTTTGAGGAGCTTTAGAAAAATGTGAACTGGGGTCTCAAGGACAAAGCTCCAAATTTTTCCAAGATGTAGCAACTTTCAGTAATAATACCTTGAAAGTTTGCCCTCTGGCTGTTCTAAATTTAGTCATTTTAATTTTTTTCTTTTTCCTCTTTTTCTTTTTAACCTTTCCCTACTCGAAGTGACCCTAGAAAAATCCAGTTCACAGAACAGTATTAGTGAAGAATTCAGCTTTTGTGTTAAACAACCAGTCCATGAACACACCCAATGAAGCAGTCAAATACTTTGTACTGCTTCAATGTGACATGGCATCTCACTTGACCCATTCTGAAGACCAGGCCCAGTATGTGGTAGACTCCTGAGAAATGTTACTGAAGTGAATCTGATTACTCATATAAGACAGAAGACAAAATATACTCTGCTCCTAATGGTACAATGCTATTTTGCTGCTCCAAAATTCTTGGGTATTGAAAATAAACTTGATTAAAAAGTTAAATTCAATAAAAAATAAATTTGGAAGAGCCAAAATAGGTTTCACACACACATATAACTTTTAATAATGATAACTCATATAATCAGAAAAAGCAATTAATGATACTTTTTTTTTTTTTTTAAATTTTTGCTATAGGACTCATGCACTCACCAGAGGCAGAGAGAGAGGAAGAAAAAAGCTCGAATTCATCTCACAAGGGCAATGGCCATTCCACAGTCCCTTCTTCTCCAGTCTCTTCTCAGGACTGGGGGCACTCATGCATGTGTGCTCAGCATGATTTTAAAGCCACAAGGTCCAAGACAAACTGCAAAGCTGGCCATGTGGGATCCAACACCTTAACCTCCATACCACCTGCTTGCCTTACATGTGTTCCTATTCTTCTCCTGGGGCAACATGTTTTAAAAGTTTTAGTAGTGTTTCTAACAAATTTCTACATAAACAAATAAATATTAGCTTACCTTTTCCTCGGAAATCAATAATTTTATATATTACCTCTTAACTTCTAATTAGCAGGTAGAAATTTTAGCTCCTATTGTAAATAATATTGGTCGCAGCCCTTCTGTTATTCTCTGTTCTTTTTTCTTTGTGTACAGTATGAAAATGACAGATACTCAACTTCTCTGTTTTACTTGTTACTAGAATATATGTGCATGACCTGGTTTGGTGGGACTTGTAAAGAAGTATGTTGCAGACATTTCTGTGAATAATGTTCTTCCCTTTGCTAAAAGGAAGAATATCAGGGATAAAAAGTTTCAATCCTCTCTGTTTTGGTCACTGAAGTGAGAAAAGACGATGCCAGTTATTGATACAGTAAACCAACTAAAATGGAGACCAACAGTATTAAAGTGAAGCTGACCCAGGACTTGGGCATAATAAAACTGATACAACAATACTGAAATCTCTACTTTCACACAGTTTATTAAGTCAAGTATTCTGTACCTTGGGACTGATACATGTCTTTTAAAGCTATCCTGTCTCTCTCCACTCCCAATATTTTATTGTACCATTAAAAAAAGTAATTGCATATTCAGTGTTTTATTTACTTATTTATTTATTTATTTAGAGAAAGAGTTTTGCTATAGGGTGTGTGTACTTGCTAGAGAGACAGAGACAGAGAGTGAGAAATCATTCCCCATGGGAGATGGCCCTTATCTCCTCCCTTCCCTCCCCTATTGCTTACCTTCTCCTATACTCTCTGTAGTATCTACAGTTCCCTTCCCTGCTATTATACCTTCCAGTTTTTTAGATTATGCCATACAGTGCAAACTTTCAGTATATGTTAACATATCATTTGGTATATGTTAAGTAGGGACATACAATGCCTGTCTTTCATAATCCGACTTATTTCACTTAACATTAAATCTTCCTTTTTTTTTTGCCAGAAAGTGTGTATGCTCATTAGAGAGAGAGAGAGAGAGAGAGAGAGGAAGACAGGGAAAATTAAAAAGCACCCCTATGGAGTGATCATACCAAAATCCCTTTTCCTCCATTTCTTCCTCTTTTTTGTTATTTTGGGCATGCATGCACATGTACCCAGCATAGTTTTCAAGCCAGTGAGTCCAGGAACTCAAACCATGTGGTCTACTCTATGGAACCAGCTGCCTTAACTATCATGCCACGGGCTGGCTCAAGAATATTATCTTTAATCTATTATTCTATGGGCTCTTATTTTTCTTTGTTTTATTATTTTTGAGCTTGCTTTTTATATTATTTAACAAAATGTCTAGGGGTCTTTATTTCTAATTTTTGCAAGTCATTCTTTTAATTCTAGAATACATAGCTAGAAATTTGAAGCATACATAAAACTAGAAGGAATAATATAATGATCACTTTTTATTCAGTATTTTGTCGTCTTCCTTCTTGTAATTTATCTATCTATCATCTATCTCCCTGTCATTAGATTATTTTAAAGCAAATCTTACACAACTTTTCATTTCACCCATAGATAATTGGTATATATCACCATCTCCTTAGCTATGCAATGATACATGTTATACCTTAATAATATCTTTTACTCAGCTCAAGTTCAAATTTTCCTCATATTCTTAAAGATTCTCTTAGCCTTTTTAAAATTAAAATGCAAAAGTTCACATGCTACCCTTTTTATTTACTATTTTCAAAGGAGTCATAATTTGACACTCGTACCATAAATAAAAACTCAATAAAAGTAATACAGTCCTTCTTTTTCTTTTTTTTTTCTAAGAGAGAGAGATTTTTTTCAGAAGGGCATGTGTACTTGCTAAAGAGAGAGAGAAAGGGAGATACAGAAAGTGAGAAATCACCCATACCATATGGCCACACCACAATCCCTTCTTCTCCATTTTCTTTTCATGATCTTGGACATTCATGTACATGTGGTCAGCATGAGTTTTAAGCCTTTGGCATGAGTTTTAAACCTTCGCATCCAAGACTAGAACTGTGGTTGGCTATGTGGGAATCCAACAACACAACCATTTAGCCATCCGCTGGTCCACAGTTCCTATTTTTCTGTACTGGAATTTCTTATGAATTCATATAAATTTCTGGTTCAATGCATTGAAAGAGTTATTTTTTTTCCCTGTCTTCAGTGAATGCATGGATCTCTTCATCACCATCTCCAAAGAGTTATAACTCAACCTCTGCCTAAACAATTCAAGTGACAAAATTTCACCGTCTCTAAAGCAGTCAATTCCACTCTTCAATATTTTGCATCATTAAACTATTTTCTTTTTTTTTTTTTTTTT
>NW_006159628.1:2604-32710 GCF_000334495.1 Tupaia belangeri chinensis | reverse complement strand
ATGGCTGATCAGGGTTCAAGTCCTGAATCTGGTGGCTTGCTTTCTCACTTCCTCTCTCTGTCACTCTCACCCTCCATCTCTCTCTGGTCAAATTAAGAAATAAATGAATGAATAAATAAAAATAAATTATTAAAAATAAAATAGCACACATTATTTTTCAATTAATAGATGCCATTGTTTTAGAGAAGTTTTAGACCTACAGAAAATTGAGTGAAAAGTACAGAGTTCTTCTATACCATCTTACTACACTTTTTCCATATGTATTAATGTTGTTTATTTGTTACAACTGATGAACCAATATTGGTATATTATTATTAAAGTCCATAGTTTACACTTGGGTTCATTCTATATATTGTTTGTTCTGTGAATTTTGACAAATGTACTTATAACGGCATGAATCTGCCATTACAACACCTTATAGAATAGCTTCAATTCCTAAAAATCTCCTGTACTTTATATATTTATTCTTTTTTACCTTTCACTAAGTCCCTAGCAACTGGTGTTTTAATGTCTACACAGTTTTGTCTTTTCCACACTATTATATAGTCATAGTCAAACAGTATTTCCTTTTTCAGTTTATCTTTTTTCATTAGCAACATACATTGAAGGTTCCTCCATGTCTTTTCAAAGCTTAATAACTCATTTCTTCTTTTTAGTAAATAATCCTCCTTTGTATTGATGTGCTAAACTTTGTTAATCCATTACCCTCGAAGAGCATCTTGGCTGCTTACAGCTTTTGACAATTATGAATAAGCTGGCTATAAACATTTGTGTGTATGTTTTTGAGTACTCCAAAAAATTTCATCTTTTTGCATTAATTCCAAGATGGGAACCAGCAGTTAGCATAATGGCTACGTCGCTGGACTCCCACGTAGTCAGCTGTGGTTCACGTCCTGGACCCGGTGGCTTAAAACTCACGCTGGGCATGTGTGCGTGCGTGCCCAAGATACTGAGAGGAGAATGGAGAAGGGATTGCAGCGTGACCATCCCTCCTGGGGGGTGATTTCTCGCTTTCTGTCTCTATGTCTCTCTCCATCTATCTGGCGAGGGCACACACCCTATAGCGAAAACCTCTCAAAAAAAAAAAAAAAAGAAAAAACAAGAAAGCTAATTGTTGGATCATTCAGTGAAAGTATGATTAGTTTTGTAAGAAATTGCCAAGCTGCCTTTCAGAATATCATTCTGCATGCCTACCAAGAAAGAATGTATGTTCTTTGAATGCTCAATATCCTTTTCAGCATTTGGTATTATCATAGTTTTAGACTTTTAGTAGAGGTTTTTGCCTATGGCTCGTACACTTGCCAGAGAGAGAGACATGGTGAGAAAGAAAGTGAGAAATCACCATCCCCACAGGGGGGATGGCCATGCTGCAATCCTTCTTTACTCCTCTCCTCCAGGGATCTTGGGCACCATATGCATCTGACATGAATTTCAGTCCACTAGGTCCAGGTCTAGAACCAGGATTGGCCATATCAGAGTCCAGCAACATAACTGCTACTACTGCTAAAAATTGGCATCTACTGGTGCCAGTTTTTAGCCGTGTTTATAGATGTGTTGCAGTATCTTGTTACTTTAATTTGCATCTTCTTGATAATATCTGTTGTGGAATATCTTCTTTTCCATGCTTGTTTTCCATCTGTATCATCTTGTTGAGCTGTTTGTTCCAATTTCACCCCTTTTTAAATAGGACTGTTTGTATTTTTCTTGTTGAGTTTTAAAGATTCTTTGTCTATAGATATTAGTCCTTTATATGATATGTGTTTTGCAACAATTTTCTATCATTCTTTGGTTTGTCTTTCATTCTCTTAACAGTCTCTTTCACAGAGCATGACTTTTTATTTTTTCTGCACTAAATAGCATGATTATATTTTAATATGTAACTTCTGTACAACCAAAAAAATTCAACATCTCAGTAAAATAAATAGGAAAAAATGGAATTTCATTTGCAGTACATGACAAAATTTAATGTAGTCTAAATTATAAATTTCTTTCTTTTATGAGTGGTGTTTTTCTGGTTGTATTCAAAGTTATCATCAAACCCAAAGTCACCTAAATTTCCTATTTAATATTCTAGGAGATTCAGTTTTCATTTTATACTTAGGTCTATAATTTATTTTGATTAGTTTTTTTTTAAAGTTTTAGTTTTGTATTAACCTTTATTTTCCCATGTGCGTGACCACTTGTGTTAGCACCATTGGTGAGGAAAAAGAAACAAAAACAAAAACAAAACCTTTTTCCATTAAATTGCCTTTACTCTTTTATCAAAGATCTGTTGTTTATATTTGTGTGGAATTATTGTTGGGCTCCCTAAGTTTTTTCCATTGAATTATTAGGCTATTTCTTTCTTTCTTTTTTTTTTTTTTTTTTGGGGGGGTTTTCGTGATAGGGGGCCGGGCGCAACAATTTTCTATCATTCTTTGGTTTGTCTTTCATTCTCTTAACAGTCTCTTTCACAGAGCATGACTTTTTATTTTTTCTGCACTAAATAGCATGATTATATTTTAATATGTAACTTCTGTACAACCAAAAAAATTCAACATCTCAGTAAAATAAATAGGAAAAAATGGAATTTCATTTGCAGTACATGACAAAATTTAATGTAGTCTAAATTATAAATTTCTTTCTTTTATGAGTGGTGTTTTTCTGGTTGTATTCAAAGTTATCATCAAACCCAAAGTCACCTAAATTTCCTATTTAATATTCTAGGAGATTCAGTTTTCATTTTATACTTAGGTCTATAATTTATTTTGATTAGTTTTTTTTTAAAGTTTTAGTTTTGTATTAACCTTTATTTTCCCATGTGCGTGACCACTTGTGTTAGCACCATTGGTGAGGAAAAAGAAACAAAAACAAAAACAAAACCTTTTTCCATTAAATTGCCTTTATTCTTTTATCAAAGATCTGTTGTTTATATTTGTGTGGAATTATTGTTGGGCTCCCTAAGTTTTTTCCATTGAATTATTAGGCTATTTCTTTTTTTATTTTTTTTGGGAGAGGTTTTCAGTATAGGGCGCGTGCGCTCGCCAGACAGACAGAGAGAGACAGAGAGACAGAAAGCGAGAAATCACCCCCCAGGGAGGATGGCCACGCTGCAATCCCTTCTCCTCCATTCTCCTCTCGGGATCTTGGGCACGCACGCACATGTGCCGGGTGTGAGTTTGAAGTCACAGGGTCCAGGACGTGAACCACGGTCGACTACATGGGAGTCCAGCGACACAGCCATTACACTAACTGCTGGTCCCTATTAGGCTAATTTTTAATCAGTTCAGATGCACCACAATAAAATTTGAAGTTGATAATGTCAGTCCCTTAACTTTGTTCATTCCTTTTGATGTTGTATAGTGCAGTCAGGGCTTTTTACCTTTCCCATGTGTTTTATTTTTCTTTTCTTTCTTTTTGGGTATTTTTTTATGAAATGATTTGTATTTTCTCAATTATTCTACTTACTCTTCACAAAATATTTTAAATTATAAGAGTTGTCCAAAACTCATTGGCATAGCTGGTCCTTGCAGAAAGAAGATTTATTGCATCAGGCTTTATATACATTAATTAGAAGAGGGCACAAGGCACACATTTTAGTTTATCTTGGAAGGTCTAATACACTAATGACTTATTATGGGCTTGTGCAGTACACACATTTCTTTTTCCTCATATAAGCTTATTGGTATTAACTAAGTAGATGTTAGAATTTGATTATCATTGACTCCTCTCAGTAAATTTTTCAGGAATCTGCAGTCAAAAATCATACCAAAATGTTCCTCTTAACAATGATAAAATAACAACAGGTTCCATCCTATTGAAGATCACAACCAACTCCAGCCTTCTCTGCCCAAAAGTAGTACATTGAAAACTATAAGTCTGTATAAAAGAAAGAAAAAAAAATATGAGTAATTTGGAAGCATCATATTCTTATACCTATCTTGGTAAGTGGATCCACACACTGATTCCCAATTAATCACATTCTCATCACTGATTGTTTATTTTAGGATAGGAGGCTAGGATATCGGGTCTCAGTTATTTGGGGTGACTGAAAGAGTAGTGTAGGTGATTATTCAAGTTTGGCTTTATCAATGGAGCAAAAAAAGGCAGTGTCATCTTAGTAAATTTAGTAGATAAAAGCAATTCGCATGAGGTGAATATTCATTATATTCATGTACATTAAATAAATGTAGCTGATAAACATAAATCTTGATTGTTGCCTCTTTGACACCATTTGATATTTCTCTGTGCTTGCTGTTGTTTTCTGTAAACTTGGGTGATTTTTTTGGTCAGCAATTTACTGTCACATATACTACATTGTACCATAATTTATCTTTGTATGTAGTTTTCTCTAGATATTTAGTTCCTCTAGAATATAAACAAGTGCATAAAAGGTAATGAGGACATTTTTCCCAGTTTTGAGAGATTGAATAAAGGTATGTGCTAACTCCAGTTCTCATGAGTAGCATTGCCATTTTCCTCCCTGTTGTGGCTTTTTCTATGTATCTATGTGATTAACTTCTTAATTCTAAAAGTCTGATTATATTGGTGATAATTGCTTTCTGTGATTCTTATTTCACATGTTTAAAGACTTCAAAGGAGGGGAATTCACAACATCAATTTTCTATCATTATTATAGATAACTGATGTTTAATATTTTATATATATTTCTAATTTTGTCAGAGGATATGTTTGCTTGCTGGAAAGAAACATAGAGGAAGAGGGAAAGGAAGAAAGAAGCCCATAAAGGACATGGTCATGCCACAGTGTCCTCTCCTCCACGTCTCTTTCAAGCTTCAAGGTCTGGGACTTAAATCATGATTGGCCATGTGTAAATCCAGCACTTTAACCACCATGCCTCCTGCGACCCCCATATATGCGCTTTTTTTTTTTTAAAGGAGTTACCTTTTTAAAAAAATATTTATGTAATTTATTATTATTATTATATTTTAATTTTCTATAAGGCACATATGCTCACAGGGAGAGAGGGAAAGTGAGAAAACAAGCCTGCAGGTCTGGGACTTGAATCATAGTTAGCCATGTGGGAGTCCAGCAACTCAACCACCAAGCCACCTGTTGCTCCAACCCAGATATATTTTAATCAGTTAATAAAGAGAGAGGAAATATGTTATGAGAATTTCTCAAAATTAGCAATTGGGGAAAGATAATAGATAATGGTGTATACATATACTACATATATATGATTTGATCTTTTAAATATCAGCTGTTCATCACAAGGTTAGCAGAAAAATAAGAATGCTTTACGTGTTACTGAAATTTTAACTTGTCTATTTTATGCAAGGTACAAAAAAATTCTGTAATCTCTGTGCATGACAACATTTTCTAATTCTTTCTAGTTGTCTGTGACAAGTACTCAATAGTAAAAATATTTACTGTAAAACTTCCAGTACGTAAAAAAAATTAAAAATTAAAAGTAAGGTAGAGAGCTGTTTTTGTGATCTGAGAGAAGAGACAGAAATGAATTGACACCAAATAGTTTATATGCCATAACATTAAGGGAGGTTGGGACTTGAATCTAAGCAGACAACTGTAGTATAGATCACTGCTCCTGGAAGCAGAAAAACAGAATATTATCTGTATCTGCTGCTTGCCATATGCCACCACATTTCCCTTGGCTTTTCAGCAGTAAGTTAACTCTAATGAGAAAAACCCCGAAATGGTCATGATAAAGGCAGGTTAAAACATTTGGCAGCGTTTAAACAACAAATTACATGTTACGCATATATCTACCTTTGTAAGGATGAAAGGAGTTCATACTAGAAAAAAAATATTCTGATTTTAATATGTCTCTGCAATACTGCATGCAAGTATCTTGCAAAAAGCTCAACAACTTCATGTTATTCTACTGCGTATTAGAGAACTGATTCCTTCTTTTGAGCTTACCTTAGCTGTAGAATATTTTTCTTTTGTCATCAGAGTGTGTGTGCACTGGCTGGAGAGAAAGACAAAGAGGGAGACGGAGAAAAAGGGAGAAGTAGAAAGCACCCCAAATGGGGCATGGTCACACTTAATCACTTATCCTTCATCTACCCACCCCTTCAAGATTTGGGGCACGCTTGTACAGGTAACCAGCATGACTTCCCAAACCAGCAGGTCCAGGACTTGAGCTGGTGGTCAGTCAGCCATGTGTAATCCAGGCCATTGTGCTCGCCTGCTTCAGTTTTTTTATTTTCTTTATTTTTTAAAATTTTGTATTTTATATATATATGTGTGTGTGTGTGTGTATAATAAAAATTATATATATATATATACACATACACACACATTTATTATCTATAGCATGTCAGTCAGAACAAAGACATTACCATATACATTATCATCAGCAAATAACTTTTATTTTTATGTCAAACATATGTTTTATCCCTGTTCCAGATTAGAATCTTAATTACAATACCATTATATGGCGATTGGTATATAAGTCTCTCCCAAATAGCCCTCAGTTGTTGAGCTCTTATTCATTCTATCTTAATTTTCTTTCTAAGCACATTAAAAATTGATCATTCACATGTAGACAAAATGTGGCATAAAAACTCCTAGACTGTATGCCTTAATGAAAGTATTGTTATAAATGAATTTTGTAGTTAAATAATGATTACATATGTTCTATACTTCCTAAGTAAATTTATTTATCTATTTAGCTTGACTGTAAACTCACATCTTCCTTTGCTATTCAGAACATGTAATATGATCTCAGGGAAGGATGACACAGGGAAATAATCAAAATAGTATTTTGAGTAAAAATGACAATTATTGAATGTCCATTCACAAAAAATATTCATAGCTAGCATTTAACCATTTTTCAAGGCAGTCTGGAGAGTTGAGTTTATGTCCCTCGAAAATTTTTATTCATCTTTGAACTTTAAAATATCATACATATATTTTTAAATTGTATATGTGTTCACATATTCATTGACATGTATACATTTGTATTATTGTATGTAATTTAGCAATTATGTCATTACTTAGTTTTAAATAAGAACAGGCTAATAAATATTAAAATGTGTGAAATTATTTGTGGTCATGCTTATAGATAATCTCTCTCTCGTTTTGTTTTGTTTGTTGGAGAGGTTTTTGCTATAGGGCACATGCACTCACCTGAAAGACAGAGAAACAGAGAGACAGAAAGCGAGAAATCACTCCCCAGAGAGTGTTTCTCCTCTTGGTATTTTGGGCATGCATGCACACGTGCCTGGAAGTCATTGGGTCTGGACAGCAATTGACTACATGGGAGTCCAACGACATAGCCATTATGCCATCTGCTGGTCCCTCTCATTTTTTGAGAGGTTTTGCTACAGGGTGCATGCACTTGCTGGAGTGAAAGAAAGAGACAGAGAAACAGAAAGAGAAAAATCACTCCCCAGAGAGTGTTTCTCCTCTTGGTATTTTGGGCATGCATGCACACGTGCCTGGAAGTCATTGGGTCTGGACAGCAATTGACTACATGGGAGTCCAGCCCCTTAATCACTATGCCACCTGCTGGCTCCTATCAATACTCTCTTAGATAACCAAATTATCTTTCATAACCATTTCAAGTAAGTGATAATATTATGCAACCTGATGTAAAATTAGCATGATTTTAAAAATAAGGAATAAATTATAAATCAGTATACATGTTTCAGGGCCAATTGATGGCATAATGTTTAATGTGGCTGGATCCCACATAGTCAACTATGAGGTTTAAGTGCTGGATTCACTGGCTTGAGAAACACACAGGGTGCATGTGCATCTGTACCCAAAATCCTGAATGGAGGAACAAATGTAGATGTGATTGCTCCATGATCATTTCCCTTGTGGAGTACTTTCTGACTTTCACGCCCACTCATTTTCCCTCTCTAATGAGCATGTATGCCTTCTGGCAAATTAAAAAAAAAAAAAATATATATATATACATATATTTCACTGTGAAGATTATGACTATTTTCTAAATTTGCTAAAATTTAGTAAAACAGATATATAATTGTACATGTATATCATTATTACTGTACCTATGATATTTTAAGTATTTAATGTTTTTTTTAGAGGTTTTTGCTATAGGGCTTATGCGCTCTCCAGAAGACAGAAAGAGACAGAGACAGAAGGCAAGAAATCACCCCACCAGGGGGATTAGCCACGCTTCAATCCCTTCTCCTCCATTCTCCTCTCAGGATCTTGGGAACACATGCACCTGCAGCCAGCATGAGTTTAAGCCACCGGGTCTGGGACTCAAATCATGGAGGACTACACAGGAGTCCAGCAACATAGCCATTACGCCAACTGCTGGTCCCAAATATTTAAATTTTAAAAACAGTATTCCAAAGTTAGAGTTAAGTGAGTGATTTACACTAGTCTTATAAACAGTGCATAACTAGGGGTCGTCAGGTGGCGTGGAGATTAAGGCACTGGACTCTCACGTAGCCAACTGTAGTTAGGGTCCTAGATCTGGTGGCTTGTTTTCTCACTGTCTCTCTGTCTTTGGTCAAATTAAAAATAAGTAAATTAATTAATTAAATAATTATTTAAAAACAACAAGTACTGCATAAGTAGCAGTGCATATTTTAAAAAGGATATAATAATCTATATTCTCTTGATTTAAACAATGAGAAATATAAGACTATATTTTAAACATTAAGGTTTTGTTATTATTTTATTCATATTTCTAATTTATAAGATTTTAATATAAAATATAGAAAGTTTAGCCTTTAAATTTAGAAAATACACAAGTTTAATATGTGATAGTACTAAATGAATCATAAACACTTGAATAAGGGGAAAATTTCAGATGACCAAAGATTTAATGTAAGCGTAATCAATTTGTTTTTGAAAATTTATTTCTAATAACTTGAACCCAGAAAAATGCTAGTGAGATTTTAAGTCATTTAAGCTTAATGCTCCCAGACAGTAATAACTGGCTTATTAATTTATCAAATTATTTGGAAACCTTATTTTACTCCACAGTTTCCTAAATTATCATTTGTCCACACTGATATTTGAATTGTCTTTTTTATACAACTCAAGAATAATTCATTTACATTTTTAATGTCAGAGAATATATTATGAATCTTTCTGTAAAGAGAAAAGAAGTTATAATAAATAAATAAGAAGTTACCTTTTTTCTGGTGCTGGGAAATTGCTTCATTGCTTATTATCCTCTCTTTTCCTATAACTTCAGCCTCTTTCCTAACATGTTCCCTGAGCATATAAAAGCAATGACATCTTCTCGTGAAATACTCACCCTGTCCCTGCCCTTTCCCCATGTCTTCATTTCTCCCATGCTGGTGAATACCCAATTTCTTTTGAGACAAAGCTCACAAGATGTTTCTACTTAATATCATATACAGATAGTAGGCAGTAAATTTATTTGGAATTGTGATTAGCTATATTTACTAAAATTGATTATATATGTATGTATATATATATATATACATACATATATAATCAATTGACCCAGTTATTCTTCTCATAGATGTATTATTTATATATAATCTTTCTTAATATTTATCTTAACCTTTTTTAAAAATTTGGATATTAAACTCACTTTTGTGTGGGACATATAAATATTAGGATTTGATCATAATATTTACATTAATAACATAGAACATTAACTGACTCCTAAGAGAAATAAATAAATATCCTTTTAAAAAATGTTTAGCATGTGATATTGTTAAATAAGCCATAAAAAACTAAAGTTGATTTTTTTAAAAACTCAATTATATTGTTTTTCTGTTATAATTATTTTCATATGAATTGGGGCAGAAATGATTTTCTTTCTTTTTAAGGTTTTTGCCATAGGGCATGTGAGCTTGCACAAGAGAGAGAGGGTCAGTAAGAAATTACCTTCCCCACCCAGGGGAAATGGACTCACCACAATCCCTTCTCCTCCATTCTCCTTTTGGGATTTTGTTCATGTACACACATACACACCCACACACACACACACACACTCACACACAAACACACAAGCACACCACTGAAGTGATTTTCAAGCCACTGGGTGTAGGACTCAAACCACAGTTGGCCACGTAGGAGTCTAGCACCTTAATCTCTATGCCTTCTGCTGGCCAAAACCCTTGAGATTGGTCTTCTTTGGGCAAATATATTCTTTTGGGGCAATTGTCAACATTAGTAGATCACCTTTGTAATCACTGTTTCATAGTTGTCTTCTTAGCTTCCATTTCTCCATAGTCTTAAATTTGACCTAGATGGACCCCAGCTTCAACTCATAACTGACCAGTGATTGACCCAACCGCAAACATTCTTTTATCTCCACTGCAATATAATTAACTCAGGTGAAATATATTTATTAAGTAGGAATGAAGTCTTGGACTTTCAGTCACTATTTGCTATTTCAAAGTTAGGTTATAATACAGTGAAGACTGGGGAACTACTAGTTCTATCACTAACTGGAGGGAAAACCATTCAAGAGGCAAAAAATACAAAAGAAAATACAAACAGAGTACAAATTTTGATAAAACCTAGTTAAAATGATATTTTCTTTGAAAATTGTAGCCAATTGCTATGATATTTTTTTCACAATGACTGGTTCTGAACAATGCATGTAAATTAGTAGGGCTCAATCAGAGACTATGCTAAGACTTTTATTTGGTGCATAGGGAACAAAAGCTCTCTTTCTTGTATATTCATGATCCTAGCAGAAACAAACGAGAGATGAGGGAGGTGGAATTCTGAGTCTCAGAGAATAAAAGCCCTGAGTTCTCATTAAATTTAATGGTAGCCAATATAACTGAAACCAATCTATTGACTTTTTACTATCTTAATCTGATAAATCAATTTTGTTTTTAGACATTTTGATTTTTCTTTTTAAATTTTGCTCTCTGGACTATAAGATCTGATCCATGTAATAATATATGTCATATGTCTGATAATGTGTAAAAAGCATCCATCCTCCAAACAGTTATGAGTTACTATTATAATTTTTATTTTTTATGGAACTCAATCTTTGAGTAATTATATAAGTCAGACAATTAATAAATGATAATTATTGGATACAAAAATTGAAGTGAAAGATTTTTATTTCAATCATATATGCTACATATGAATATATGTATTTTATATATTTTATATATATATATATGTGTGTGGGTGTGTATTTCAATCTTATGTGCTACAAAAGAATATATGTATTTTATATATATATATATATATGTGTGTGGGGGTGTGTGTGTGGGTGTGTGTTTTTAATTTTTTAATGCCTGCCAGAGAATGCCCATGCTCATCAGAGAAAGACAGACAGGGAGAGAAAAAGAAACCCTTATGGTGGATGGTTGCACTATAATCCATTCTCTTCTACTTCTCCCTTATGTGCTACAAAAGAATATATGTATTTTATATATATATATATATATGTGTGTGGGGGTGTGTGTGTGGGTGTGTGTTTTTAATTTTTTAATGCCTGCCAGAGAATGCCCATGCTCATCAGAGAAAGACAGACAGGGAGAGAAAAAGAAACCCTTATGGTGGATGGTTGCACTATAATCCATTCTCTTCTACTTCTCCCTCTTTTCAGGATTTTGGCTATGCATATACATACACAACTGGCATGTTTTTCAAGTCACTAGGTCTTGGACTTGAAGTGTGCAATAGATCATGTGGGATCCAGTCACCTAAACCAACATGCCACTGGCTAGCTCAATATTAAGTAATTCTAATTTTTTATAAGAGTAACAATCCTATAAAAAATACAAATGTGCTCCACTTTTACGATGATTCTAAGGCAGTCCCGACATTTCTGTAGTTTCTGTAATCTCCTTCCCTTTTTTATGTTTCTTACACTTGACCAATTTTATATAATATTGATACTTCTTAAATTTATTTAATATCAGTTCACTCTCATTCCTCCTAAATATTTCCCAGAATGTTCTTCATTTTTACTGAATCTTGCTTGTTCAGCTATATATTTTTTTTCATTCAAATATGCCCAATTGAGATTTTTAACTATGTCATCAACGTTGAAGAATAATTTGGTCAAAATTGCCATCTTTCAGAAATTGCCCCAGGCTCTAGAATTTGAGTGTATTGAGTATTAGTCTTAACCAAGGCACTACCAGAGAGAAGATGAGGTGAATGGGCACTGAGGCCTGCGGTCAAAGTCCAAGGCTCACTATTCTGACATTACTGCCAGAGAGATATCGACAGGCTTGACAACAGCAAGTGCACGAAGGCAGAAAGCAGCAGTGACTCCGACATCAGTAAAGCCCTTGGCTCATAATTAGTCTGCCAGTTGTTAAACTATTTCTTTCAACTCTAAATCCAATGGTCTATACCCTATTTGTTGATGCCAGGGATGGAACTTTGCAAACTATGCTTCTTTGCCAGCTGGCTTCTTGTTAAGTTATGCTGAAGGAGAACACTGGAGGGAGAGTGGAGGGTGAAAACAAGGACAAAGACATGTTCCTCCCTTTCTGCATGTTCCTTCTATCATGATTCCCTAGCAGCACTCTTTTTTTTTTTTTTTTTTAAAGAGAGATTTTCGCTATAGGGCACATGGATTCATTCAGCAGAGAGACAGAAACACAAAGCGAGAAATCACCCGCCAGGGGTTATGGCCAGGTTGCAATCCCTTCTCCTCCATTATTCTCTTGCAATTTTGGGGGCACACATGCTCATGTGCCCCGTGTGTTTAAATTCGCCAACTATCGGACTCAAAGCATGGTCAACTACGTGAGAATCCAGCAACATAACCATTACACCATCTGCTGGTCCTGCAGCACTCTTCATTCTGACACGAGTTTGGATTTTTGTTTTATTGTTTTTGCACTTGTGTGTGTATGTGCTTGTTTTAATTGTCATAGGGCCAGTGCATCCCTGAGAGAGAGTGAGGATAGATAAAGCACTCTCACTCCAATAAAATATGACATCCCTTCTCTTCCATTTTTCTGTCCTGTCAGGACTTCAGGCATGCATGCACCTGGTATGTTTTTAAGCTCCTGAGGCCAGGGTTTGAACTGCAATTGATGTGGTATCTTTCTCCCTTAATCACCAATCCATGGAGTCAGTTCTGCCTTTTTTTAAACTAATTAACTAATAATTAATTTTAAGTGTAGGTGAGCATATTTGCCAAAGAGAGACTGAGAGTGAGAGAGAAAGCATTCCTTGAAGGTAGCAGTCATGCTGTAATCCCTTTTTTTCTCCATTTCTTTACCATCAGGTAGTGTGTGAAAAGTAACAGGTTTTAGGACTGGCAGGTGGCATGATGGTTAGGACACTGGACACTCCCACATGGCCGACCATGGTTCGAGTCCTATACCTGGTGGCTTGCTTTCTCGCTTTCCTTCTCTCTGTGTGTCTGTCTTTCTTTGGTTTAATGAAAATGATTGAATGAACAAATAAAATTAAATTAATGATTCTATTTAAAACATTTAATAAAAGAAGTAACAGGTTTCATCTTAGTTTATTTCAGTCCTCTCAATGTCAACCACACAAAAGCTTTTCAGGAGTCTGGGCAGTGCCTAACAGCTCAGGCAAGTGCATCCCAGATCCACAGAACTACCTGCGACTTTGCTGAGGTCCAGCAACCTCTTGGACAAATACAGACATATTTTTGGAGATAGGAAACTTTTTAAATAGCTCATAGAAAATGTATATTATAATGATGCTATGCATGAACATTTTGCATAAAAATAAACTCTTACATTAAGTATTTTTCTATGAACTTTTTGAAGTACACTTTTATATATCTATTCCTTGAGAACATCTTAAACCAAGGTTTAAACATATTTCTATTTGAATGCACACATATATTCGTGTGTGTGTGTGTGTGTGTGTGTGTGTATATATATATACATGTGTATACATATATATATATATATTTAATCTGTTCAGGTGACTGTAACAAATTTATAAACTGAAAAACTTATAAACAATGGACATTTATATCTCATAGTGTTGGATACTGGGAAGTCCAAGATCAGGTTACCAACAGATTCCATGTCTACTATTACCTGCTTCTTCATAGATGAATGTCTTTACATTGTAATCTCACATGGCAGAAGGAACAAATGAACTCCCTTGAGCCTCTTGTATAAGGACATTAATCTCATCCTTGAGGACTTCACCTGCAAGACCTTGCTGAAGTCTTTGTTCCTAATCCCATAAACTGGGGTGAAGAATTCAACATATAATTTTGGGAATGCAGAAGCATTCAAATCACAGTTAGTCTGCTAGAGAAATAGATAAATAAATAGCTATATTATTCGCTTCAATATGTTTTGTACTATTTGGATCCTCTCTCATATTTGTTTTTAGTTTCTAATTTATAGCTATTCCATATTTACCACATAAATATTTTGAACTACAGAAGAATATTATATGTTTTCTGAAACTTTCATACTATAAAACCAATAGTTGACTGATATTGAAAAATGAAGCCAAGGGCCGGCCAGTGGCAAAGTGGTTAAGACAGTTGGATTTCACAGGGCTGATCACACATGGGCAATTCCCAGAATCAGCAGCTTGAAAAACATGGCAGTCGCAGGTACATACATGCCTAAAGTCCCAATAGAAGTGTAGAGCAGGGATTGTGGCATGACTGACTCTCTAGAGGGTGCTTTCTTGCTTCTCCTTTATTTTTCCATTTTTGGTCTGGCAAATACACATGCCCAGTAGTAAATTAAAATTTAGAAAAGAGAAAGAAAAAGAAAGAAAAGAAAGAAAGAAAGGAGAAAGGCAAGGAAGAAAGAAGGAAGAAGGGGGAAAGAAAGAAAAAGAAAGAAGAAAGAAAGAAAAGAAAAAAAGAAAAGAAAAAGGAAAGAAAGTCAAAGGGAATTGTCTTACACATTTTATTTTAAAGCACGAATAAACATTTTAAAATATGACATTGATTATATGGAAAGTGACCAGAATAAAATTCTAACTACTCTAATAGCATTCATACTCTAATCTTCTCTTTTGAAAATTGTAATATTACATAATTTAGTGTTAAGTAATTATTTTGGAATTGTATATATTTTATTAGCTATAATCATGGGACTTTATTTAGCCAATCTAATATAATGGAACTTAACGGTAATGATTCTACACGTTTAAATTCTTTTCTGCAATGATTTTATAAGTTGAAGTCTTTTATTAACCTAAGACAAAAAAATACAATTCAAACACTCAAGAAGATAGTATAGTATCATTTTATAAATAGAATTTATATGCAGTATTTTAACAAAATAAATAATGATATAACATATGAGACTGATGAAGATAATTAGATGCAAGTATAAAGACCATAAAATTAATATGCAGTGTTTTTGGCTACTTCACCTGTCTGAGTAGGTTTTGTATCTTCTTTATATTCCATGAAACAGTCTTCTATACATAAAAAGAAAGGGAAAAAAAAACAGTAAGTTTCTCTATACATAGCGATATGTATGTACTCTTCAATATTATGACGACATTGGCTATAATCTAAAATCCTATCTTGATTCATAAAAGTTAGGAATTGAGTCAATGATTCAAAAAGTGAAAGGTGGTTTAGGTAAAAATAAACTTTTATGTCAGGACAAAGGAAATGAACTGGCTTAGATCGATGAAACACCTATTATATAGTGGGCATCAAGTTCGGAAAGAAATTGCTGATTAGACAATGAACTAGTTGTTCAATGCTTGTACCCTCTCTAGTTACTGTCTTTAGAAGACACACAGACGTGACAGAGATAAATATAAATTTATACACACATGCACTAATCAAACTCCAGAGTTTGCTGAAAATAGTAATTTAACAACACAAATCTCCTCCTGGGATTTTGGACACATGCAATTATATCTAAAAGGGACACAAGTAATTTTGTTGGGGCCATCAGGAACTGAAGAGACTATATAAGGAACAAAATAAAAAGAGACAGAAGTTTCCAATCACATACACACACACACACACACACACACACACACACACACACACACAAAGGTTCTAACATCAAAAGCCTTCAAGTCGAACTAGGCAGCAATTTCCTGATTAATGGGCTGTGTAATGAAAGAGATACTTGAGCATGACCTTTTTCAATCTATAGAACATGAGCAGTAGTCATTTGTGTGCCCTACAAATGTGTTTTCAGGGCAAAATATCTTTAGAAAAAAAGTGTCATCTATGAGAGAACTAGAGTGTTGTTTCTGCATCTTGTAAGAACTCATGCAGCAGTTCACTCTAAGTATTATTTTAAATGACTACTAAAATATGCTAGTTTTTGAACTTAAAAAAATATAAACATTACTTGTAGAAAGCTTCCATTATTAAAAAAAAAACAAAATTATACAGGATTCAATCTAATTGCAGACATATTTTCTTTTAGAGAGAGACCAATCATGTTTTAACTTTCTGAAAATGTGGGGGAAAATAAATATTGATTGAAAAACAATAAAATGTAGTAATACCTAAAAAGTTTTAACAATAACAAGAATTTTTACAATAAGGCTTTTTTCCCTAGGCAAAAGTGTTGAGAGTACTTTCACATATATCATGTTCAGACTCTTTTGCCATCTATTATCTGTGCTGTGGCAGCAATTTCCTGATTAATGGGCTGTGTAATGAAAGACATACTTGAGCATGACCTTTTTCAATCTATAGAACATGAGCAGTAGTCATTTGTGTGCCCTACAAATGTGTTTTCAGGGCAAAATATCTTTAGAAAAAAAGTGTCATCTATGAGAGAACTAGAGTGTTGTTTCTGCATCTTGTAAGAACTCATGCAGCAGTTCACTCTAAGTATTATTTTAAATGACTACTAAAATATGCTAGTTTTTGAACTTAAAAAAATATAAACATTACTTGTAGAAAGCTTCCATTATTAAAAAAAATAAAACAAAATTATACAGGATTCAATCTAATTGCAGACATATTTTCTTTTAGAGAGAGACCAATCATGTTTTAACTTTCTGAAAATGTGGGGGAAAATAAATATTGATTGAAAAACAATAAAATGTAGTAATACCTAAAAAGTTTTAACAATAACAAGAATTTTTACAATAAGGCTTTTTTCCCTAGGCAAAAGTGTTGAGAGTACTTTCACATATATCATGTTCAGACTCTTTTGCCATCTATTATCTGTGCTGTACCTTTCTCCCTGCTACTGTTTAATCTCCAAGCGTAAGAAACAGTCCTAAAAAGGTTATTAAAAGTCATGATATTAGAAATAATTTTAATTTTTGAAATTATTTTGATAAAAAATCAAGTGTTTTTTTTTTAATAAATTTGTTAAAGACTTGACATTTTGTAAGCAAACTAATTTCTATGTATGGTAGAAGAAAGAAGAACTAGAAGCTACAGAATAAATAGGAAAGTGCCAGAGTCTACTTTCTAGAGATGTGTTGTAGGTTGAATTGTGTCCTCCAAATATTGAAGTCCTAACCCCAAGTACCTCAGAAAGTGACCTCATTTGAATATAGGTATGGACTATAGATATAATTACTTAAACTTAGATGAAGCCATTAGTTTTTACCACAGCTGCCATGTAGCTCTGTAGTGCTTCCCAAAGACAGTGACAATGAAGGGTTGATTGATATGAACTCATATTAGAAAAATAACATTATCCTGATAGTAATGAAACATGGATCAAAATGTGTGTTAGTTTATAGAATTACAGAATGTGAGCCCTATCCTGTACTATTCTAACTCAGAGAAATAGAAGAGTAAGATTAAACTGCTAAAAATGAGCAGAAACCATATGAAATGATCTTAGCCATTTTGGTTGAACATTCTTCTGTAGAATTTAATGAATAGTTTACAGTTTGTAATCTTGAACATTATACACTTTTATCATCCATACTTTGCCCTCTCTGACATGAAGCATTAGCATTATTAAACATTCACCATCACAGGCAGTTCATCTACCCAGTGTGTTCCAAGGTCTCTTGTAGAAATTCTTTAGCAAGTAGATAAATTATGGAGGTCTCTGTAGCTACTACATTCCATTATATCGCTAACTTTAAATGATTTCTCAGTAATTCTACTATGAAACACGAGGAAAGAGAAGAAAAATATTATAGACTTTTAAATATTATATGTATAACATCATTTTACATGTTCTAAAAAGCATTAATCCTTCTAAAGCAACGTAGACATATGTTTAGAAATGGTTTATGCTTTCAGTACTTGTTGACCAGTTGTCTTTAGCACCATAACCTAGAAATACTTTTATTGGTTAAAAAAAGAAAAGCAAACAATCATGATCAGCTATTCATAAGTCGATTATATAAGAGAGCATTAGTTGTAGGAATTTAAATTTTTATATTTAAATCTTCATACTTTATACTTTATACTGGGCTTTGAAATCCAAAGATATTATTTCAGATGAATTTCTCCCCAAGATGCATTGCTTTGCATAGTGATCATGGACTAACTAAAGACTTTAAGCAACTCCTTGTTCTTTCCTGACTTCTGGCATTAAAGGTACTCAATATATTTAAGAGATCTCCGACACTTCCAATAACCTTGTAACCATTTTATATATTCAAAATTTTAGTGAAGCTTCTACAACAAAATATAGCTGATAGTGTTCTTTAATGATTCTTTTTATGCTTAATCATTGGTCAATGAAATGCCTCTCTCACAATACTTATTAAAAATCTAAAAAAAGATTTAAATGTGAGGAATTGGGACTGACAAGTAGTCAAAATATTAGTTTATTTTCAAAACACATATTGATAAAATTAATTCTCAGGTGCATTTATAAATTGTAAGATAAACGCAGGTATACATTTACTAACATTTATTCTTACTCCCAATACATACACACAGACACACTACTCAATGTTCATATCAGATAAATACTATGTGTAAAATGAAATGATTCATTTTTAATTGATCATGACTAATTGGTTAGAAGGAGATTGTTTCTAGAAAAGCCTAGCACAGGGACCCGCAGTTAGCGTAATGGCTATGTCGCTGGACTCCCATGTAGTCGACGCGGTTCGCATCCCGGAGCCTGTGGCTTAAACTTACACCGGGCGCATGTGGCCTGTGGCTTAAACTTACACCGGGCATGTGCATGTGTGCCCAAGATCCTGAGAGAAGAACGGAGGAGAAGGGATTGCTGTGTGGCCATCCCCCCCTGGGGGGTGATTTCTCGCTTTCTGTCTCTCTGTCTCTCTCTGTCTGTCTGGCAAGCGCACACGTCCTATAGCAAAAACCTCTCCAAAAATAAATAAATAAATAAATAAAATAGAAAACCCTAGCACATATTTTCCAGTTGCTTATATTGTCACAATCTTCACAATGAAACAGAAATATTTGATTGTCTACTGATAACATAATATGAACCATACATATGCATGGAGGGGGTCTTCAAAAAGTTCTTTAGAAATTATATTACAAAAAACTGCATGGATTTAAAATTTTTTCAACACCAAAATAAACTCATGGTTTAATTCCATCTTTTTTTCCATGAACTTTTGAAGTACTTTCATTTGTTGCCTAATGTTTTCATGTAATTATGACAACCTTCTGCCCTTTTGGCATTTATAACAGTATATGATAGAAAAGTAAAAACATATTTTGCTTTTCATTCAACAGACTGCAAAGCCATGGTACATATTAAAATTTCATATATTTATTGGAAAAAGTTCTGCCAGTTTGTGGCTAACAGGTAGCGTAGTGGTTAAGGCACTGTGCTCTTGCATGCATGGCTCACCATATTTCAAATCTCAAACCTGGCAGCTTGGAAATCATGCCAGACATGTGCGGGTGCCCAAAATCCCAAGAGCAGAGTGGAGGACGGATTGTGGCATGACCATACTCCTTGTGGAGGGTGGTGAAATCTCACTTTCTCTATCTACATATCTCTCCAACAAGTGCATGTACCTTATGACAAAAACCTAAAAACAAGACAAAACAAACAAAATTTCCAATTAGATGCTTATATATGATATTTCTATCCATCACCCTTTGTACCTAGAATATAGTTTATACGAGAGAGTATTTTCCACACATTTGCCAAGTTTCCTCCATTGACAAACTTGGATGTGTATCATAGTATTAACAGCCTTCTATTTCTAAGATGCAGCATTCAAAGAAATACTGAATCAAGTACAAAGTTTAGCTTCTGAAATAGTTAAAAAAGAAAACTACATAAAAATCATAAAATTTTTAGATAAATAAGCAAGTAAGAGTTTCATAGTAGTAAAGAAATCATGCTATTATAAGATCACCTATAAAGTGAGTTGTAACAATCAGTATCACTGAGGATAAATTTTCATTATATAACATGTTGATCTACTAAAATATTTTTGTATTTTAAAATATTTTAAAACTTGATGTGACACAATAAACACACTGCAAATAATTTACTATCTTAAATATAGTGTATTTTTTTAATCAAAAAAGGAATTCTATATGATGTCAATAATTAGATTACCCTGATTCTATCTATCCAGTTGTCCTGAAAGTTTCATTTTATTTATCCTGTATGCTGGTTCATTTGAATGCATGCTATTCTATCAATAATGTTGCTGAAAGCAGTTACTTTCTTATTTCAATTACTTTGAATATAATTTTTTATAAAAACTTGAATAAAGGGACTGGCAGGTGGCGTGGTGGTTAAGTGCACTGGACTCCTACCTGGCCAATGACAATTCGAATCCTAGACCTGGTGGCTTGCTTTCTCACTTTCTCTCTCTCTTACTATCCCTCTCTAGTCAAATTAAAAGAAATAAATAAAATATATAAAGATAAATAAAATGTGTTTTAAAGCTATCATTAGAAAAAAAGGATAACAAACAAACAAAAACTCCGAGATATATTTCACCTGAGTACTGATGGTAAAACTGGTTTAATAAGTCTGTTAGTTGAATCCCACTGATTTGGTCTTCACCAAAATAAACAGGAAGTTTGGATGCTGTAGAGCAGCCATTGGCTGTCTTATGTGATTGTTGTTTAATTTCTCTCTATCACTAAATTACTACCATTCTTTCAGCATTCTCTATTTCATTACTCAAGTCCTCATCTCCTAGTTGCTCCTTCTAGCGCCTGAATAACAGACATGATGTTTAAAAGCCTGCGTTGTTCTTACTCGAAATATTCTATTGAACAGTGGCTTGTAGGGTATTTTGAAGAAAATGGGTTGTAATAAATCATGGCATCTACCAATGACAGTTTCAAATGAACACGTTTATTGGGCTAGACAAGTACATCACCAAGACTGTTATTTACCTCAGGTGCTGACATATAGTGCCAGATGTTGGATTTAAACCCTGACTCAGTGATTGCGGCTGAAAACTGCATTGGCATTTTAAAAAGCATCTGTTATAAACACTGATCCGAGTAAAACCCGAACCACAGAGCTTAATGTAAGCAATACCGAATGAGAGTATAAAGTGATTACCTTGGCAATTTCAGAAAGCATGAAGGCTCAGGTAAACTCAGGTATGGAACATGTTCCTGTTAAAGGGAGCTTTTGTGGGGTCACTTTTCTGAACTTTCACATTGAAGTTTATGAGATGTGAATAATTTCTAACACAGCATTAATATGTTAATATTCTACACATTTGTAACATTTGAATATATACTTTAATTTTTAAATTTTAAAATAAAAATACCCTAATAAGTGATGCGGTTAGGCATAGCAAGTAAAACTTATGAATTTGTGCCATATTCATAGGAGTTCCACTTTACTGATGAGAAACATTATCATTATGACAAAATGTGTATTACTTAAAATTGAACAGGCAGTTCCAGAAATAACACATAAAGCCTGATAGTAATTCTTACATCAGCAACTAGATAAGCATTAAATGCTAAAAAAAAAATAATGGTTTTGTGACTAGAAAATATGTAAAATAAATTAAAAATTAAATAAGTAGATTCTACTATAGTAAACTTGATTTATTATTTTAATATTAATTAATTAAAGTGGTATTGTACCTTAGATACTTAATGTATATTTATAAGAACAGTTATAGTTACATTTTTTAATATTTTAAGTTTTCCTTATGAGGAGTTTTTTAGGTTAATTTCACATTTTACATAAAATTCCATCATGATGTATACAATTTTCAACAGATAATTTATAAAATTATATTATTAAATATTCTTCTGATTCTTTGTATTAAACATAGTTTATATTTTGATTAAAAAACTTATTCAAAATAAATTAAAAGGAAACATCAAGGAGGGAAAACTGTAATAGCAATGAAGAATGCCTTTGATGGATAGATCAGTAGATAAAAGTTTGTTGGAAATAGTATTTTATTCAAAATTAAAAAACTGATTTGTTGATGAATAAAATTCATTTCATTTTATAATTTTGAAATTCATTACTCAAGAGAACTGGAGTTATGTGAAATTTTTTATTGATACAACTTAGTTTTTAAATTTTTGTCTGATTGAAAGTAATAAAACACAAATTTAAAAGTTTAAATAAAACATGATTGTAGATGTCTTTTAGTGTTCATCTAAACATTCATTACTCGGCAACATAATGGCTTGACACTAAAAGTAAGTCATCATTATTTTTATTAATATTAATACCATGTGTTTAAAAATAGTTTTTCTCTTTCTAATATAATATTTTCAAGACAGTAGACTAGAACATCGCTAGTTAGTAGTTTATTAGAGTGTCATTAATTTTGAATATTTAGACTTAGCTATGCTCTTATCCTATGACCTGGAAATATTTAGGCCATTTAAATCTAACCAGACTATCCAAATTATAAAAATGTAATACAATCTATTTCATGAGGAAGGATAAACACAGATTATCTTGCTTTTTATATTTTCATAAAATAATTACGCTTCACCCCTTTAGTACTTAAAAATAGTATTTGAGTGAACATAATCTATTACTCTATTTTAAGCAATACTATCACCATTTACTTTGAAAAACTGTTATTCCCCCCAAGACCAGGTGGAATGTGTTAGAATGAGGGCTTGCTCATAAGAGTCTAGTTACTGCATTGTATGTCCCAGCTTTAGAAATTGGTTCAGAGAATTTTTAAATGACCCAATGAGAGCAAATGAGATCTCAACTCAGAGAATGCCCAAATGACCCAATGAGAGCAAATGAGATCTCAAGAATATTTTCTGGAACCTGAGAGTGTGGCAGTCCTCTCCTAAGTGTGATGATTAGCACTGGAACTAATGAAAACTTACTAGAGGACACCATAAGGAACCTACAAATACACCAATAAAAAACTATCTCAATAGACTAAAGGAGGACCTAACTACCCCAACAGGTGGTGGGGTAGTTAAGGTGCTGAATTCCCACATGGCCAGCCATGGTTCAAGTCCTAGCACCGACAGATTGCTTTCTCATGTCCCACCTCTATCTCTTTCTATGTGTCTCTAGTGAAGGCATGTGCCCTCAGGCGAAGTTTAAGCTGCTCATAATAATAATAAATATATTTTTTTAAAGAGACGGGAAGAAATTGAGTCCTTTTGTTACTAATCGAAGTGACTGGTAATGAATCTGAAGCTAATTACATTCCAGGACTTGTCAGCATACTTTGTTAAACAATATAATGTGTTCTGTTCTTGTAAATCTGTATTAAATTTTCCTAACAGTTCACTGAACACAATTTTATAGGAGAAAAATGCTTAGAAGAGACTTTTACATTGTCTTTTCAATCCTCTTACCCACTCACTCCCCAACATCCGAGTATTAGTGACTTAACCAAGGGTGTACTTCTGTAAAGGTTTCAGCTGATGTTCATCAGAATCACTTGATTCTGGTTCCCTCTCTTTTGCTCTCCCTTTCTATATTGACTATTCAGATAGTAAGAAAAGCTGAATTTTAAGAAGTAGGAATTTGAATTATGGCCTACAATCCACAGGAAAACTGAGAAAGCTGATTTCAACATTGACCTAGAATTACAGTGTTAAATATATCTTGACAGGCAATGCTTTATTCATTAATCCTTTCCAAAATGTCTATCAATCACTCTTTGTGGTTTAATACCATGGCACTATGGTATTCTAATTTAGTAAATAAAGTAGAAAGCATGAAGATAGGGTGCTAATTTTATGATGCTTAGTCAATAAATAAAGCATATAATAAATACTTTTATAGAATGGTAAGTGCTAAAGAAAATTATTAAACCAGTTTTATTTGTTTATTTGTTTGTTTTCAATCTTTCAAAGGGTGTGTGCACTTCCCAGCCAGGAGAGAGAAAGAAAGCAAGAACATTCCCCTCAGAAGGCCTGGTCATTCAGCAATCTCTTTCACATTTCCCTCTCCTTTTGAGATTTTTTTGGGTATGCATGCATGTTTTTCAATCATGAGACTCCAGTCATGAGATTAGCCATGTGGGATCCAGCCATCTTAACCTTATCCATGGATTGGCTCTAAAATGGGTTTTAGTGGTATTAAGATTAACTAAAGGGACCAGCATATGGCATAATGTTTATGTTGCTGGAATCCCATGAAGTTGACCAGGGTTCAAGTCCTGGACCTGGTGGCTTAAAATTCATTCTGGGCACATGTGTGTGCATGCCCTGGATCCCAAGAGAATAGAGGAGAAGGGATTTTGCTGTGGGGGGTTATTTATTTCTTTCTATCTCTGTCTCTGTCTCTATGGAGAGTGCACACACCATACATCAAAAATCTCTCTCTTTAAAATAAAAAGAAAAGAGAGATGATAAGGGGCAGTAGGTGATACAGTGGTCAAGGCACTGATTGTAGCTCACTGGCTCCATGAGTCACGGACCTGTTGGCCTGAAAACACTCTGGGTGTATGTGCATGTGTGCCCCAAATCCTGAGAGGTGAATGAAGTAGAGGGATTATGGTATGACCATTCATTCTGGGGTGTGAGTTCTCACTTTCCTTCTCTCTCTCTGTCTGTCTTTCTCCAGTGAGTGCACATGCCTTTTGGCAAAAAATGATAATACTAAATTTAAAAAATAATTACTAAGTATTGAAAATATCTGTCCCTAGGTTAACATTTTAATTCAGCCCTGCATGATCAAAACCTAGAAGCCATATAACCATGAGCAATAAGAGTACTTCAGGCAGAATAAATATACAAGGTTTAGTGATGTGGTGGTTATGGTGGCTGGATCCCATATGGCCAACTGCACAGTTCGAGTCACAGACCAGGTGACTTGAAAAACATGCTCTGTGTGTGTGTGTGTGTGTGTGTGTGTGTGTATACCTAAAATCTTGAGAGGAGAATCAAGAAGTAATTGAAGCATGACTACCCTCCCTAGGGGGTGATTTCTCATGTTTCTTATCTTTCTTTCTCTCTTGCTTTTTAGCAAAACTAAAATTAAAAAAATGTGAAGTAGTATCAGAATTCTGAGGTCAAAGAGATCTTGGCATACTTGAAGAATGGAACAGAATGTCATTGTGACTGCAATAGTGAATGGGGGAAAGGCAGTAGTGATAGGAAAAGAAGTTAGAAATATTTAAGGGGCTCAGATAATTTTTTCATTAATTTTCATAACTATGTGCACAAAATTCTTCAATCAGAAGCTAGGGAGAAGGAAGTATGAGTAGCAGTACAAGAGCTGAATCTATAGCTGGAGTATTTATCAGTGTATATCAAAGGAAAAGTTCAATTTCACATTAATGAAAGTTGAAAATAATAGTATGTACCTAATTTGTAGGCTGATAAAAGTGTTACAGGAACATGGGACACTTGCATAACAAAAAGCATAGTACTTCTCTTTGTCTTTTGGGTTTATTATAAGAAAATATCATAAACTAGTTAATTTATAAGTAACAGAAACTTACTTCTTATATATCTGGAGGTTAGAAAGTCCAAGAGCACTATGCTGTCATGAGCTAACCACTTTCCAAAGGCCCTACTCTTAATACCATCACACCAGTGATTTGGTTTCAACACATGAATTTTGGGAGGACACAAGTATTCAGACCACAGCAGTACCCATGTTTCTTCCTGATGAGGGAAGTAAATGCTTTGCCCCAAATACTCAAGTCATGAAGTTCCTTTTCTGCCCAAGAACACTTTCCAAAGCTGCAACCTGTCAGGCAGCAGAGAAGCAGAACAGAAGATGCAAATGACCAGAACATAGGTTGCTCAGATTACTGAGCTAGATCATGGTACATGTTTTAGATCATCATTCAGCAGGTACTCTATAATGAATCAGTGGTTTAACTCAATAGGTGTTTAGTTTCTTACACGAAGTAAATAATTGTTCTTGGTACAAGGAAAGTTTTTCTAAAAGAGTAATTTAGGCTTCTCAGTCCCTCTTGCTTTTGATTCCACTATCTTTAACTTATGGGTTCAAAACACCTGTGCTGGGCCAGCAGGTGGTGTGGAGGTTATTGTAGTTGGATTCTACATGACCGGCTGTGTGGTTCAAATCTCAAACCTATAGGCTTAAAAAATCATGCCTGGTGTCTGTGTATGTACATGCCCAAAATCCCTAGAAGGGAATGGAGAAGGGATTTTGGTGTGGCCATCCTCCTTTGGGAGTGATTTCTCACTTTCCTGCTCTTCCTATTCCTCTCTGGCAAGTGCACATAACTCTATAGCAAACTACAAGCCAAACAAAATAAATAAAGAAAAAAAACCCTGTGCTAATCTACATCAAGCCAGAAGAGAAAAGAGCAAAGGAGGTTGGCTGCTGGGAGGTTTCTCTGGGTCAGGCATTGAGGTGGAATGCATTGTCTCTGTGCATATTCTCTGTCCATATATAACTGCAGGACACTAGGTGGAATATGAGAAAATAATAGATTTTAGAGGTGAAAACTTAGTAGCTTACCTTTGTACCTTTCTAGTCATCAAATATGCTTTACAAAAGGCCAAAGGACTAAAATTTTCTCACTGACAATAGCAACCATTCTTCTCCATTCATCTTGTTAATTGCAAATTGACCAACTATTATCTGCTAATACTACAGCCTCAGTCTTGCAGTTATCATATCTTGTCCATGTCTAATATAACCTAAGTTCCTTGCATCTATCAAGATTATGAACAGTGAAAAATTCTCAAGACTGGGTAGCCACAATGATACAACAGTGACACAATGCTTCATCTTGCTGAAGCCACAGGAGAAGGTCCTGTGTTCACTTCCTCAAGTCTCTGTACTCGCCAGGCATTCACACATGCCCATGATCTTGGCTGGCTAAAATTAAGGGCAAATCATGGCTTATTGAGTGTGCCTCTTACAGTCTCTCTCTCATAAAATTAATTAATTCATTATCAAAATAAAACTGACTGTATCTGACTATTTCAAATCTAACCTTTATATATTTTTTTAGACTAATTATTCCTTGCAGAATGTTCCTCTTGGACTGTCTTCACTTTACAATGTTTTAACAAAAGCTTACTGGCTTCTTTTCATTTACATATCTTGCCTTTCCCCCCCCAAAATTCCACCTATGGTTCAACCTGCAGTTGAGTGTTGAAAGTCTACAGATTTTTCTAAGACTAAAGAGCTAAAAGTATTTGTAATTCATTTATGTAATTTTTGGACATTAGAGTACTTGATTATTAGTAAGTTTCCAAATTTTACTTCTGATCAGTTCAATGTGTGAATAATACACCTACAATTTGTTCTCTATATGATTGTTGAACTTTTTTTCTTAAATCATGTCTCATGTTCTCTCATTTTAAAGGAAGCTAACTTAAGTCAATCCCTAGTATTAGTTTTGAAGTTCTCTGATATTTGTCACAGAGTTAAATCTTAGTGATTCTTCCTTTCTCAAGTTCTGTTTCAGTATCTCTTACTGTTGAGTGTCTAAAAGTTTCAGTTTTTCCCAAGATTTTATTGCTAAAAATCTCTGTATGCTTTTTATACTTTTCTCATTTCTGCCAGTAACTAGCCAATTATTTTCTGAATTCATCTCTCCCATATAATTCCTTCCTTTAAAAAGTGCATATTAAAAATCAATACAATTACTCTTTTTTGTACCACTTCCAGTAGAAATAAAGGATCTAATGTCAGTGTTCTGTTTCTAATTCTAAACAATTTTGCATGTTTTAGAGATTTATTGCAGCACGGGCTATACTCCTAAAACAAATTTCCATGTTAGTTGTATAACATACCTAAAAAGTTAAATCATAAAATATTTCATTAACTTGTCAAATCTTAATGGCATTTTTTGATCAATAGATACAAGTCCTACTGTTTTGAGCCAATGTCATCTTTGGTTCCCAAAATTATCTGTATCAAAATAAAAAGTAAAGAAAGTGGTGTAAACCTTGTTAGGTAATTGGTTATGGAACTGTGTCTACAAGGGAGGCTGAGAAGTGTAGAAGGATAGCTGTGAGCACTAACAGTGCAAAGAGGCTCTGCTGAACACATGGTGGCAACTGTACATGGAAAAATGGTGATTTTGATTATGTATATAGAATAATTATCTACACAGAATTAATAGAATAATTATGAATAATATTAATAGATGATTATGAATAATAGTCATAGAATGAATAATAATTGTGTACATATAATTCACAGACCAAGAAGTTTCTACAGAGAGTCCTAAATACACTTAAGTAGAGAACCAACATTCTAAAGTAGATTTTTATAGAATTCACAGAATAAATATAATTGAAAAACACTTCGGATATGTGTATGTGCATGACTAAAATACCAAGAAGAGAATGAATCACAAGGGATTATGGAATGGTCATCCTGCCTGGGGGATGATTTCTCACTTTTCCTCTCTCTCTCTGCCTCTTTCTATCTCTCTCCAGTATGTGTTCATGCCTTATGACAAAATTAAGAAATAGATAAACAAATAAAAGAAGTTGCAGAGATTGGAGGGAAATATAGAACATACGTTTTATTTAGCCATATTTGGGGAAATCTAGACTTCAGTGTGATGAATAGGTAAGGTATGTTCAAGCTAACTATAGAGCAAAATGTATATTTATCTCTTTTTCTTTTTTTTGGGGGGGGGATTCTTACCTACGTCTATATATGTCTCCTTTTGTCCTTATTTTCCTCTTAAAATTTCTTTTTTTTTTTTTTTTTTAATTTTTGCCATATTGCTGGAGAGAGACAGAAAGAGACCGTGAAAGGAAATGTGAGAAATCAACCCCCAGGGGGATGGTCACTTCACTATCCTTCTCCTCCAGGGACTCTTGGCATACATAAACACATGCCTAATGTGATTTTTAAGCTGCCAGGTCTGGGACTTGAACTGTGGTTGGTCATGTGAAAATCCAGTGCCTTAATCACCATGCTGGCCCCCAAATTTCTTGGAAGTTGTTTATTATGACATTGGGTGATCAAACCATATTCTAATTACACTTAATGATACAGACAATGTACACAAATGCCAGACAGTGTCCTCTGAGCTTGGTACAGGACTTTGCAAGCAAAAATCCCATAAATTATATTTCTATCCAATGTAATTAAATGAAAAAAAAAACTGCATAAAGGATTAGGCTGCAAAACTCTGATGAAGATGTAATAATAGGAGCCAAAGTGTTGGGAATAAGATTTAATAGTTTGGCATGAGAAGTTGCAGTAGTAAAATAAAAGTTTTTATTAATAGGGAAAAATGCAAACTCTGTTAGTGCCTGCAGTGTACATTAGGAAATATGAACAAGACTATGCAATGATGAAAGAATACTTTTTAAATAAATAAAATGTTGAGCTACTTAGAAAGATACATCTCCCTATAACTAATACAATCTGACAAGAGTCTATGTGAGACACAGAGGTGGGTCAATTAGAAAGAGCATAGAGATAAAAGAAGGGATTCCAAATCAGAAATAGGACACATATTTCCCTAAAGAAAAAGATTGATAAAGATCGTCCACACGGCATTGGAAGGAATTCTTTGTACTATTTCTAATTTGTGTCTGCATCTTATTCATCTTTTGCTTTCTGACACCCATAACATATGAAGCCACAGTCTAGTCTCTATTTAAAAAATAACTAAATATATTTTAAAGGGATTAAACATGTGCAGTAATATTTTTAGCTAAAATGTTTCACCCTGAAATAGGTAGACCAATCATGCAACACCTTTATTTAATAGATCCCTAAAAGGCTTTTCTTCTTGGTGTTCCATTTTTACTTTGACTAAATTACCAGAAGTTATAATAGCTCTCTCCTTTTGCTTTCTGATTTACAAAAGCAAACAATCTCATACTATCAAGAGTATTATACTGACGTTTTCTTAAATTGGTAAATAAATGTGAACTCTTACCTTATCTTTTTCTTTTTCTTTTTTTTTTTTTTTTAGTTCCAGAGAGAATTTTTACTGCCAAAAGAGA
>NW_006159628.1:0-2568 GCF_000334495.1 Tupaia belangeri chinensis | reverse complement strand
TGTTCACCCTTCAATCGCTTGCCCTCCATTTCTCCATCCCATGAGGATTTGCAACACACACAAGTACATGTCCAATGTGTTTTTCAAGCCACTGGGACTAGAATCCAAACCTCATGGTAAACTATGTAAGATCCAGCTACCTCCACACAACATTTAACCACTGTGCAACACAGCTGGCCTGATGACATGTCGAATCTTAATAAACATATTGAAAATAAGAGACAGTGAATAACTGAGCTTCTCTAAACATTGATATTTAAAGCCCATGAAAACGTTGGAATATTTATTCTATTAAGTATCAAGTCAATTGATAGATATCAATATGTAATCTCAATTAAGAAAGATAACACTATAGAACAGAAAGATTAGAAATGACTATTAAGTGTTCTTGAAGTGGAAAGCAAGTTCTCATTAGATATTCTTAATATTTCAGGGTCTGTTGACATTATTACTTGTTAGTGCAGAAACTGTCAGAAATACACATGTTTTACTTTCTTACAAACAGGAAAATGCATGAATAGCGAATGTAATAAATTTAGTGCCTTTGCCAAGAATCTCCACTCAGGACATTCTAGAATCATGTAAATGTAACAGTGATATGCCTCTCTGCAAAACACATTTAGCTTCCTTATCTCTGTAACTGATTCCTTTAGACTTCTTTAGTTTTCCCTCTGAGACAAGATGATTAAGGGTAAAGTGATATTAAGTGATTCTAGGCAACTATTGTATTACTTTCCCTGACCTTCAAATTACGTACAACATTAGTCTTTGGCAAAACTACATGATTGCTCAATGTTGTGAACAGCAAGATTCATCTGGTATTGTTAATATCAGCAGTGAAATAAAAAGTTAACTGAGTTTACATTTTATTTTTTAATAACCCCAGGAAAAGTTTTAAAACCATATTAGTTGCTTTAGGATAGCTATTGATAGAAAGTTTGTGCTATAGAATAAACGGTTTGCCAAATCAAATAAAACATTCCCCTGAAAAGACTATATTAACTCTGCAATGTTTATATTGTATTTTGAATACAAAAAAATAAGTATATTGGAGACACAAGAAATAGTGATGAGGTTTTGGAAAGCTCAAGTCAAAAGGTATTGTACCTAAAATACTGCCTACATAATTTGAACATTTTCTATTAATGAACCATGTTCTATTATTTCCTAGCCAAGATAAAATAGGTGATGTCCCAAGTTATAGACAACTTGGTAAAATGTCCAATGTCTCTAGAAAAATACTACTAATAATGTTGACTGGTCTCTCATGCAAAGTCACTTAAGTTCAGGATATAGCAATCAAGGAAGAAATAATTTGTTTAAAAAAGGCAAAACAGGGACCAATAGGTGGCATGGAGGTCCAGGTTCTGGACTCCCACAGAGCAGATCAGAGTTTGAATCCTAGACTCGGCAGCTTGAAGATCTCGTCAGACGTTTGTGTGGGCATGCCCCAAATCCAGAGAAGAGAATGGAGGAGAAGGGATTGCAGAATGGCCACCCCCTCTGGGGATTTCTCACTTTCCTTCTCCCTGTCTTCTCTCTCTCTCTCCAGTGAGTACACATACCCTGTGGCAAAAACCTAAAAAAAATAAAATAAAATAAGCTCAACATATGGAGATAGACATCTGAGATTATTGTAATTCTTTTTATTTTAAATTTTTCTTTATTTATGACAGAGTGTGTGTTCATTAATGGGAAAGAGAAAGCATTAAGAGAGAAAGAGAGAGATGAGCACCCTCCAGAGGGCACATTCCCATTGTTATCTTCCTTTTCTACTCTTCCAGCCTCTGAGACACTGGGCACGCTGTACATGCCTGGAGTATTTCAGGGTCACTCAGCCAGGGATTCGAACTGCAGTAACCAGTGCTATCTGACTTTTCTTGGGAACACACTATTGCTAGCTGTATCCGAAGAAGGCCTAAATTCCATTACTTATAAGGTGCTATTCATATTTTAAAAAAATGAGAACAGTAAATAAGATAATTTTTAAGTATTTCCCAGGGTAGACAAATAGTATTTTCACACAAAAAAATACAATTGATTAAAATAGTAAGGAAGCATTTAGTCTAGACATCAAGTGTATATGGACAGTATGAAAATTAGTATTTCTTTTATAACAGTCAACAATCTTATTAGTTAAAAAATTGTCATCTCTGCTTACTACTCTTGAACTAATTCTATATTGAAATGACTTCACTTGTTTTTTTGAATCATGGTTCTTTATCCTTCAGTGAGTGATTTTAGCATATTTTCAAATAGTCTTAATACATATTCCTGAATGAAGATACACAGTTCAGCTTTGCTTACATAACTATTAAAAATACTTAGCACCATCTTGCTTCCTATAATCCAGACTAATCATGAAACTACTTCAACATGCATTTCTTCTGTTTAAAACAAGGGGTGCAGTTCTTTGTAGAATGCCAGTACTTGGTCTCCAGATACATTTCCCAGAATGACATATGCCATTCAGAGACCTAGACACTCTCATGCTTTCAAAGTGAAATACTTGCCCTAATATGTGGAGAAACATAGATGGCAAAGTTGAATATCAACATTATAACCATT
>NW_006159627.1:147732-148572 GCF_000334495.1 Tupaia belangeri chinensis | reverse complement strand
CACTATGCCCCCACTACTAGTCTCAGAAAAACTTAAGATTTCCTATTGGCTGGGCTGAAATCAGTCACTGGAGCACAAAGAGTGAGTTTCAAGCTACTGGGCCTATAACTCAAATGCAACCACATGAGAGTATAGCACCTTGACCACTATGCCACCTGCCTGTCCCTGCTTCATAAAAGTGTAATCAGGCTTCTGAAAGTTCTCACAGTCCTACCTGCACACTTGCATATAATATACTAAATGCACTTGGTCAGCATCCTTATTACCTGTAATGTTCCCACTTAGATATTTTCTACCCAATTACTTTCATCTTGCTCTTATGGTATAAATTCTTATTTGTCCTTGTTATATTCAGATTTGAACCTAATTTTCTGGAACTACTGCAAAATTTCATGGCCACATTTCCCATATATATTTTAAGGCTTTAAAGGAAGCTTTCTTTAGTGTGTTTTAATGTACATTATTGAGGGATCAACAGGTAACATGGTGGTTAAGGCACTGGATTTCCACATGGCTAACCATGTAACAAGTCCTGATCCTGAAAGCTTGAAAATTATGCTGGGCCCATGTGTAAAACCCTGAGAAGAGAATAGAGAAGGGATTGAAGTGTGGTCATTCTGCATGGGTTACATATGGTGGTGGCCTTTAGACACCCAAAACATTTCTACAAAGCACATTTGTATAATCTTCTGGTGAGCAGTGAGCACCCAGAGTCAGCTCCTTCATGCTGACATTAACTTCACTTCAGAAGTTCAGTGTCTCAGTATGCATGTGGGACTCGCTCTGTGGGTCTTGGTTGTAAATGGGTGGAGATCTCAACAATCATTTATTCTGAGCCTT
>NW_006159627.1:139307-140177 GCF_000334495.1 Tupaia belangeri chinensis | reverse complement strand
TGTCATTTGAACAACATTTCAAAAGGAGAACAAAGAAGAATGGGTTGTGGTGTGGTCCTCCACCCCGGAGGTGGGAGGTTGCTTTATCTACTTTCCCTCTTTCTGTCTCTGGTAAGAGCACATATCCTGTAGCAAAAAGGTAAAAAATATTGCTTTTTCAACATCACCCATATTTTTAATACTATATTTTTTAATTTAATTTAATTTAATAAATTCAATCCCCATACATCACTACAGCTTGTATAGTAAATTTATCCAACATGAATATACTTTACACTAGTTCAGTTGAAGACACTATACACATTATCATCAACAGATAATCATAAATTTCTGTGTCCCAAAAATGTCTTGCCTCTCTATTTTTCTCCTGGATTCATTTCTTCACACTCCCCCTTCTCCCACTCTTACTACATGGTGTCCAGAATCCATGGCTATTTTCCATGATTCTACATCATTCATTTTTATTTCTTTGCTTTTGTTGTTGTTGTTCTACAAATGTTCCCACTCAGAAGCTGGTCATCCTGCTCTTTCTCCTGAAATCTTTTATTTTCATACATAAAATTTTATTTTACTTACATAAACTTAATAAACATGTTCTTAACATGTATACTTGGATTGTTGATGAAAATTTTATAAGGCATTAAACAAACCTGGTCATCTTCTCAAGTTAATTCCCTGTTAACTATTTTGACAACACATGCATGTTAGGCAAGTATCAACAAAAAATCACAAAAGTTAAAATGGTATTAAAGTGAAATACATGTTTTGTTTTGTTGTATTTGATATACATAAAATAACTGAAATCTAGCCATTCATTTTTACTGCATCTTTACTTTTACATTTCTTCTTAGGTTGCCAAAAAACATTCAA
>NW_006159627.1:133515-138886 GCF_000334495.1 Tupaia belangeri chinensis | reverse complement strand
CAAAATGTACCAAGTGTACTCTGTCAAACATTTACAGCTTGTATAAAATTTCTACCTCTCCATATTGGCCACCTCAAGATGAAAACAGATAACTCCCTAAATGGTAACTGACTTTGATTTCTTAATATTAAGCATAAAAACCACAGGATAATATAGAAATTAGAATAGAAGTAAAATAAACCCGTCCTAAATTGTTAACAATAAATTATTTGTGGGACAGCATGGATGACAAATGGTCTATTATGTAAATTTTAGAATGAGGTAGACAAAAGTTAGAAGGCTGATTAATTTATCTCTCCTTCTCCTGCTTTAATTTTGTCTCCTTGGGTATCCAGTGTTCACAAAATGTCAAATTGTGTCTTAGTAACTGCATTATTAGTGTGCTGTCTTTGTATGACTCTTCATTTAATGTATCAGGTCCAGCAATGGCTTCATCAAAAGCTGTCTTTGCAAGAGAGTAGTTCTCTGGAGAGTTCAGAAATCTCATAATTTAACACACAGAAGTTAAGGGCCATGCTCAATCTGATAGGATATATGGGTCGCATTTCCTTTTTGCTGATTTCAAAAGTGCCTTGTTACGCTTGTGACTGATCCTCAATCCCTCTCTTATCATCACCATCAGCAACCTCAGCCAAGTAACCGTAGTAGTCGCCTTTCATTTTCAAGTAGAAGATTTTACTCTCTATTTGAGATGCATGAGGGAAAAGGGACTTTTCCAAAAGAGACAGTGCATCAATGCAGGTATCTATTAGCAGGTATCTTTTAGGTATCAATTGTCTCTGTGTATTCTCAAGCCATCTGACTCTAGGTGTTTCCTTCTCAAAAGGGGATTATAGAAATGTGTTATGCAGAGAGACCTTGACTGTCTAAAGGCCACCACCTTATATAAACTAGGGAGCATGGCCATGCCTCAATCCCTTCTCCATTCTCCTCTCAGGGTTTGGGCATACATGCCCATATGCTTAGCAAAATTTTCAAGCTTCCAGGATCAGAGTGGGAGTCCAGCGACATAGCTATTATGCTAACTGCTGGTTCCCCAGAAATCTGTTTTTCAAAAGAGAAAAAATAAATAGATGAGACAGGAGCGAACAAGAGAAAGAGAATTTGCCTATCTGACTAGCACTATGGTCTGGATGGGTGGGGCCTGACTGTAAGGGCTTTACAGCTGTGAAGCTGAACCCAGAAAGGTCAGCAGAGGCACAGATGGAGATGTCTGCAAGGATTCTGTCCTAACACTGGGGTCTGGAAGAGGGTTCCTTGACTTGGGGTGTTTCACAGCCGTGAAGTTGAATCCAGAAAGAGCAGGAGAGGCAAAGCTAAATAAAACAATTCAAAAAACAAACAAAGAAACAAATAAAACAGATACACACAAAAGCAAAAACAAAACTATCCAATCTCTATCAGAAATCAAGGCATATATGTTCTTATATCTAGCAGTAAAAAGCAGTCACCTAATATTGGAACAGTTTGAATCCTGCCTAACATTTGGATAGACAAATCAATATTGTGAGGATTAGAATATATGACATCTTGAATTTTTCTATCTAGGTGAGGACGGGCCATAGAATTTTACCCTGTACTCATTTGTGTGAACCATATGGACTTCAGTGTTCCTTTTGCCTCTTACTGGTTCTACAGGAAGAAATTAATTTTATTTGAGAGTCCCAATTCTTTGTTTTGTTTGAATAATTTTAAATAGCATGAGAACTTTGGGAGGTAAAAATGTAATACAAAAATTAAAAATTATCACAATGTCAAAAAAAATAACACGAATAAACGCCTCAGGATGGGAGATAATTTTTGTTAACTATGTGTCAGATAAAGAACTGATAACCAGAATACACAGGGAATTCGAGTAACTAACCCGGAAGAAAATGATTAACCCAATTAAAAGAGGGAAAAATGAGCTGAATGAACACCTTTCTAAGGAAGACATAAGAACAGCCAAAATGAAAAAATGTTCAACATCCCTCATCATAAGGGAGATGCAGATCAAAACCACAATAAGATACCACCTAACCCTGGTCACAATGACAAAGACTAAAACAACAAAAAATGATGAGTTCTGGTGGGGATGTCGTAAAAGGGGAACCCTCCTACATTGTTGGTGGAAACATAAATTGGTCCAGCCACTGTGGAGAACAATATGGAGATTCCTCAAAGACTTTCAAATAGAACTACATATGATCCAGCAATTGCACTCCTGGTATCTATTCAAAGAACAGGAGAATGCTGTGACAGAAAAGAGCTTGCACAACTATATTTATTGCAGCATTACTTATGATTGCTAAGAGATGGAACCAACACAAATGTTCACAATCAGATGAATGGATTGAAAAAGAGTGCCACATATACTCCATGGAATACTATTCAGCCATAAAAAAACAAGACCCTGGCATTTCATAGAAAGTGGATGAACATGGAAAATTTATTGCTGAGTGAAGCAAGTCATCCTATGAAACAGAAACTTGTATGTCTCCACTTAATGTATGCTGATTATCTACACTCTATGTAGAGACTGAAAAACTGGAGGGTAGCATTGAAAACAGTTATGGACACTGGAGTCAGTGTGGAAGGAGGGTGGGAGAGGGGAAGAGTACAGGAAGAAAAATTTGGGAAAAAATGGAGGAGACATTTGTGGGATACAGATATGGTTTGTTGCCTGTTTGTGATGTCATGCATAATATTCTCAACTCACATGCTCTGTGGTGTACATCATGTTGAGAAAAATCTCTTTATGAATGAAATGATTTATAACAATTGAAGGTATAAATAGTAATAATAATAATAAAAGAATAGGGAAATAGTCATCAGGACTCTGTGTTAAAATTTGATTTACGGCAGGATCTGCAGATGGCATGAAGTTTACTTCATTCGACTCTCATATAGTGAACCATGTCCCAGATCCATTGACTTAAAATTTATGCTGAGCACGTGTGTTCGTGTGTGTGTCCAAAAATCCTGAGAGAAGAATGGGGGAGAAGGGGTTGTAATATGACCATCCCCCCTGGAGGGTGATTTTTATTTTCTGTATCTCTGCCTCTTTCTGTTATTTTTGTGTCCTGGGTGAGCACACTCAACTTATAGAAAAATTCTCTCTCTAAACATAAACAAAAAAATTATCTATGGTTTCATCCAATTTGGCCAGTAAGTGGGGTTTTTGTTTGTTTGTTTTTTAAAGAGTTATTTGTGCTTGGGAACCACCAGTTAGCATAATGGCTATGTCACTGGACTCCCACGTAGTCAACCGCGGTTCGTGTCCCAGACCCAGTGGCTTAAAACTCACGCCGGGCATGTGTGTGTGTGTGTGCCCAAGATCCCGAGAGGAGAATGAAGGAGAAGGGATTGTGGCGTGACCATCCCCCCGGGGGGTGATTTCACACTTTCTGTCTCTATGTCTCTCTCTGTCTGTCTGGCGAGCACACGCGCCCTATAGCAAAAACCTCTCAAAAAAAAAAAGAGTTATTTGTGCTATAACATGTGTGTGTTCACTGGAGAGACAGAGACACATAGCTAAAGAGGATTATCACCCCACAATCCCTTCTTAATTTTCCTGGGAGTTCAGGCACACATGAATACTCATGAGGAAGGAGTTTCAAGCTGCTGGGTTGAGGACTTGAACCATGGTTATCAATGTGTGAGTCTAGCAACTTAATCACAATGGTACTCATTGGTTCACGTTTTGTGGGTATTAGCAGCATTTTAAAAATACAAATATTAATAGCAGTTTTGTGATATAAGCACTTTGGACCTCTCTTGGTCACAAAGTTACAAAGCTTGTTGTCTCAGGATGGGGTGGTCTCCAGAGCTTTACTTGGCCATTATAAAATTATAAAGGCTGGGGAAGAAAAGCAGGCAAAATATGCTTTTCCCAAATTGTTTTTGACCAAAATGGAGGGTGATAGGTGCAGAGACCCAGGGCAGAGAGATCCCCAGAGTTCCTTGGTGGGACTTAAGTGAAACAGTAAAAAGCCAGGAAAGTCAGAACTGCTCTTATTAGGCTTGAGTCTCAGCACCAGGTTCCTGTAGAATTGCCTTTTTCAATGCTTCTAGATATGTCCTCATCTGTCATGCCAGTCTGACACACGCTTTATACAGATTAAAGGCAGATGGTGGAATTGAGTCATGTCATTACCACTGATTAGTGTCTTGCTACTTCTGCAGCCTTTACAAATGGGATGTCAGATGACAAATAGTAGCTGCAGTAGATACCTGAAGCCAAATGTCTACAAGGATGGAGACCTGGTACTGGCTGGGTTTTTCTCTCTTTATAACTTGGAGGAACAAGATATACTTACACAAAATTATCTGATAAGGCCAACTCAAGAAGTGAAAGAAGATATGTAAGTTGCTGGTTATATGCATACGAAAATGTGATTATAACTGTGTAATAATGTGCTTTGCATATATACATGTGTGTGATTAATCTCACTTGAGAATAATCCAGTGCACACAGAAATGAGAAAAGTACAGAGTTGTAAACTCAGGATATTCTGCCTTGTTATCCTCTTATTGTCTTTCTTTTTCTTATTTTTGATGTTTCTCCATTTCTTTCAAGATAGAAGAGAGAAATTAATATAATTTGTTATTCACTTTGTTAGCACTATCCCATATTCAGTCTTTGGGAGGCTCAGAATGAGTAAAATTGTTTGTACCTTAGCTCTTTTGCAACCAAGACCTGTATAGTGAGGCCCACATGCATATTGAGACCTTCTGACATAAAGTTAATGTTAGCATCAACTTTAGACTCCAGAAGCTCACCACTGACTATGGGATTGTAGAAATGTGCTTGGTAGAGAAGTCATCGGTATGTAAAGGCCACCATAATATACTAATCCAGAAGGATGGCCACTCCTCAATACAATCTTTATTCTTTTCTCAGGTATGCACATGTATACAACATCATTTTCAAGCTGCCAGTCCTGGTCAGTCATGTGGAAATAAAGAGCCTTAAACATCATGCCACCTGTTCATCCCCTCACATGTTTTTAAAGCAGAGTAAAGAATGCTTCCTTTAAAGCCTCAAAAAATATATGGGAAGTGTGACTATGAGATTTTGCAGTAGTTCAGAAATATTAGGTTCAACTCTGAATATAGTAAGGACATGTAAGAATTTAAACCCAAAGAGCAAGTTGGGCATGATTTGATAGAACATTGCTAAGTGGTAACATTAGAGGTAATGGAGATTCTGGCCAAATTCACTTGTGTGAATTATATATGTGTGCAGATAGGACTGCACAAACTCTCTGAAGTCTGATAAAAGTTTTATCAAGGAACAAGCAGGTGATCTAGAAGTTAAGGAGCTTGGGCAGCGGGCCCTGCACGGGCCCTGCCCACGCCCCGTGCGGCGGTGGGCCCTGCCAACCCCCCC
>NW_006159627.1:118429-132370 GCF_000334495.1 Tupaia belangeri chinensis | reverse complement strand
TATTTAGACTAATTAAGTTCATTGGCAGAACAATTGAATGGGGCGGGGAGGGCATGGAGGGCAGCCGTGGATGCCAGGGACAATGGGGGAGGAGGATGGGATATAGCAGAGGGTGGGGGATGGGAAATCAAGGATGGCAAAACAAAAGGCAAGGTATGCAGGACATAAGAATTGGAAAATTATTTTGCTGAGAACATGTATGTTGATGTGCTTGATTGAGCCAATGCAGTGTATTTTGGATGGACAATTCATTTGTGTGTTGTGATGGTGTATAGTGAATTAATGTAGAAAATGAATAAATTTTAAAAAAAAAGAAGTTAAGGAGCTCTACTCCCACACGGTTGAGGTTAGAGCTGTGGAACTAGCAGCTTGAAACTTAAACAGCAATAGGTTTCAGTCTGATTTTAGCCCAGCAACAGAGAGTCATAAATTTCTCTGGCACTTGTAATGGGGACACAGTGAATGTTTAACAGACACAGAAATCAAAACCACAGTAACTCAATTATGCAGAGTCCATCCGCTACCTACCTAGAATGGAGGTGAACTCCTTACTCAGCAAGGAGGTTAAGGAAGCTGATTCCATATGGCTGAGTACATGGTTTGAGTACTGAATAAAGTTGCCTGAGAAACATGCCAGGTGGAAGTTTGCCTGCCTATTCAATCATCCCAAGTGCAAAATAAAAAAGAAAGGATTGTGGAATGACCATCCTCCAGAGGGTGATTTCTTACTTTATTTTTCTCGCTACCTCCCTCTCTCTCTGTTTCTCTATGGTGAGTGCACACATCCTATAACAACAAAAAACCTAACAGTAAAATATACCAACTCAGAAAAAGCAGAGTTCTGACTGCATGAAAATATTTAGTTTACCATCCTTTATTAACAAATCAGGGGACCAGCAGATGGCACAGCAGTTATGTAGCTGGACTCCCATGTGACTAATTTTGGTGTGGCCCTCTTCCCCCTCCAGAGGGTGATTTCTCACTTTCCTTCTCACTTTATGTCAATCTCTTTTTCTGGCAAATTAATGTGCATTTAGGCAAAAGCCTCTTAAAGAAGAAGAAGGAGGAGGAGGAGGAGGAGGAAGAGGAGGAGGAGGAGGAGAAGGAGAAGGAGAAGAAGAAGAAAACTTCTGAATGTTTAAATCAAAGCCTGCTGTTTCTCATATGGCTGACTATGTTGTTTGAAAATAGAGTGGCCTGAAATACATGCCAGGCAGATGTGTGCCTGCATGTTCATCATCCCAGATGCAGAATAAAAAAGACTTGTGATATGACAAATTTACACGGGGTTATTTCTCTCTTTTTCTCTTTCTCTCTCTCTCTTTGTTTCTCTCTGGTGAGTGCACATACTGTAAAACAGAAAAGAAACAAATGACAGGAGAAACAATGCTGAAGAATTAGAGTTCTGATTGCATAAAAATCTCTAGTTTCACATGATTTTTAACAAATCTGGGGACAAGCAGATAGCATAGCACTTATGTCACTGGTCTCCCACTGCTTTTCGAGTCCTGAACCTGGTGGCTTGAAAATCACACCTGGACATGTGTGCATGCATGCCCAGGGTCCCAGGAAGAGAAGAGAGAATAGGGGATTTTCAGATTGGCTATGCCCTTTAAAAATAATTTCTCAGTTTCCCACTCACTGAGTGACCCTCTCTTTCTTCAGGAAGATAATGCACCCTAAGGTAAAATCTCTCAGAAAAAAAAAAAGAAATTAGTTTATTATTAATGTTAAAGTCAAAATTTAAGAGATTAAGACCAGAATAATTCCAGAGAACAGAGACAGAATTAAAGACATTACATAACAATAATTCAGTAAGAAACAACTGTACAATTTTTAAAATATCAAAAAATAGTTTTAAATAATATTCATTTAAAAGATAAGAACTTCCAAGTGGAAAATGAACAATTAAAAGAACAATTAACTGCAGAGAAAAACGTTTTTACAAATTGGTAGAAACACTTGATGTAGTCAATAAGTCACTAGAAAATCTGAATTAAATATATAATATTCAACAAAAACATTCCTAACACTTTTTTTAAACAGTTGATATAGAAGTGTATAAAACTATAGAAAAAGGCTCTAAAAAGTGCCTGAAATGTGCCAAATAGTTGAAAAACTGGCACGCCAGATGCTATTTAATAAATTACTTATTTAATGTTATTTGTTATTATTTTGTTTTGAATTTACTATAGGGCATGTGAGAGAGAGAGAGAGAGAGAGAGAGAGAGAAAGAGAGAGAGAGAAAGTTCCAGCGCCAGGACTTGGACTGTGGTCAGCTTATTTGAAAGTCTAGTGCCTTAACCACGATGCCAATTGCTAGTCCCACCAGGTGCTATATAAAAGTTTCAGAGCATAGGGAAAATAAGAAATGCTTCAATTGTGGTTTCTGGACCTACACAGAAACAAGATGACACGTGGGATACATTCGAGAAGGGTTATAAAGGTGAGTGTAATCATGAGGAATGTAACTCATAATTGAGTACTAGTATTTCCAACAGTGCCAAGGGAGTATGATACTAATGTCATCCTCACAGAAAATATGAAATATTTCAAGTGATATACATATTAACTCCCATAGTCCAATTGTTCCATGTTATATTTAAAAATCTTAAAACTACTTTGTATTTTGTATAAATACATATTGTAACTTGCCTATATGTAAATTTTTAAATGTATAAAAATGGTGAATGTGTGCACTCTTTATTCACAGCTGTAAAACAGTTGTCTTCTCTATACATTAATGATCCTTCTTTAAAATCACTTCTGTTCAGGTGACAGAGTCATCATCCACCTAAACAAAACCTCATCTCCCTCACAAGGCCCTGGAAACCTCTTTTCATTGATTGCACACAATGTGCTTAAGTAGAAAGAAAAACATTTCAAGGTTTCTAGAGCCCTGTGACTATTACTCACATCAGCTCCATGTACCAGTGCAGGAGAATCTCTGAATGGCAGCCTAGACCGAAACCTTTATGTCTTATGGCTTGCTGAAGAATTTATCCTGAATTACATAAATTTATTGTATTTCCTAACACTGTAATTTCTGTTTAGGTACCAATGGAACAACTACTAATATGTACTGGCCTTTCTCTTTGCAATTGAGGAGATCAATAAGAGCCTCCATTTGCTCCCTAATCTTTCCCTGGGTTATGATCTCTACAATGCAATTACCAGTGACAAAAGAACTTTAGAAAATGCTCTGTTTTTGCTCTCTGGAGGGAATCAGACTGTGCCAAACTACAACTGCCAGACACAGAAACAACCTCTGGCTATCATTACAGGAAACACGCCAACATTTTCAGCCCAGGTTGGAACCCTTTTGGAACTCTGCAAAAGCCCACAGGTAAGTGGGTTGCCAGGATGGGGAATGAGAGTTGGATAGCTTTTAATTTCATCTTCTCACATATGACCTAAGAAAATGTGAAAGCTGGGTTTACATACCCCTTACAATCCTCACAACTTCTCCTGGTTGTTTGTGCACAATTTTCTGAAACACAGAACAAAAACACAGGTAATTTCCTGAGTCATGAGATTATTAATAGTACAAAGAAGAGAGAGAAAGAAAAAGAGCATGGTGGGCCAGATTCAGCCATGTGGCTGAATCCCACATGGCTGACTGCATGGTTCAAATATTGATTCTGGTGGCTTAAAGAACACACTGGGCTTGTGTTCTTGCATGTCCCAAATCCCAGCATTGGGAAATTTAGGAAAAGAAATATTAGTATGCCCATCCCCTTGAGGGGTTATTTCTTACTTTTCTCTGTCCCTCTGTGGTAGGCACACATGATACAATTTGCCCTCAAACAAATAAAAAATAACAAGAGAAGTGGAATTCAAATTTAAGTTTACCCAAAACTCCTGGCCATATCCATTACATTCAATTCCCACTGATGGTAACATTGATATCCAATTTAAAGATGTCTCCTAAAAAGTATAAAGTGAGTAGACATTTATCTTATCATAAGAGAGGAAAATATCAGGGGACATTTATCAGACAATTTGATACAAAGGTATAAAAAATTTTGCATTCATTACAACATTGAACATAGAAAGGACATTCTAGCACTAGAGTTCCTTCAAGCTGCCTATGGCTTAGTTACAGCAGCTGAGATTTACCAGCTCCCTCTGCCCTTCCTCACACCCATGCAGGTGGATCTCTTGAAAGCACTTCCAGTTACTCTCCACATAACAGCTCTCCACCTCAGAGATTCTTCCAGGGAAATTGTCTAATGAAAGTTTCATGAGACATTACTGGGAAACACATCAGCTTAAAGAGACTCATGCTCTTGAAAAGTTACATTTTAAAAATGTCAGAGAGGCTAAGTTGTGTTTTAAGATGATATAGGTTATTCTGTGATAAAACACAATATAAAAAAAGTACAATATTTTTTCTCAGAGTTGACATTTTTAACCTTGGCTGCTAGGAAAAGAAGCCTCTGATCCTTATGTCACATGAACTCAAGATATCAGAATCACCATTTTGTTGCATCATTTGTATAAATTTATGCATCCCTCAGTTTCTACAGTAGCTAATAAAACAAGTATTGAATCTTATACTTTTTCTTTTATACTTTGGTATAGAAATGATACTATTATTTGAACCAGTCACATATCCTTTATTGAAAGAAATTGACCTGAAAAACAGTCTTCTACTGCTCTTAATCACAGCATGCATTTTCTTCACTCGATATCCATTCTATGATCTTATGAGGTAGAGATTTATCTCCTACCTGTTTACGTGGGACAATCCAAAATCCCATTAAGTTTTGAATCACATTATTTCTTATTCAGGTCACATATGGTCCTTTTGACCCTATACTATGTGATAAAAACAAATTTCCATCAGTTTATCAGATGGCCACCAAGGACAGCTCTCTGGCTCATGGAATCATCTGCTTGTTGCTGCATTTTGGCTGGACATGGGTGGCACTCTATGTATCTGATGACATGCAAGGGGAGCAGTTCCTTCAGGATGTAAAGGCAAAGATGACAGAAAAGGATATCTGTGTGGCATTTACAGAAAAGCTCCCTGCCACAAAAGCTGTCATTTTATATTGTGACTTCAAGGTTGTAAAGAGAATCAGAGTCTCATCTGCAAATGTGTATATAATACATGGTGATGGAGACTGTCTGGAACCTAGAGGCAGAAAAAGAATTCTATTTAATTTCAGGAAAGGTATGGATCATGAGAAATCTTCGCTCCTCAGAGTGGGAAGAGATTTTGACATCTATGAAGCTCATACCATACGTTTTCCATGGAAGCCTCTTATTTTCAAACCAGGAAAGGAAAATTTCTGGCTTTAAACAATTTGTCAAGACAGTGAACCCTTCCCAATACCCATAAGACTTTTACTTCAGTAAACTCTGGCAAACATGGAGACTGCTCACCTAATTCTTCCCTGGAGTTTCTATCATCTGAATTGGGCATGATGAGGATATATGACCCCAGCTATTTTATCTATCATGCTGTGCATGTGGTGGCCCAAGTTCTTTTTTTTAAAAAAACAAAACAAAACAAAACAATCATCGTATATTTTATTATAAAAGTGTGCTTTATTATAAGGAAAATTTAAATATAATCAACAATACTGAAAATAATGTAACTGGCATTTATAGCCTTGGTCAGAGTTCTTTATTCAACAGGCATTTGTTTGCTGTTCCATGAATAGTTAACAATTGGCTTAGACAACAAAATAGGTAACTTGAAAAAGTGAATAAAGTTAAGAATACAGAATGATGAACCAGGAATTTGGGGTTCTTTTGTGTTTTTTCTTGTTAAACAGAAATGGCTTTTAAAATAAAATCTGAAGTAAGAACAAGTCATCTTCACCTAGAGAGTTCTTTTCCTTAAGAACATTTTGCAAAAATGTTAAAACTGTTCTAAAATGTGGCTGAAATGACACATACTTCATTTAACTTCTTATATATACATTATCCAATTAACATTCTAACCACATTTTCATATACAACAGTGGGACCATAAATATTCTCCAGTAAGACCACACTAGCTAGAGAATAATTTTACCCATGTCTCTATATATATTCTTTTAAATCATGCTTCCCAGAATGAAACTGCTCACTTAAAAGCGAACAACTGGTTGGACATTGAGTCAGGGGGCCTAGAGATCTTTTATGTATATTGCTTTAGTTGAACATAATTCATCGCATGTGATAGAATACTAAGTGTATCCAAAATCAGTGAAAATCTGGGATGGTTAAGTTCATTCTGTACACTTAACTATAGATCTTCATTAAAGTATATGACAAGGCCTAATGAGTAGTGGTCTGGAAAGAAATTCCATTTATTTTTATACATGTTTTTGCTTATAAAACTTTATTTCTACAACCTTAGAGGATGCCTTTAATGAAAAAAGACAAAAACAGACACCACACCTCACTGGCTGCTGATCAATAAGACTGGGAATTGGTCCACTACAAGAACAGAAGCCCATGGGAGCAGAAGTCTGCAAAGGATCTTATTATAAGAAATATCCAGTGGGCAGGTTAACAAAGATACCAAAATATTTTTGGTATGGGAAGGTCTTTTTCTAAGTATAAGATTTTAGACTTTTAGAAAATAAGTCTGATTTAACAGTTTAAATAGCTTTTTCTAAAAATTTTATGACATTAAATGTCAAGATCAAATTTTTAAAGAATATAGAACTGCAATGTGAAGAAAGGAAGTGAAGGTATATGCTTATGAGGAAAAGAAAAAAAAATGCATTAATGATCTCTCATCTAAAAAAGACTCTTTTCCCTTCCTTTATACTGACTAAATTGCCTGTCCTTAAAACCACTAGAATACATAGGTTACTGACTTTATACCAAAAAAGTCAAAATGTACTTTATTGCAAAAATTTAAAACGTTTTGAAATTGCATATGATGTTTTAAATCATTTCACCAATAGGCCAAGGCCAGCACAAAACTTATCAAGCCAGAAAAACTTTAAAATGAAAATGATTAAAATTCCAATAAGTATAATGACTTATAAAAAGAATGTGATGCCAGGCCATGGAGCATGATTCACTGCCAAGTTTCTTCTTGTATGGGCATAGTCACTAACATATTATCAATCTGAGTAAGTCAAACACATATAGCCTAAGATAACATCCCCTAGTTATCTTCTTAAACATGAATACTTTCAGTATATTACAATCATTTAAATAAACTTTTCAGTCAAATAATTTTGTGGAGTAGAAAGTCATTTTATCAGTATGTTGCTTCTTTTATGAACTACTCTTTAGAAAGTGATGTTAAAGCCTATTGACTATTAAATCTCTACCATTTACTGATACGTTGTAAATGTAAAAAAAGGAAAAAACCCGAAATCACAGAAAATGCTTGGCATCTACACAAACACATTCTCAGTGGACTAACCACTACTGTGTAATTTTGTCACTATAGGTCTTCTTGCTCCATACTTTTGCTTCATGCAGTGGGTTCAACAATATCCATGTTTGTTCCAAACAGGGCAACTAATTGTTCTTCGTAGGTAGCGATGTTCCTTTTCATGATTTCCATGCAAGGTCCCAAAAGCCTTTCAAATGCTTGCACATCCATGGCTAAACATTTGACAGTCCCAATGGCGTGTGCAGAAGCAGCTCGAGGTTTGTTAGTGACCAGGGCAAGCTCTCCAAAGTACTGTCCCCGAGAACACCGAGCGATTTCTACTGCATCATTCTCTTCTACTTCTGATTTACCCTTTCTTTTCATTGTAATTTTGACTTCTCCAGATTCAACAATAAAGAAAGAATCTGCTGAATCTCCCTGAGCAATAATTTGTTCTCCATCATTGTATACTTTGGTGCCTATCACATCAACCACTTTTAAGCGTTCAGAAACCTCCAAAGATTTAAGGAATGGCAGTGACTCAATAAAGCTCTCATACATTTTTCTCTTTTTGGCATTGTTTTTTACAATTATTCTCCTGAAGGTTACCCTGTCCAAACCCCACAGAGCACCAGGAGAGGTAGCAGTGATTGTAGCTGCTCTGGGTGTATTGTACATTAAGGCCAGTTCGCCAAAACTCCCACGATTATCGTAGTTACCAGCACATCTTCCAACACCATCGCATTTTACATAAATATCAAATGTTCCTCTATCGATTACATAAAAGTTGTCACCATCATCTCCTTGATCAATTACATGCTCTCCTTCTTGGACCAATTTTTCAAACATGGCATCTAATACTTGAGACATCTGCTCCGGATCCAGATTCTTAAATAGCAGGATGTCTTTGCATGCCTCTTGCAACCTGTTCCTTTGATCATCCGTTTTTGGATGTATAATCCTGGACTCTGCATCATCTTCTTCTTCATCAGGATTATAAGCTTCCGCACATACTGAGGCAAGCCTTGTGAATCGGTTTATTACTGGAGCATTGAACGCCCCTGAGTCCGCAGCCGCCGCCGTCTCCTCCTCCTCCTCTTCCTCCTCCGCGTCCTCGTCCTCGGAGTCGGAGTGCATGGGCTCCTCGGCGAAGTTGACCCCCTTTCTGGGGGTGCTACCCCCGGCGGCGGCGCCCGCGTCCCCCCAGGTCCTGCCCTCATGGCCAAAGCTCGCGGCGCCTTTGCGCTCGTTCTCCTGCTGCCCGGGGAAGCCTGGCAGCATCTCCGGCTCCTCCTGCTCCCACCGCCGCTGTGCCTCTCCCCCACCCGGGCGCCCCGCCCCCCGCAAGCGCACATGCCCTATAGCTAAAGCCTCTCCAAAACTTTTGTTTGTTTATTTAATTTTATTATTATGTTTAACTTGCTATAGCGCAGTCAGCCATGTGGAGTCCAGCACCTTAACTCCATGCCACTTGCTGGCCCTAGACACCATCTTTTTTCTTTCTTTTTTTAATAGAGGTTTTTGCCAAAAGGTACGTACTCTCACCTCAGAGAGAGACAGAGAGAGAGAGAGACTGTGAGAGGGAGAGTGAGAAATCATACCCACCCCCCCGCCCAGAGGGTAATGGCCACAGGACAATTCCTTCTACTCTATTCTCCTCCTGTCCTCCTGTGATTTTGAACAAGTATGCATGAGCGACTGGCATGATTTTCAAGCTTCCAGTTCTGGGACTCGCACTATGTTCAGTTATGTGGGAGTCCACCTAAACCACAACACCGCCTGCTGAGTCTTAGAGGTGTTTTTGTTTGTTTGTTTGTTTTTAGCTTTTGTCACAGTGTGTGTGCACTCACCAGAGAGAGGGAAAATAATAAATCACTCCCTGGGGGATGATGGTGCTGAAATAGCTTTTCCCCCATTATTTTCTTGGGATTTTGGGCATGCACACACATGTGCCCAGCATGATTTTCAAGCCACTGGGTCCAGAACTTGAATCACAGTAGGTCATGTGGAAACCGAGACACTCTAATCACCATAATACGTGCTGAGTTATTGATTTATTTTATTTTTACAGAGAGTTTTGCTATTGAGTATGTGCCTTCACCAGTGAGACAGAGAGAGATAGAGAGAAAGAAAGTGAGAAATGACCACCCAGAGGGATGGCCATAACAGAATACCTTCTTTTCCATTTCCTCTTGGCATTTTCAGCATGCAGACACATGTGCCCATTATGAGCTTTAAGTAGCTGCTTCTAGGACTCAAACTGTAGTCCATTACGTGTAAGTCCAGCGATGTAACCATTCTGCCATCTGCTGGTCCATGGTGAGGTATTTAAAACACACACACACACACACACACACACACACACACAATCATGGGACCAGTGGATGGTGTAATGTTTATGTTGCTAAACTCCCACATAGTCAACCATGGTTAGAGTCCAAGACCTGGTTACTGGAACTGATGCTAGGCAAGTGTGTGGGTGTGCACAAGATCCCTAGAGTAGAATGGAGGAGAAGGGATTACAGGGTGGCCATCACCCCAGGAGTGTTTATTTTGTGCTTTCTGTCTCTCTGTCTCTCTGTTTTTCTGCTGAAGACACATATCCAATAACAAAAACCTCTCTTTTTTATTTTATTTTTTTGGAGAGGTTTTTTGCTATAGAGCACGTGTGCTCACCAGTAAGACAGAGACAGAGAGACAGAAAGCAAGAAATCCCCAAGGAAGGATGGCCATGCCATAATCTCTTCTCTCGGGAGTTTCAAGCCTCTGCGTCTGGGACTCAAACCATGGTCAGTCATGTGGGAATTCAGCAGTGTAACCATTACACCATCTGCTGGTCCCTATAGATAGTGTTTTATAAGATATTTTAGCATGGGTTCTCAACTGATAAATCTGTTTATTAATGAGGAGTTTCTCTGATAATTAATCCCTCCCTCATCCTATTAAAATTTGATTTAAGAACAGCCCAATGTACAATAAGCCACTAGATAAGGGCTTGGGGCAAAAAGTGTACCTTATGTCAATTGAGAAAAATTACCATTATAAGTCAATTTATAAATAATCTTGTTTCTGCCAAGAAAAAAATTTCTTTACATAACTTGAACAAGGACATCCATTCTTAGCACCAAAATATTTAATGAATGAAGCCATTAATGTGTGCTTACCTACCTTATCAACCTTTTATAATGAAGGTATTAATCTCGATTAAATTCTTCATCAGCAGTTCTCATCTTCAGTTAATTCAATCAAACCATGTCTAGAATGGTTCATATCAGAATACTAATGTTCAACTTAGATAATCATACTGGCACATAAGGGAAAAAATTGGCGTCTTATCAAAGATCACTTAAACTGTATCTAGACAGTTTTTGAAAAATCTGAACAAGGGTAAAATTTACAATAGAAGAATTAGGAAAATATAAAGATGTCATGGATGGAAATATGAAGGAATGTGTTTTATATATAAAATGAATGTAGGACTTCTGTTTTCTTGTCTGGCATGTGATGATCCTGGTCACTCCCAACTTAACAATAAGCAAAAGTTAGACAGATTGAACAATCAACAAGGTTCCTTGGACCTAAGAGAGAATTTAGGTTTCAGAAAAAACAGTTAACTCCTGAACTGAAAGGAGAACTGCATCCAGAAGAACAAAGCTGAGATCTGCTTACCAGGAGCAGAAGCAGCTGGTTGCATAGGTGGGAGGAACACATAATCTCTTCAAGGAACAGCTGGACTGCGTCTGGACTAGTGGTTATAGTGAGAACCTCCTGGGGCTTGAGTCTTAGGGGACTTTTGCACATGTAGAGATTTTACCTCCAGGGACTCCAAAAGGTTTTAATGATGAAGAGCCAAGACAGATCCTCTCCTGACTCTATCATGCAGAAGGGGAGAGTGAGAATTATTGAGAAATATGCCCAGTATATTCTACAAAACAAAGTTCTATAGTTCAGGGGAAATAACTTTGCTAGAGCGAGGAGAATGGAGGAGAAGGGATTGCGGTGTGGCCATCCCCCTTGGGGGGTGATTTCTTGCGTCCTGTCCTCTGTCTCTGTCTTTCTAGTGAGTGCACACACTCTATAGCAAAAACCTCTCCCCCAAAAAAGCAAATTTGGGACTATAGCATAATGTAATGACTATGTCACTGGACTCTCATGTAGTCGATCACAGTTTGAGTCCTGGCCCTGTGGCTTAAACTCACTCTGGGCACAGGTGTGTGCATGTCCAGGATCCCGAGAGGAGAATAGAAGAGAAGGGATTGCAGTGTGGCCATGCTCCCTGGGGGTGATTTCTCACTTTCTGTCTCTCTGTCTCTCTCTGTCTTTCTGGCAAGCACACACACCCTATAGCAAAAAACAAACAAACAAACAAAAACCAAAAACAAAAAAAAACTCTCAAAAAAAATCAAATCCAAAAGTTAAGAGGATAATATGGTTTATTAAAAATCTCTTTCATGAGGCCAGCAAATGGTGTGGCGCTTGTCGTTGGACTCTTGATTAGATTATGGTTCCAGTCCCAGACTTGACAGTTTGCTGCTTTTTTACTCTCTCTCTCTCTCTTTCAAGAACACACATGCACTTTAGCCAATTTAAAATAATGATAATAGATAAGAATATATAAATAATTATCTTTAAAAATCTATTTTGTGGGTTGAACCCATGGCCTGGTGATTAAGAAAGATAGATTTTGCATGGCTCAAGTCCCAGACCTGGAAGCCTAAGAAACATTCCAGGCAAGTGTGTATGCATGCAGGCCCAGAACCTAAAAGGGAGGGAGAAATGGAGAAGGGATTTCAGCCTGACCATTCCCCATGGGAGGTGCTTTCTCCTCTTCTTTTCTCAGTATTTCTCTGTCTCTCTCTGTAAGGACACATTCCCACTAGGAAAACTAAAAAGCAAAACTATCTGTTAGGATTTAGAAGTTTTAATTTTATATTTTGTAAGAAATTGTTTATTGTATTGTCACATGACTATCACACTCTTATCAAAAGATTTCAAAAATAAAGATAAAGAAAAAAACATACTTGTTCCCTTTTGAAAAGCTTTATTGGGCCTAAATAGTATCCAAAAATTGCACATATTTAATGTACATATTTGGATAAACTTGGAGAAATACATACCTTTATAATACCACTACCACTATCAAGAATCTAAACCTATACATCTATATAATGTCTTTTCAAAATTTTTCCACAAGGGGAAGGCAGGTGGTGTGGTGGTAAGAATACTGGATTTCCATGTGACTGATCATGGTTAGAATCTTGGACTTTTCAGCTTACTTTCTCCCTTTCTCTTTCTCTTTCTGGTCAATATAAAATATTAATAATAATAAATAAAATAAATACTTCTGTTAAAAATTATTTATTAGGTATGACATGTGCATTTTCCAGAAAAAGATAGGAGAAGTGAGAAATCACACCCTCCCATAAACAATGGTCATGATGTAATCATGACCACTGGAATTCATCTCATGATGTAATAATGACCATTGGAATTCATGTTTAATGGAATTCCCACCATTTGGAATTTTGGGCATGCACACATGTGCTGTTTTTCTTTTTTTAATAATGATCATTTTACTTTATTATTATTTAAAAATTTTGATCAGAGAGAGAGAGAAAGTCAGAAAGAAAGCCATTAGGTGTAGGATTTGAATACAATCTGCCATATGAGAGTCCAGCACCTTATCACAATTGCCACCTTTGGCCCCACCCAATGTGTTTTGTAAGCTTCAGGTACAGAACTCAAGTTGCCAGCTTGGCCATATGTGACTTAGTAACCTTAACTACTCTGCCGTCTCTCCCCATATTGTGTCCTTTATGAATGACAAACATTAGTCTCTAATTGGTTGAAACCAGATTTTATTAGTCTGGATTTTATGAGAGTCCGAGTACAAATCACACTCTGGAAAACATATCAGGATTTTTCTGATGAGTGACAATCACTCTTCCTTGTCTTTTTTTTTTTTTTGGTAAGAGTTCAGCTTACATGAGCCATGAGCCACTGACCACTCAAACCAAACTGAGCCCCTACAGAAAGGTGAACACGTAAATAGTTAAAATAGGATTACTTTATAGAAATGGACTTTCCACACTACATTAAATGCAGTCCTAATTTGTAAATACTGCGTTTAATCTAGCTTCATCCATTTCTAAGGAAAAGCCAACTGACAAACAGCATTGGGTACAACATGCCCCTGGATGAAGAAAGAAATATGATACAGTATGATATCCACAACCTTGTGAGATTTCCTAATCACAGTTGGCTGTTGGTTAAAGTAGGAGACTTTATCCACAGGAATTCCCATGATCAAGGTTTGGTCATCAAAGAAGAGATGATAAACTGGTCTGATAGTTTCAAAGAGGTACGATGTCATTTCTATATGAAATACATACAGAGGTGGGGTCAACAGATTGCATAGTATTCACACCACTGGAATCCTGCATGACTGTGGTTCAAGTCCTGGACATGGTGACTTAAAACTCATGCCGGATGTGTGTGCCATTCTTCTGAGGGTGGTGTGATTTCTCACTTTTCCTCTCACCATCTGTCTGTCTTTCTCTCTCTGGTGATTACACACACACACACACACACACACACACACACACACA
>NW_006159627.1:99759-118318 GCF_000334495.1 Tupaia belangeri chinensis | reverse complement strand
TTTGTGGATCCAGTGGCTTGAAAATCATGCGTGGTGTGTGTGTGTGTGTGTGTGTGTGTGTGTGTGTGTGTGTCTGCCCAAATCTGTAGAATAGAATGAAGGAGAAGGGCTTTTGTCATGGCTAGCTCCCAGAAGTTTAATTTTCTACTTATTCTCTCTTTGTCCTTATCTCTCTCCTGTGAATATACATGACCTATGCAAATTCTAAAGAAAAAAATTGAACTATTGCCTCAGTCAAAATACAAATTAACAAAACAAAATTTGCCTTTTACATCCAGAATTGTACTATCTGACTTTGTTTATATACATTCTAAACTATACAAATGCTTCCAGTTTTTATAAGCTGTTTTGGTTTCTTACATTTGTTCAAGCAACAGTTCAATGAATGAAATCAATGAGGTGGTGGTTATGTACACACAGTTGAATATCTTTTTTTTAACTTTATTATTATGTTTCCAGTTTGATCAGAGAGAGAGAAAGAAAGTTAGAAAGCAAAGTCACGAAGTCCGGGACTCGAACTGTGGTCTGCCATGTGGGAGTCCAGTGCCTTTAAACACCATGAGACCTGACAGCCCCAGCTGAATATCTTTTAATAAGATAAATATTTTGAGAATGTATTTTTGAATTTTTAAAATTATTTTTAGAGATATTTTTCCTATACAGCACTTGCACTCACCACAGAGACAGACAGAGAGGGCGAAAGTGAAAAATCATGCCCCAGGGTAATTGCCACACGATAACCTCTTCTCCTTCATTTTCATTTTGGGGTTTTGGGCAAATACATACATGCACCACACGTGAGTTTCAAGCTACCAGGTCCAAGATTCAAACTTGGCTCAGCCATATGGGAATCCAATGACATAACCATTGCACCATTTGCTGGTCCCCAAGAAATGTATTTTTACAAAATTTTTTTCATTCTGTGAATATCATAGATTGCACTTACACAAACCTAGATGATGTTTCACACAGCACATGAAATTTATATGGCCTATACTATTATGTTGTAGGAGTACTAACATATATGTAATTTATTAATGACTGAAATGTCTTATGTTTTTATGGAGTACATGACTTTTTCATATATATGTATATGTGTGTGTGTATACAAAATTTGTCTATATTTGCTAAAACCCTTTGTCACCTGTGAACAAAGTCCTTCTTAAAATTTGGTATACTGTAAAGACAAGTAGATTATAGATTAAGATCCCATTCATATTTGTGTAGCTACCATTCACTCTTTCTCTTGTCATTTTACATACCATAATTGTTTTATTAAGCGTTATTGATTTTCTTTCTTACTTATTATTTTGATTGTTCAATTTGACCAAAGATATATATATATATATATATATATAGAGAGAGAGAGAGAGAGAGAGAGAGAGGTGAAAGGAAGCAACCATGTCTGGGACTTGAACCATGGTCAACCATGTGAGAGTCCAGTGCTCTAACCCCCACACCACCTGTCAACATTTTGCATACCATTCCTCATTGTACTAAACATCTCAAAGAATTGACTATAATCCCAGGCAATTAGATGAGACAGAAGATTTATACAAATATCATGTTTTGTACATGTATTGTGTTCATACATAAAAAGCAGTGCTCAACTAGTGTCAGAAGCCCAGAAATGGAATAACCACACTCTCATCATTTATGTGCTGGCCCATTCATTTTAAGTTCACTTTTCATTGTGTACCTACAAATAATACTATTAGATATTTGAAAATCCAGAATCTAATATTTTCTACCCAAACAGCTATGAGAATATAGTATAAATATTAATGGGGGAACACAACTTTTCAGTCTTTATCATGTAAAAACCTGCATTGAAATTATTTTAGATGACATAATTACATAAGAGAAGAAAATAAGACCAGGGATATTTTTAGTAATGTATGAGATAAAGTAATCGAGAACCTTGGAAATATTTGATAAATAATACATAAAGAGAACCTGCAGGTAGTGAGGTGGTTAAAGCACTGGACTCCCACATGGTCGATTGCTGTTCAAGTTCCAGAAATGATGGATTTTTTTCTCACTTTTACTTTCTCTCTGTCTCTTTTTGGTCAAATTATATAGAAATAATAATAAATAAAATTTAATAACAATATTTTTAAACAATTAAAACATAATAGTACATAAACAAGAAAACTAAGTATACTATTTCTTAATTAGAAGGCTAGTTAAGAAGGCCCAGCAGGTTGTATAGTGGGTAAGGCTCTGGAATCCCACATGGCTGACTGCAGTTTGATTCCTGGAAACAGAGGCTTGAAACTTATACTAGGCACATGTGCGTGCATGCCAAAAATTCTGAGAGGAGAATGGAGAGGGTACTGTAGTGTAGCAATCCCCCCAGGGGGTGATTTTTCTCTTTCTCTGTCTTTTCCTCTCTCTGGCAAGCACATGGACCCTATAGCCAAAATCTCTGTCTCAAAAAATAAATAGAAGCCTAGGTAATATCTAAAGGATAAACAGTGATAAACTATTATTTGCCAGTTTTCTCTAAAATAGAGAGAAATAGTGACATGTATTCAAAACATCTCATAATATACATAATTATGCCTAGTTATTTTCTTTTCTACTCAGACTCCTAAGTCAGTGTGTAGTCACAGCTGTGTTCCTGGATTCCAGAAAATTCCCCAAGAAGGAAGACCTTTTTGCTGCTTTATTTGTGCTTCTTGCCCAGAGTTAGCTATTTCAAATCAGACAAGTATGAAACATAGAACTATACTATCAGTCCCTACTTTTGCTCAATTAAAATGAAATTATTACTATTAGAAATAAAACATAGGGGCCTGCAGGTGGCATGGTAGTTAAGGCATTGCCTCTTGTGGCCAACCTCAGTTCAATTCCTAACCCAGAACCTTGAAACTCATGCCAGGTGCATGGACATTTGTGCTGAAAATCCTGAAAGAAGAAGAGACTGTTGCATGACTGTATATCTCAAGGGTGTTTTCTCACTTACTTTTCATCTTTCTGTCTCTCTGGTGAGCACACCTGCTTTATAGCAAAAATCTCCTTTAAAAATAATTATTAAATGAAACATAGAGCACCACAGTTCTTAATTCACATAATTATTGTTTTGATATATTTATTTTATAAACAATTCCCTACCCTATTTTATGTAAGCTATTTTCTGTCCATGCTCATTCTATTGGGCTAAACTGTGCAACTATTTCCAATGAACACCCTTGCAATTTGGTGCTGGATAAAACAGTGTCAATTTGGGATCTCATACTGGACCACACTAGTCATGAATTGGAGGATGTGTAATTGCCAAGGTTACCTGTGGGTGCCTTAAAGTTTGAATCTGACTTTGAGACCCAGATGATAAGAACAAAGGAATTTCAGATAAACTATTATAAGAATATTTTATAATGTTTTCTTTTGGAGAGGTTTTTGCTATAGGGCGTGTGCACTTGCCAGGAAGACAGAGAGAGACAGAGAGACAGAAAGCGAGAAATCACCCCCCAGGGGGGATGGCCACACGGCAGTCCCTTCTCCTCCATTCTCCTCTCGGGATCATGGGCACGCGCCTGGCATGAGTTTAAGCCACTGGGTCCATGTCTCGAACCATGGTCGACTACATGGAAGTCCAGCTACATAGCCATTATGCTAGCTGCTGGTCCCAATATTTTATAAGTTTTTAAACTATACTCAAACACCTGTCCAATTCAGTACAAAAAGTTGACTAATATCAGAATACTACACTTTGATATATATTGCAGGAAGAAAAAGAATCACAGTTTACAAATTGAGGACTCAACAGTCTAATAAACTTTACAACTGAGCACATCAAAATATGTTCTCATACAAAATATAAAAATCAAGCAATTATCATAATGAAATAATGTACTATCAAAAATGAAATAGGTAAAGTTAAAAAAATCATGCTTCCATTTTTCTGATATATAAAGAATAAGTATGTTTTGCATTCTTTCATAAGGATTAAGCAATTGCAGACATTTTACCAGTAGAAACCACTTGAATTTCATCACTAGTAAAAGTTAATATATGTTCAGGTAGGAATCTACCAAGAAAAAATATTACTTATCTTTTATGAAGGAATTGCAAAAACATATAAGTGTGTAAAACAAGAAATAAAAATAGAGGTACAGGGCTAGCCTATGGAATGGTAGTTAATGTGCCTGAATCCCACATGACCTAAATTGTGACTTGAGTTCCAAATCAGATGACTTGGAAAACACACAAAGGGTTTATGTGTTGTCCAAAATCCTGATAAGAGGAAAAAATTGTGCAGAGGTTATTGTGGCATGACTATTTCATGGAGGTGGTGCTGTCTCACTACGTCACTCTCTCTATATCTGTGTAGTGAATCCATGTGCCCCCTGGCAATAGGGGCCAGCAAGTGACATGTTTGTTTAGATGCTGGACTCGCACATGACCAATCATGGTACAAGTCCCAGACCTAGTGGCTCATTGTCTCACTTTTCCTCTCTCTGTCTCTATTTGGTAAGCATACATGCCCTACAACAAATTTTAAACATAATAGTGATTGCTTTAAAAAAGAAAAAGGAAAAACAATGTAAGAAAGAAATGGTTTGTGATCCAAAAGAATAAATTCCTGTGTTTGTGGGTACCAAACTTAATTCTGAGACAGAAGCCAGGAGTATCTGCTGACTCTAAAAATAGGAATAGGTACTGCAAGAAAACAATGCTATTGACTATCACTAATTGTTTCAAGAATTATTTATTTAATTTATCATTATTATTTTTTAAATTTGCTAAAGGGCACGTACACTCACCAGAGAAGTAAAAGAAAGAAATAGAAAGGGAAGTGAGAAAGCAAGTTGTCAGGTTCAATATTCAAAATGCAGTCAGTCACGTGGGAAACTCAAATCATCAACATCATGCCACCTGATGCTCTCCACTCTAATTCATTGAGAATATACTAGGTTGCTGGAGAAGTCATGACATATTTTTATTTAAATCCATGCAATAATGCAACATGACTTTTTTATTATTTTTTTTTTGGAGAAGTTTTCACTATGGAGCGCGTGTGCTTGCCATACAGAGAGAGATATAGAAGCAGAAAGCGAGAAATCAACCCCCAGGGGGATGGTCACGCCGCAATCACTTCTCCTCCATTCTCCTCTCGGGATCTTGGACACACTGGCACATGCACCCGGCGTGAGTTTTAAGCTACCGGGTCCGGGACGCGAACCACGGTCGACTACGTGAGAGTCCAGCCACATAGCCATTACGCTAACTGCTGGTTCCCGATGCAACATGACTTTTATGACAACCCAATGAAATTGCCTCAGTTTTACAAAATAAATAAATTGAAAAAAATTGAGAGATGAAGAGAAACCTTACTTATTTTTGTAAATAATAATGATAATAATTGAAATACAGCCATGCCTGTTAATATCCATAAGCTCTGTGAAGGTTTTCCTGGTACATAATAGAGGTGAATATTTGCTACAGAGACCTTATAATGTTTAAAGGCAAAAATATTACTAGCCACATACAAAAATTAAGAAATCATGCTTTCAGAGGTATATAAATGGATACATCAAAATAAGACCCCATCCTTCTATCATATACTTAAAATTAAAATTTCACGAAAAATTGATACATAAGAGCAATCAAATTCCATTCAAGATTCAAATGTTTTATATTGGAACTGTTTTCAATATTTACATAGGAGTGTTTATGATAATATTTACAGAAAAATCAAAATGTACAATGAGAAAATTCTGTACACAGTGACATGTTATATAAAAGAAAAAATCAATAGAAATTTGGTTATAAGAAAACTATTAAGTGATTTTTGTCTTAATCTAGATAAGAAAACTATTTATTGCTATTGTGATGGACAAGTATGATAAGTCATGGAAATATAAGACTTATCAAAATGAAAACTCAGGGGACCAGGAGTTAGCGTACTGGCTATGTCAGTGGACTCCCATGTAGTCGACTGCAGTTCGAGTGCCGGACCCAGTGGCTTAAATTTATGCTGGGTGCATGTGTGTACGTGCCCAAGATCCTGAGAGGAGAATGGAAGAGAAGGGATTGCGGTGTGGCCATTCACCCTGAGGGATGATATCTTGCTTTCTGTTTCTCTGTCTCTCTCTTTCTGGTGAGCACACTCACCCTATAGCAAAAACTTCTCCAAAAAAAAAAAAAAGAAGAAAACTCAGGAGAGAGTAAAGAATGGGAATAAATTCTCATCCTTGGTAACATCACTGAGAGCCACAAGATGGGCCACCCAATATTCTCATATGCTTACGACCCAGTTTCAAATCACTTTGTTGTTATCCACAGATGAAAAAAATTCTCCCAGTGTCATGAACAAGGGCTCTTAATTTGGTGTATCTTGGTATTACCTCAGGATTTGGTTTATCTTGGTATTACCTCAGGGGATTAATCTGTGCAAAATTACACAAAAGTGACCTTTAGCTTCTACATGACAATTAGTGAAATTGACTTGCTGGACTTTTGATTTTTAACCAGACGCAAAGCAGTGTATCCAGTGCCCTTCTCAAAAGTATCCAAACAGTGAGCGAACTCACTGCCTTCCCAAGACTGTGACATTCCTGGCTTCTGAGGATGCTTTGGGGACAGCTATGGGCTGCATAGCTCTGTGCTTCTTTGTTCTCACAGCTGTAGTTTTGAGGGTCTTTGTGAAGCACAGAGACACTCCTATTGTCAAGGCCAACAACCAGCTTTATTCTGCTCATCTCAGCTTTATTCTGCTCATCTCCCTCTTGCCATGCTTCCTCTGTTTCTTGCTCTTCATTGGCTATCCGATTGCAGCCACCGGTGTCCTCCAACAAGTTGAATTTGGCCTTGTGTTCACTGTGGCCGTTTCCACCACTTTGGCCAAAAGCATTACTGTGATTCTGGCGTTCAAGGCCATGAAGCCTGGAAGAACCATGAGGTGCTTGCTCCTCTTAGGTGCTTCCAACTCTGTCATTCCCATTTGCTCTGTATTCCAAATAATTATCTGTGAAATCTAGCTGGGAACCTCTTCCCCTTTTGTTGACATAGACTCATGTTCTGAGCCCAGAAACCTCATCATCATGTGCAACAAGGGCTCAGTCACTGCCTTCTCCTGTGTCCTGGGCTACCTGAGCTTCTTGGCTCTGCGGAGCTTCACTGTAGCTTTCCTGGCCAGGAACCTGCCTGACACATTCAATGAAGCCAAGTTCCTTACATTCAGCATGCTGGTGTTCTGCAGTGTATGGGTCACATTTGTCCCTGTCTATCACAGCACCAAGGGCAAGTTCATGGTGGCCGTGGAGGTCTTCTCCATCTTGGTCTCCAGTGCAGGGCTCCTAGACTGTATCTTTGTGCCCAAGTGCTACATTATTCTGATAAGACCCAATGAGAACTCCTGGAAAGCTTTAAAAAACAGAAGGGGTTCCAAATTAAACAGGCATTCTAAGGTTTTATCTCATAAGCCTGTATCACTATTTTAGGTTTTTGAAGAAAAAACACACCCTGATTTAATAACTTCAGATGATAAAAAAAAAACTGAAAATGACTGACTTTTTAAATTTATTCTTAAAACAGCCATTCTGTATATAAATTTTAAGCAGGTATTAAACCTGCAATTATGAATGGTATCTTAGATTATTGGGTAGTTTTACATTATGTATATTGATTAATTGCTAACTTTTATTAGCTTACTATTATTCATTGTGTTCTCCTAGAAAGCTTTCCTTTTGTGTAGTCAGAAATAATGTCTTTATTTCCATATCTTCTCTCTCTTTTTAAAAATTTATCTTATGTTTAGTATGTTTGTTGATGTTAAAAAAATAAAACTAGCTAATGGTTACACTAGTTCTCCATATGGTTTTTAATATCTCATATTTATATTTATTCCAATCTTTTTTAGATATTTTTTTTTCTACAGGGCAGATGAGCTCATAGTAGAGAAAGAGAGACAGATAGTTAGCAATCATTCCATAGGGGAAATGACCATGTTGCAATTCCATCTCCTCCATTCTTCTCTAGGGATTTTGGGCATGAATGTACATGCATCCAGTTTGAGGTTTAAGACATTGAGTCTAAGGGACCAGCAGATGGTGTAATGACTATGTTGCTGGACTCTCATGTAGTCAACTGCGGTTTGAGTCCCAGACCTGGTGGGTTGAACTCACGCCAGGCACATGTGAGTGCGTGCCCAAGATCTCAAGAAGAGAATGGAGAAGGGATTGCAAAAATCCCCCAGGGGGAGATTTCTCACTATATGTCTCTCTATTTCTCTCTTTTTCAGGTGAGTGCACGTACCCTTTAGCAGATAACCTCTCAAAAACTTAAAAAAAAAAAAAAAGACACTGAATCAAAAACTCACACCATGGTTGACTATGTGAAAGTCCAGTGACAAAACCATTATGCCATCTGCTGGTCCCTCATTCTAATCTGAATATCTTTTTTTGTGGTAGCTGGAATTTCTGCTTTCTGGAGTGTTTTGATATGTTAAATTGTGTTGATTTGACATCTCTCATATTTTTTATTTTTCCATTCCAGAACATTTTATTATACCCTTTTCATAATTTAAATTTACAAATGTGCTAAACATTTGAACTAAATGTGTATAAACTGCCTAGAAATACAAACCAGCAACCAGCAGTTAGCGTAATGGCTATGCCACTGGATTCCCACGTAGTCAACCATGGTTTGAGCCCCGGACCCAGTGACTTAAACTCATGCCAGGCACATGTGTGTGTGTGCCCAAGATCCCAAGAGGAGAATGGAGGAGTAGGGATTGTGGCGTGGCCATCCCCCCTGGGGGGTGATTTCTCACTTTCTGTCTGTCTATCCAGCAAGTACACATGCCCTATAGAAAAAACGTCTCCAAAAAAAAAAAAAGAAATACAAACCAGAATGCAATTACATGAAGAGAACAAACAAAAGATACTCATTAAAAGAAAGTGATTGTTGCTTGCAGCACTTTAAGTTGGTAATCTATACTCTTAAAAAGTTGTGGGACCAACAGTTGGCATAGTGGCTAGGCGCTGGATTCTCACATGGCTGACCATGGTTTGAATTCTGAACACAGCATCTTGAAACTCATGGTGGTTGTGTGTGCATGTGTGCTCATAATAGTGGACGGAGAATAAAGGAGGAGGGATAGCAGTGTGGTTTTCCTCCAAAAGGAAAACTCATGGTGGTCTGTCTATCTGTCTCTCATTGTTGCTCTGGTTAGTGTATGCACCCTATAAAAAATGTGTCTCTCAAAAAAAAGTTGTATAGTGGGGACAGCATGCAGAGAAGTGATTAATGTGCTGAATTCCCACATATCCAGCCAGGGTTCAATTCCTGAACCTGGTTGCTTGAAAAGTCACTCCAGGCATGTGTGTATGCATGTCCATAATACCAGGAGGAGAATGGATGAGAAAAGATTGCAACATAGACATACAACCTGGGGAGTGATTTCTCACTTTCTCTCTCACAGTCCCTCTCTGCCAAGTACACATTCCTTATGACAAAAACCATTAAAAAAAAAGAAAAAAAGAGTTGTATAGTTCCAAAATGATACATTGCTCGTTAAGTGTTAAGCAGTTTTAAGAGAAAATGATACATTAAATAAATTGCATTCCAGTATTAAATTCTACTTTTAATTTCAATGTAATTATTGCACTATGATTTACTCTTTGGACTGAGTTCTGATCATATTAAACTTGTAATATAAAAAAAAATAATGTATTTTAGCTTCCTACATAGACTATTTTTCTATTCCTAAAATAAAAAAATCTTAGATTGTGATCTCTATTCAGAGACTGTTTTACTGCTTGATTCCCTTTTTTGGTTTAACATTTAAAAATTTTTTTAAAGAAGTATATTATGTAGCTTTCAATTTACATTAATGTAGAAATATTACTTTGGGGAAAACAGAGACTTCAAATTAAAAAATAAAACAAATAGAAACAAAATTAGTAGTGCAGTTTTAAAGAACTTAATAAAAAGTAACTGTAAAAATCCGTGAACTTTGCTGTCTTAATACAGAATGATTATCAGTATTACCTGTGGAGATGACTATTAAGGGATGTTCAGCATTTTCACAATTCCTGTGTGTCTTCATATTTATGTTTGATACACTGAGTTCTACAGTCACTGTCCTCTCTTCAGGATTTTTTTTTTCTCTCCCTGACTGCCCATCTTATTACCAAGTCCCACAACTTCAGATTCCTGGCTTGAATACAACTGCATATATATTTATTTTTTCCTTTCAGAGACACATCCTCATATCCTCTTGGTTTTTCAAGAACGCATAAAAAGAAAAGCAAACCTTTAAAACAGGAACCTATGATTGATCTGAGGGGTGCAGCCTTTACATTTCATGCACAGAAAAGGCAGTCCAGCTGTAGTATCTGCCTACTACAATTCTTTAAGTCACATTGCACCCTCCCTGCATGGTTACTCAGTACATCCTCATTGCAGGTTATTATTAGCTTTGTTAAACACATCACAAGATGCATATCAATGTCATCTGGGGAGGGGGGTGGAGTACAGGACACTTAAGTTCTTCAAACACACCCAGATGCACTGGTAAGGAGCTAGCTGATCACCAGGTATGGCCCCGAGTGGTCTCCTATAGCAGGCTGGTCCCTATCACTTCCACTGCCATTATGGAATTGCTGTGCAATGATTTCTGCGAACCCCAGTGTGGCTGATAATGTTGTTGGGGGTGCTGAAGGAAGACTGTGTGGGCTCCCCCCACCCAACTCCACTGATTTTGGCCCCTCTGCTGTTCCTGGAAGGTAGGTACTTTCTGATTCCAGGAGTGCAGCTATCAGGAGCTGCTGGACCCCTCCGGTAGGCACCCACTTTTGTCTGCAGGGTAGGGCCCACACACAGTGACCCTGTCCTTGGGAAAGTGGAGTGAGCAGCAGGGCCAAGGCACCACAGCTGCTCTCAGAGGTCCCTGCATGTCCAGAGCTAATACCAACTCCAGAGGGGTGGTAGGCACCCAGGGTGCTCTTCTTCCCTAGGGTGGTGGACCAGGTTGGTATCCTGATCAAGAACCAAAGATAAGGAGAGGAGAGAGAGCGAGGGCCCAGCAGCTGCCACTAAGCTCTGGCTCTGAGGGAAGGAGACACCTCAGGTGACTGTGCAGCAGCCCTAGTTTTGATTCTGTTTGCCAGGCTTTGCACCCCTGGCCTCTGCACTAAGTCTTCAAGGGGCCACTGTGACCACCCTCCCAATCCCACAGGGGTTCCTGAAGGAGTCATGTTTTTAAAGCAATGTTTGAGATTTAAATGTATCTCAAGGCAAAATTTCTGCAACACCCCGAAAGCTTTGGTATCATGTTTCCAATTTCCTTTCAGGTATATCTGTTAGTAAACCAGAGATGTCATTATGGTTAAGGTGCTGGACTTCCACATGGCTCACTAGGCTTGGAATTCTAGAGTCCTGGATCTGGCTGCTTGAAAATCCACCAGGTCATGCGTGTGTGGGTACCCAAAATCTCCACAGAAGAATGGGGAAGGGATTACATCATGAACATCCCCCTGGGGGGTGGTTTCTCACTTTCCCACTCAGTGTGTCTCTTTGTCTCTGTCCCATGAGCACAGGCTCTATGGCAAAAACAGAAAAAAAGTAGAATTATTATTTAAGTAAAAATGTGCAGTATTCTTAAAACTGTTTTGTTTAAGAAATATAACCACATAAGTTGCCTTCATTCAAAACTTTGAAGGCCTACAGGTGGTGGAAGTTAATGTGCTGGACTTCCACATGGTCAATGATGCGAGTCCTGGACTTGACAGACTTAACGACTTGCTTTCTCACTCCTCCTCCCATCCTTCATCTCTCTCTGGTGATTATATCAAATTAAAATAATAATAAAAATAACAAATAAAATTAAATAATTCTTAGAACAATAATTTGAAATAATTCCTATTAAAGGTACTAGAATTTTCTCCTCTTTTCTTTTTTTTGTGGGGGAGGGCGGTGGCAGTTTGCTATACTGCACATGTGCTCACCACAAAGACAGACAGAGACAAAGAGAAAGAAAGTGAGAGATCACCCCCCAGGGGGCATAGCCATGCCACAATCCATTCTCTCTTCTTCTCTCAGGATCTTGGGCATGCACACACACACACCTGGCATGAGTTTAAGCCACCGAGTCCAGGACTCAAGCCATGGTTGACTACATGGGAGTCCACCAACACAGCCATTACACCATCTGCTGGACCCGGTAGTAGAATGTTCTAACTACAAGTGAGAATATTCAATTCATAGGATTAACAATAAACATCTGGCCCAGATTCACATGCATGGAACTATGCTAGTTGTTACACAATTGACTGATGAGTTGACCCGGCATGGGGTGAGATGGGTAAAGATGAGGGTTTTAAGGAGGAAACAAATGCATACAGTATCCTTATGGACGACAGGCAAAGTTTTAGACAGAACCAAACAGAATCAAACTGAGTGATTTCAACTACAAACATCCTGGAACCATGATTGAGCAGTGCATCATCCCAGGAGGATCTCAGGGCAATGTGGAAATTTCTGCAGAATGGAGGTATGATTTAGGGGACATGATGTTCACAGCGCCCCCTGTACCCCAGGACATGCACTGGACATAGCAATGTGGGAGATCACCAAGTAAGACTTTTTAAAAAATGTATTCCAGGGACCAGCAGTTAGCATAATGGCTATGTTGCTGGACTCCCACGTAGTCGACTGTGGTTAGAGTCCTGGACCCGGTGGCTTAAAACTCACGCCGGGCACGTGTGCGTGCGTGCCCAAGATCCTGAGAGGAGAATGGAGGAGAAGGGATTGTGGCATGGCCATCCTTCCTGGGGGGTTATTTCTCGCTTTCTGTTTCTCTGTCTCTGTCTGTCTGGTGAGCGCACGCGCCTTATAGCTCAAGCCTCTCCAAAAAAAAAAATGTATTCCATTCCTGAAGCTCTGCTGGAACTGCATCTGAGTGGGTAGGAAAGTAGAAGACAAAGGGAAGGCCTCCCAGGGTATGGGCATGGCCATGTGGGTGTGAACTATAGATGGAGTGAGAGGCAATGAGACAACCAACTAAAGTGAGTAACATGTGTTGTTACCTTGTTGGCCCCCAGTGGCCAGAAACTTATTATCTCTCCCTCATGTGGGTAGAACCTTGAAGGGATGGGGTCTTGTGGGTAGGACTATGAGTAGGGGTTTCATGTGGGCAGAGACTGAGCCCATCTCTCCCTCTGCTGTCCTGGCTCATTTTACCTCCTAAAATTTCCAAGCTGGGTTTATCAGGATAGTTTGGGATCCAGCAGGCTGTTCTGCTTCCACCTACTCAAGTTAAATGTTTCAGATGAGTCAAGAGAAAAGCCTACAGTTATGAGAGGCTGCTGTGCGGTGCTGATGTTTTCTTTGTAACAGAACATAGTGTCTCCAAAGCCCTTCTGCAGCGAGTGCCTGGAGGTGTTACTTAGAATGGTGGGGACCTTGGGATCAGTGTGGGTTGGGGAGATGCAGAAATCCACACTCTGGTTCTGAGAGCAGGTTGTATAACTATAATAATTCATGTCTAGGGTTGGTCTGTGGTGAGAATGGACACCAGAATGTGATCTGGCAGTTCCTGGAATTTTTTCCATTAAACAAAGCCCATCAAACTTATTTCCATTTCAGTCCCCATTAACTTAGAAGGTGAGGATGCAGCCGTGGGTTCAGGGCTGGAAATTCCTGGGCAGAACCTGGACCTAAGGGCAGAGGACTGAGGTTTTGCTTCAGGAAGAACAGATTCCTACTTGTAATCTAATCTGTATAAATTCTTTTCTCTTCTTCACATTTAACATGTTTTATTTCATGCTTCTTCAGATGATTTATTAATTCAAATACCTTGGAGACAAAAGTGAACATGACCCTATAATTTGACAGTAAATTGTAATTGCATTGGAATGGCAAACAATTTCATAATTTCACACCTTAAGATTCCCAACAGGCATTTTTATTTTCAGAGACTATTTTACCTCAGAAGCTATGGATTAACTGTTACTTATTAACATCCCAAGTACCTTGTGCTCTACAGAACATCTTCAAAATAATCACTGCTGAATTTTAATTAGGGTTGATATTCCAGACAACCAACTAAAGAAACCACAGCTTTCTGTTCAATCTCTTGCATAGGATCACCAGCATGCCCCACCATGTCAGATGCAGCTGTGGACACTAGCTCCGAGATTACCAAGGACTTAAAGGAGAAGAAGGATGTTATGGAGGAAGCAGAAAATGGAAGAGGTGCCCCCCCACTAATGGGAATGTTAATGAGGAAAGCAGGGAACAGGAAGCTGATTATGAGATAGACGTGTGCTGTTACCTTGTTATCCTCCAATGACCTGGAACTTATTGACTGCCCCCCATTATTCCCAGAGAAAGGAGAGATGTTCTCACAAAACAGCTCATGCTCAGTTCTAAAATTTCTTCCTTCAACTTCTCCTGCTGTCTTCTCAGTGCCAAATCTCTGAAGATCTTCCCTACATACTTCAGTATCCAGGAAATTCCACCATCTCCATGCTCAATCATCCTTTCTTTAGAAAACTCACCTTCTCTCCACTTCACATGCTGCATTAAATGTCTCTCCACTTTGCCTACCTCCACTACTCAAGCAGTAAGTTATTCATCAAATAGTCGTTAAGGGGTACCCCTTTATTATTTGCTTCATGCTAGTCACTTACAGGTACAGAATATTAGTCATTAAATTTCCAAATAGTATGTTTGCTCCTTGAAGATAAGTATATTTTACTTATTTTTCTAGCTCTAATTCCATGCAAACACATAGTAATTGCCCAATATGTGTACTCGTTAGGACAATAATTATTATACATGTTACACACATAGTTCCTAGCCTCCCCTCAGTAGGGAAAATGCTACCTATTCAGATAAATTTGTATAATACATTAGTAGAAAATGATAGAAATAGGGAAATTGCTCTTTCAGTCTAACACGAGTTTCAAATATACAAGAAATGTTTGATGTGAAGACATTGCTCCACCCATGCTGTCTACCTCACCAGATTTTTTCTTTCTCTTTTTTTCTTCTTTTGGAGAGGCTTTTGCTATAGGGTACGTGCGCTTGCCAGACAGACAGAGAGAGACAAGTGACAGAAAGCAAGAAATCACCCCCCAGGGAGGATGGCCACAACGCAATCCCTTCTCCTCCATTCTCCTCTCGGGATCTTGGGCATGCACGCACACGCGCCCAGCGTGAGTTTAAGCTAGCAAGTCCAGGACTCAAACCGCGGTCGACTACGTGGGAGTACATTGACATAGCTATTATGCTAACTGCTGGTCCCTAGCTCACTAGATTTTGAGATGAGACAGAAGAAAACTCAGGAGGCCACTTTGGGTCCATCATCTCCTGGTTTAGATCTAGGTTATGCTTCTCAATTTGTGCCCTAGCAGAGCCCATTGTTGTGTCAAAGGGCCAATAAAACACCATAATGCAAGGTACATAGGATTCTATTTACATTCTTATTTACAGTGACACATGCAGCTTAAATTTACTTTGATGTTTTTGTGATAAAATTTATCTTTATTGCTAACATAAATTGAATAAATGCAAAGGCAAACAATAGAATGAAAGAAAGTGTTTGCAAATTCATTCTTTTTTATTTTACTTTTTAAAGGTTTTTCCATATAGCATGTTCATTCACCAGATAGACTGAGGGAATGAGAAAATGCCCACTAGAGGTAATTGTGAAGCCACAATTCCTTCTCCTCTATTCTCCTCTTAGGATTATGTGCACACACACATATACACCCAGTGTGATTTTCAAGCCACCAGCTCAAGAACTCAAACCACAGCTTTCTTTGTAATCGATTGCATTGGATCACCGGAGTGCCCCACCATGTCAGACACAGCCATGGACACTAGCTCCAAGATTACCACCAAGGATTTAAAGGAGAAGGAAGTTATGGAGGAGGCGGAGAATGGAAGAGATGCCCCCACTAACGGGATTGCTAAGGAGGAAAATGAGGAACAGGAAGCTGATTATGAGATAGACAAAGAGAAAGAAAGCAGGTAGGAGGAAGAGGAGGATGAAGGCAACAGTGAAGAAGAGGATGGGGATAAAGATGAGGAGGCTGAGGCAGGTATGGGCAAATGAGCAGCTGAGAATGACAAAGACGACCATGTTGAGGCCAAGAAGCAGAAGACCAATAAAGATGACTAGACATCAAAAAGAGAAAAAGTTAAACTTAAAAAAAAATAAATAAAAAGGCTGCTGTGACCTATTCGCCCTCCACTTCCCATCTCAGAATCTAATAGTGGTCACCTTTGAGTAGAGAGGCCCACCTGCCTGCCCACCACGGGCAGTGCCATCAGCAGATTACATGTGCTCTCCACCACCCAACCAAAACTACAATGCAAATTTGCAACAAGAGAGGAAAAAAACCCCAAAACTTCCAAGGCCCTTAAAAAAAAAAAGGTACTTTCAAAGGGAAATTAATTATCCCCCAGTGGGGATGGCAACGCCACAATCCATTCTCCTCCATTCTTCTCTCGGGATCTTGGGCACGTACACACACATGCCCAGTGTGAGTTTTAAGCCACCGGGTCTGGGACGCGAACCATGGTCGACTATATGGGAGTCCAGAGGCATAGCCATTATGCTAACTGCTTGTCCCTACATTTTATATTTTTCTACATATTGTTAGGGGTCAGCCATTTTTAATGATCTCGGATGACCAAACCAGCCTTCGGAGAGTCCTCTGCCCTACTTCGGCTTTACTTGTGGTATGACCCTATACACTATAATCTCAAAAGAGAAAAAAAAATACCTTGTAAAAAAAGGCCAAAACAGCAACAACAAAACAATCTTATTCCAAGCATTCCAGTAACTTTTTTTATGTATGTACATATCTGTTCTATAAGTAGATGGTTTGTATGAGATGGTTAAAAGGGCCAAAGATAAAATGTTTCTTTTTTTCCTTTTTTTGTCTATGAAGCTGCTATAGTTTTTTCTTTTGGTCTGTTTGATGTATGTGTGAAACAATGTTGTCCAACAATAAACCACAATTTTATTTTGAAAAAAAAAATAAGAAAGAACTCAAACAAAAGTAAGCCATGTGGGAGTCCAGTGCCTTAACCAACACACCACCTGCTGGCCCCTCAAGTTCATTCTTTCTGGAGGAAAAAAGGTCTTCTACCTAATAAAGGCTAGCATCCAGAATATAAACAGAATTCCCAAATTTATCCAAAGAAAACACTTCTATCAGGTCAAGACTAGTATCCAGAATATAAACAGAATCCCCCACTTTCACCAGAGTAAAACAAAAAATAGATTTGAGAGAAGGGGATAAATCTATGAGCAGACATTTTACCAGAAATAAGATATAGATGTCATATAAGCATATATATTTAATATGCTTTACTTATCAGTCAATTATGAAATGTACATTAAAGCAGTGAGATATCAATATATGCCTATCAAATTGGTTAAAGTTTAAAAAAAGAAATAAAGTCAATTCAGGAAAGAAACTGAAGAAATGGTCACTCATCCACTGATGATGAGAATGCAGAGTGATATGGCCCTTTTGGAGAACAGTTAGGCAGTTTCTTTCTTTTTTTAGTTAGCCAGAGAGTGAATGTGCTCACCAAGATAGAGACAGAGAGGGAATGCAAGGGCACGGTCACACCACAGTCCCTTCTCCTCCATTTCTCCCTCCTTTTGGAGTTATGGGCATGCACATACCTGTGTTTGGCATGTTTTTCAAGATGCTAAGACTGGGACTTGAACCATGAATCTGGTCGTGTGAGATCTAGCAGCTTTCATCATGATGCCACCAGCTGGCACAAGGTAGGCAGTTTCTAATAAAACTAAACTTACAGGGACCAGCAGTTGGCATAATGGCTATGTCACTGGACTCTCATGTAGTCGACCACAGTTTGAGTCCCGGACCCAGTGGCTTAAACTCATGCCAGGCACATGTGTGTGCGTGCCCAAGTCTCTGTGAGGAGAATGGAGGAGAAGGGATTGCTGTGTGGCCATGCCCCCCTGGGGGGGTGATTTCTTGCTTTCTGTCTCTCTGTCTCCCTCTGCTTTTCTGTTTGAGTGTCTGCACTCAATGACTGAAACTGATTGACTAAAAGATATAGAAACACAGTAAATGGATGTAAATATCAGATATAGTGTGTGTGAAAGAGTAGGGTCTGAGGAAGGACATTTAGAAGAAAAATAGAGAGGCAAAGCATTGATGGGACAAAGAAATGTGGTATTATCAGTTAAAGATATTTTATAGTTTTATCAACTGGACTAGGGAGAAATGTTCACCTGTTGTAATATTCACTTCATAAGCTAAATAATGTGATTTAATGTATAAAAGAACATGAAATAAAAAATTTTTAAAAATTAAAAATAAAGCACACACACACACACACAAAACTAAACTTACAGCTATGCTGTGACCCAGAAACTGTTTGCTACAATGTTTCTAGAGTAATGAGAAGCATTACTATTACACATAGACATACACAGTGCACAAAACTAGTTACTGTGGCTTTTTCATAATCGTCCTAAATTTAAATCATTGATATTGTTGACTTTGTGAATGCTCTGACAGGATAGTGTATCTACACCTTGCAAGATGAACCA
>NW_006159627.1:92685-99706 GCF_000334495.1 Tupaia belangeri chinensis | reverse complement strand
AAAATGATGTGAGTTGGAAAGTCCAATCACAAAATAGTAGGTAATTTGTGATCCCATCTATATAACATCCTTGGAATGACAAATTTATAGAAGTGGGAAAGAAACTTGTGGTTACAAATAATGATGTTCATAGTGCTGAACAGAAGGCAAGTGAGATGTTGTTACAGGATAGCAGGAGATAAATTGTGTGATTAAAGGTATTTGTAGTTTTACTAAGTCAACAGAGAAATTAACCTACATATAGAATAAAATACCAAAAAATTAACACATGCATATACAGAAACATATGCAAGTAAGTACTAGTAAAACTGCTGAGATGGCTACAGGTGGGTAGATTAAATATATTCTTGTTAACTTTGTAGTTATGATATTTTCATGCATTTGTGCTTCACTAAAGATTTATACAAGAAAATCATAAACATGAGAAAGCACAGCTCTTTGGCAGCCCTTCATTCAAGGTCAGCCCTGGGGCTGCACTTTCCCTGACTTGTCTGAGACCTTGAAATAACCCTGTATGTTTGGTCTTCTTTTACCTGAGTTTTCACAGGAGAAAACTGAGGCCCATAAAGGTGAAGTGACCTTCCTAATACATAGCTAGCAAGTGGCCAAGGTGGCACTGTACTGTAGGGGAGGGAGCACTTATCTTTGGAACAGTAGGCCCAAGTTTTGTTGGGAGGTGGGGAACTTTGGATAGGTACACAGAAAGTAGATAATGTAGAAGGGGGTTGCCCTTTTAGAAGGCTTCTTCTAGGTTCCCACATATGCCTGTCCTAAAGGTCTCCACCTGCATGTTATCCAGAATCTGGGCTGATGTACTTCCCCACTGGGGTGGGACAATGGAGGGATGGTTAACTCAATATGATCCCCAGCCATGTGCAAACAGTGTTACCCATAACATGAAGTGAAAACAAAAACATAATATTTTCTCACATAGTCCTATGAAAAAAAACATGAAAACTAATTTTGCATCTGATCAAGGTTAAACTAAATGGTGGAGTGAAGGAGGGGAGGAGGCTCAGACTCCTTGGAGTAGGTCCTGTAAGTCACTGAAGGAGAGCCCTGGGAGAAGCCCTGAGAATCTACAGGGAAATATCTGGGCAGACACCTCGCCAGACATCTTCAGACTGAGCTTGTGAAGACTCCTTCACTCTGTACTTAGTTAATCCACCTCAACCCTTTTGTCAACTGCATGAAAAACTGTCCCTCATCCAGACAGAGGGAGGAGGGGACCCAATGACCATGCCAGTCTTCTGGAGCAGTCAGCGTATGGCAGTGAGGCCAGAAAGCACCAGAACCCTGCCTGCCCTTCTCACTCTTTCTGCAACATGTGACCTTCTGATCCTGAATCAGGCACATAACAATGTCCTCACAGATGACAGTCCAGAGCTCAGGGTACATATGGACCCTGCTCAAACACTACCCTTACCACTCTGCCAGCCCTGACCTAGGGTGTGTACCCAATGAGCCCACAAGTTCTCTATAGTCCTCTATCTCCTAACAACATACTTTTGCCCAGAGCATGTTCCCCTCACATATGTTAACATTCTCCCCAACCACAGAGAGGAGTGAGGAATATTTTAGAGGGGACCAAGATGGTGGCCAACCCTAAAGGGCCTCATGTTACCTTTGCATTTTTTTCTCACAACTGGCCAGGGGATTTAGGAGGGAGGATAGAGCAAATATCTGCAGAATCAGGAAAGGTTCTCACTCTGGAATTTTCTGAGCCCAAATCCTTGGAAGTGGAGATTAAGAAAAACATCTGGCTCTCTTGAAGAACTCCAGTTAAGGGAGGTGAGTAGGGGCTGTTTCTGGAATGTGAGTGACTGCTTATCAGGGTTCCAATTTCTATTGGGGCCTACTCAATGAACTGAGTTCACTTCCTGTGGTCTCTTTTTCCTGGGCTCTGCAGATCATATCTTCCCAATGTTCCCCCTTAACTGTTGACTGTTCACTCTAATCCCATTCTGTATCCACAAATGAACACAGTTATATCACACAGCCCACCTGCAGACATGGGGAAGGCACCCAGCTCTGAAGAAAATGAACTGGGCTCAGTGCTGGATCCTCCTTGTTTTCAGGGCTGTGACCTCGACAAGCCATTTTGCCTCTCAAGGCCTCGCCTATCTACCCACTTGTACAATGAAGATCTAGCTTCTGCTTTTAGGGATGTCACCAGGTATATGTACCTCTAATGCCTATATAATCCATGGGCTGGTACTACATGTAGCAAATTCACAAACTTATGGATGGGAGTATTGCATAAAGTGTGGAATGTAGCCTGAAATATAACATCAAACAGCCTGAATTCTGGTCTGCAATATATGAAGTCATTTTTTATTTTTTTCCTCTTGACTTTTCTTCCTAGTCTACACCATAAGAAGATTGGAATTAACTGAAATTCAGATACTGATTCTCTGACATAAAATTATCAGTGTTTTTTCATTATATTTATACTTAGAGGGGCCAACAGGTGGCATGATGTTTAAGATGCTAATCTCACAGATGGCTGGTGGCATGATGTTTAAGATGCTAGTCTCACAGATGGCCGATTGTGGTTCAAGTTCTGGAACTGGAAGCTTGTTTTTTCACTCTACTCTCCTTCCCTTGTCTTTCTGGTCAAATGGAAGAATAATAATAAACAAAGTTGAATACTTTTTAATAATTACAGCCTAGTGCCTCATGTTGGCCTATGGAATTATAGGTTTCTAGGAAACCCCATAATTGCTCCAAGCAATTCTTGTTTCCTGGTACATAGATCCTAGTGGGTTGGACTGCATTTAGTTACTGGCTTCTAGACAGAAAAAAAAAAAAAAAAGAAGAAGAAGAAGAAAAGAAAGACAGAGGGGGAAAAAAAGTAAAAAGAATAAAAGGGAATGCACTTACCAAGAATGTGTTGTCATTTCTGCTGGCTTCCTCCCTCCTGTATTTATTCTGTCTATCCCATCCCTGAATCTTGGAAATCAAAGTCAACATTTCAGATGCTTGGGACCAGCACATAGCATGATGGCTATGTCGCTGGACTCCCATGTAGTTGACTGTGGTTCAAGTCCTGGACCCGGTGGCTTAAACTCATGCTGGGCACATATGCGCGCATGCCCAAGATCCCAAGAGGAGAATGGAGGAGAAGGGTTTGTGATGTCGCCATCCTCCTGGGGGGGGGGGGACTTCTCGCTTTCTGTCTCTCTGTCTCTGTCGCCCTATAGCAAAAACCTCTCCAAAATAAATAAATAAATAAAATTTCAGTTGATTTATAATGAGGCTCTACTGGCAAATAATTAACAGAAGGTTTGTTGGAAGATGGATAACTTTGGGTAGGTGCATAGGAAGTAGATAATGTAGAAGGGTTGCCTTTCTAGAAGGCTCCAGGTTGTCTTCTAGGTTCCCACATGTCCCTACCCTGAAGGTTCCCACATCCATGTCATCCAGAATCTGATCTAATGCACTTCCCCATTAGGGTGACATGATGGATGGATGGTTAATTTAATATGATCTCCAGCCACATGCAGACACTGGTACTCATAACGTGAAGTGAAAACAAAATGCAAAGTATTTTCTCCCATATTCCTACAAAAACATGAAAATTGATTTTATGTCTGATCAAGGATAAGGTGGATAGTGGGGGGAAGGAGGGAAGGAGACTTAGACTCCTTGGGGTTAATCTGATGAGTCACTGAAGGAGAGCCCTGGGAGGAGCCCTGAGAATCTTCAGGGCAGTACCTGGGCAGAAGCCTCTGCAGACAACTGCAGGCCCAGCTAGTAAACACTCCTCCACTCTGCATTTACTTAAGCCAGCTCGATCCCTTTATTATCTGCATGGGTAAATGTCCCTCACCAGACAGGGGGAGGAGGGGTCCTCACTGACCATGGCAGTGTCCTAGAGCCATCAACTAATGGCAACGAGGCCAGGAAACACCAGAAAACTGTCTGCTCTTGTCACTCTTTCTGCCCAGTTGACTGACCTTCTGATCCTGAGTTAGGCAAATAGCAGTAGCCTTACAGACCTCAGTCCTGGGATGAAAACAGATGACAGCCCAGAGTTAGGGTTAATGTGAAACATACATATGGACCCTGATTCAGAACTTCCCTTACTGCCCTTCCAGCCATGATCTAAGATGTGGACCCGATGTGCCTATCAGGTGTCTACTTCATTAACAACCTACTCTTGCCCAGAGAATGTTCACCCCACATGTCCTCACATTCTCCCCAGCCAAAGAGAGGAGTGAGGGATATTTTAGGTGGGAGTAGGATTATGGTCAACCCTAAAGTTCCCTATGTTACCTTTGCATTTTTTCTCACAACTGGTCAGGAGATTCAGTGGAGGGCTGAGCACATTTCTGTAGAATTAGGAAAGGTTCTCATTCTGGAGGTTTGAGCCCAAATCCTTGGAGGTTGAGATGGAGCAAAACATCTGGCTCTCTCAAAGGACTAAAGCTAAGGGAGGTAAGTAGGGGATGTTTCTGGAATGTAGGTGCCTAGTCATCTGGGTTCCAAGTTTTTTTTGGTATATATTGTCAATGAACTGAGGTCACATCCTGTGGTCTCATTTTTTCTGGGCTACTCAGATTATATTTTTCCAAGGTCTCCCCTGGGCCATTAATTGCTCACCCACATTCCATGCTGAATGCACAACTGAACACAGTTATACCATGTCTGAGGACCCACCCACAGACATAGGGAAGGCTCCCAGCTCCGAGGAGAAAGAACTGGAATCACCGCTGGATCCTCTTTGTTTTCAGGGCTGTGGTCTGGACAAGCCATTTTGCCTCACAGGGTCTCACTTACACAATGGAGATTGCTCCAGCCTCTGCTTTTAGGAATGTCACCAGGTACATGTACCTCTAATTCCTATATAATCCATGGGCTGGTACTACATGTAGCAAATGCACAAACTTAGAGATGGGAGTATTACACAATGGGGTGGGAGGTAGCATTAAATACAACTTCAAACAGCCTGAATTTGCTCTGTAACATATGAGAAGTCATTTTTCCATTGTTTCTCTTGATTTTACTTCTTAGTCTGCACCCAGGAAGGTTGGAATTAACTGAAATTCAGATACTGATGCTCTGACATAAAATGTATCAGTGTTTTCCATTATATTTAGACACAGAGGGGCCAACAGGTGGCATGATGGATAAAATCCTAGTCTCACACATGGCCAATTGCGGTTCAGGTCCTGGAACTGGCGGCTTCTTTTCTCACTCCATTCTCCTCCCCTTGTCTTTCTGGTCAAATTGAAGAATAATAATAACCAAAATTAAATAAATAATTCTTTGAAATTACAGTCCAGTGCCTAATGTTGCCTATGGAATTATGGGTTTCCTAGAACCCCATAATTGCTCCCAGTGATTACTGCTTGCTGATACACAGATCCTAGCATAATGACCTCCTCTCTGGTTTGGACTGCATTTAGTTACTGGCTTCTAGACCAAAAACAAATTTAAAAATTCAAAAAGATAAGAAGAAATAAGGAATTTTCCTACCAAGAATGTGTTATGTTTGTGATTTCTGTCTGGCTCCCTCTATTCTGTGTTTATTCTGTTTATCCCAACCCTGAATATTGGAAATCAAACTCAAAATTTTAGTTGCTTTATGGTGAGGCTCCAATGGCAAAGAATTAACAGAAGGCCCAAGCCAATAAACAAGAATGTATACTCCATTCCAAACAAACCTGCCAATAACTCATGATTTCAGAAACTGATCCTGCTTCATGAGGGCCTCAGCTGAGACCACAGCCTCATTCCTCCTGAGACACCTGGAGGCAAAAAACAATGAGCTTCCCTGGGCCTGGGTTCTGGTCCACACTGTCAGGTAATACAAGATCGTTGTAAGCTTCAAAATTTGGTGTAAATTTGTTTCACAGAAACAGAGACTAGTAAAGATTTCCAGGCTCTGAGGCCTGGCTCTACCCTGCTTTCTCCCTTTCTCCTTCTAGACTCCCTCCACCCACACTGGCTGTGTTATAACTACCTTTCTGGTCTAATTTACCACTTCCTCCTAGTATCTGGACAGCTGAGCCTCTACCCTAAAACATTGTTCATGGATATGTGTATGGTTGGCTTCAGTTATCTTCCTGGTTAGAGTAAAATTGTCATTTCATTGAGGCCTTTCCTAGCTGCCCAACAAGTGGCCCCAAGCTCTCCCTCACAACACCTGCTTAGTTTCACTTGAGCACTTTGTGTTTTATTCAACTCACTTTAGACAATAAACTCCTGCAGGCAGAGATTATGGTTTTTAGTGCAACACCAGGGTTAACACTGTGCCTGTACAAAGTGAATGCTCAGGACACAGTTGGTGAATGAGTGAAATTATCTTGGGGCTTTGTTACTACCTTTGAGCAGCTCATATTTTTTGAGAGGTCTTTGCTGTAGGTTTTTGCTCTCACCAGACAGAGAGAGACAGAGACAGAAAGCGAGAAATCACCCCCCAGTGGGAATGTTCATGCCACAATCCCTTCTCCTCTATTTCCTCTCGGGATCTTGGGCACACACGCATACGCGCCCAGTGTAAGTTAAAGCCACCGGGTCCAGGACTCAAATTGCAGTCAACTACATGGGAGTCCCACAACACAGACATTACGCTAGCTGCTGGTCCGGAGTAGCTCATACTAAAGAGATGGATAATCATCACAGAAACTATAGAATGGATCAGAGACAGGGGCAGACAAAATAAACCCCAAGTGGCTCTTCCCAGCTCACTGCTTCAGCAGAGTAGAGTGGGAACAATCTGCTCTCCTGTGGTCACAAACATAACCACAGCCTGAGGCATGAAAACCCAAAACAACACATACCTTTGTTCGCCAGTCTTCAAGGCAGTGGCTCTCCAAGGGCTAAAGTAGATAAAAGAGCAGGATCACAAGGTTCCAGGGAAACTTAGGAGCACAGAAAACTCCTTCCCTCACTGATTCCACTGTCTTGGACAGTTTAATTCACACAAGGACTCACTCTAGCCAGACACTGGATGAATGGTCCCATGTTCAGCCACATTCTGCACTACCCCATGCAGTATCCAAAGCCTCAAGAC
>NW_006159627.1:91750-92418 GCF_000334495.1 Tupaia belangeri chinensis | reverse complement strand
TTCCTGCTGTCAAGACATGGTGGGAGGCATCTCATAGCAAGAGGGCAAGCCTGTGTCAGCTCAAGTTCTCTCCTTCCTACAAAGCCAAGAGTCCCACTATGAGGCTCTCACCCAGATAATTGCATCTAATTCTAATTATGTCCCAGAGGCCCTCCCACTACTGTAAACATATGAATTTGTGGTTAAATTTCCCACACATAAAACCTGGGACACACATTCGAACTACATCAATCTAACTTTGGAAGGGGTATCTGAGTTCTCCTCTCCTGTGACCCATTTGCACTAGGGAAGGAAACTCATTCTAGTTTCTAGTGCAAAGGGTGGTGGATTCAGGTCCAGACTTTGAAGTTTCCATAGAGAATTCTGGCTAGGGAAGACTGGAGGACCTTAGGAACCCACCACAAACAACCTGCATTTTCACACTTCCCCATGCTTTGAAGTCCAAGCATGTTGGTGAGGGATTGAATATCCTGCATCCTGACCCAGCTGTCTCCACCTCTATTCTTTCCCCTTGTTCCTTCCCAGTATCATCTTTTTCCTAATCCCACTTGTAAATTTACCATGCATGTGACTGTGCTCAAGTGGCAATGCTGAATCAATGGCCTATTATAGGCTGTGGTGGGCTGTGGTCCCCTAGCATCTTAGGGAATTTAATCTCAAAGTCACAT
>NW_006159627.1:88276-91519 GCF_000334495.1 Tupaia belangeri chinensis | reverse complement strand
AATAAAAACTGAACAAAAATATATGAACAATTATTACAATACTGAAGTATTATGTAAATAACAGTGAGGGCACACTTTGATAAATATGTGCTTAACTTGTAAGTAAGCTTTTATTTGAAAATGTCACTTGTTATTGATCTTATAGTTTAAAACCAAAGTAATACTTTATCTACTCTTAGGAGATAAATAAGAATGGGCCAGCAGGTGGGGTGTTGGTTAAGGTGATTGTATTCCATATGGATAACTTCACAGCTCCAGTTCTGAACCCAGTGGCTTGAAAAACACTCCAGGTGTGCATGCCCAAAGTCCCAAGAGGAGAATGGAGAACGGACTATGGTGTGGTCATTCCTTCTTGAGGAATTCTTAATTTTCCTCTGTCTCTGTTTCTCAGTCTCTCTCAGGTGAGCACACATGTCCTATAGCAAAAAGTAAAACAGTCAGTCCTGCAACAATTGATTGTTTATTGAATCCTAAGACTGGCAATGTGCCATTCCCTATATGTTTGTTTGTTTGTTTTCTCCTCCATGAACAGAGATGGTAGGAAATGTGGACAAAGACCCTTGGGGAGTGCATGTATATTCTAGTTCATGGAATGAAGGGTATTTCTTACAAATGCATTTTGTATCTCTTCCCTCCCAATTTCCACTCTGCTTTGGATGAAATAATGCAAAATGATAAGGATCTGGAAGAATGGTTTGAAAAAAATACCTATCTTGGAGGTTAAGTAAGCAGGGGGGCTGGCTTGAGATAGGACAGATGATGCGAGAAGAACTGACCCCTCCATTCAGATCAGCTGTTTTTATTTATAGCCCAAAACATTGATTCAAACACTGAAGTTCATGGAAGGCTAATGAGAAAAGGTAAGAAACAAAGGGTGTCTATTATGGACCTGAGAGAACATATGCTATGTGTTCCAATATGTACATTACAAGGGAGAGTTTCTAAACATTTCTACAACCATAAGGGAAATTTGGCTCAATATTTTGGGAACAAATGGGATAAATGTGTTGTGTGAGAGAGGATTGTTTCTCTGTATCCATTATTTATATATTAATGAGTCCCACACAAATTAGAGAACTATTCACTGATGTACTTCCAGGACTAGAGTAGTACATTGAATAACAATGAGACCCACCAGAATGGCTAAGGAAAAAAGTGTTCACAATGACAGAGATTAATTAGAAATCTTACACACTGATGATGAGAGGACATTATAGTATAAGCACATTAGGTTGGAAAAATCTGGGTCACATCTTCAAAATTAACCAAACAAAGCCCCATAGCATAGATGTTAAGCCTTGTACAGACTGAATTAGATTCCACATAGCCAATCACAAATGTACATTCTGGTCGATTACTTAGAAACATGTTGTCACATGTGCATGCATGCGCCAAACCTGGAATCAATGGAAAAATGGAGGAAAAAAATTTATGACATGACCATTTTTTTATTATATTGTCTAATTTTTATTTACATGTTTTAATACATTCAATTACATTTAGCTTACAAGGTGATCATTTCAATATATGAACATTTCTCCCTGGTCTAGTTGATGAATATATAACAACACTACCTCCTGGTCTCAACAATGCTGTCTTCATATCCCTCCTCCAAATGTTCTTCCCCAGGCCCCACTCCTCCACACACCCCACATCCAGCATTCACATCCACCGCTTCTGTTTGTACATCCTTTAGCTCGTCAGTTTCAGTTATAGAGTGCGGACATTCGGTATATATTAAGTGGGGACATACAGTGTCTCTCCTTCATAGCCTGGATTGCTTCAATCAGCAGTAAATCTTCCATATTCTTCCACTTTCTGTCAAAAGCCAGAGTTTTGTTGTTCTTAATGGCTGAATAGTATTCCATAGAGTATATGTGCCACAGTTTTTCAATCCATCCATCCGTACGGGGGCATTTGGGTTGATTCCATGTCTTAGCAATCGTGAAAAGTGTAGCAATAAACATCGATGTGCAAGCACTTTTCCAATGAGAAATTCTTCTGTCCTTTGGGTAGATGCCAAGAAATGGGATTGCTGGATCATATGGCGGTTCTATTTGTAGATTTTTGAGGAATCTCCAAATTGTTCTCCACAGTGGCTGGACTAATTTACATTCCCACCAACAGTGTAAGAGAGTTCCCCTTTCACCACACCCCCACCAACACTTATCATTTTTTGTTTCCTTAATCTTAGCCATTCTGACTGGGGTTAGGTGGTATCTCGTTGTTTTGATCTGCATTTCCCGTACGAGGGATGTTGACAATTTTTTTCATATGCCTTCTGGCTATTCGTATGTCATCTTTAGTGAGTGTTCTTTTCAACTTCTTCTCCCATCTTTTAATAGGGTTCATCATCTTTTTTCCAAACAGCTTCATTAGTTCCTTATGTATTCTGGTTATCAATCCCTTATCTGATACATAGTTTACAAAAATACTTTCCCATTCTGAAGGCTGTCGATACACACTAATTACATTTTCCTACAATTTTCACATTCATAGGGCTTCTCTCCTGTGTGAGTTCTACTATGCAGAGTAAGTTGTAACTTCCAGGAGAACATTTTCCTACATTGTTTACATTCATAGGACTTCTATTCTGTATGACTTCTATATGCACAGTAAGCTGTGACTTCCAGGAGAACATTTTATTATATTTTTCATTCATATGGCTTCTCTCCTGTATGGAGTTCTACTATGCACAGTAAACTGTGACTTCTGGGAGAACATTTTCCTATATCTCTCCGTGTGTGAGTTCTCTTATGTACAGTGAGGTACCCCTTGCTGGAGAATGTTTTCCCACATCGTTTGAATGCAAAGGGTTTTTCTTCTGTGGGCATTTTCTGATGCCTAGTGATATGTGACTTCTGGGAAAACATTTTCCTACATTGTTCACATTCATAGGGCTTTTCTCCTGTGAGCTCTCTTATGTAGAGTGAGGTAATCCTTGCTGGAGAATGTTTTCCCACATCGCTTGCATTCAAAGGGTTTTTCTCCTAAGTGCATTGTCTGATGCCTAGTGAGATTTGACTTCCGAGAGAACATTTTATTACATTGTTCACATTCAAAGGGTTTTTCTCCTGTGTGTGTTCTCCAATGCTTAGTGAGATCTGACTTCCAGGAGAACATTTTCCTACATTGTTCACATTCATAGGGCTTCTCTCCAGTATGAGTTCTACTATGCACAGTAAGAAGAGACTTCAGGGAGAACCTTTTATTACATTGTTCACATTCGTAGGGCTTCTCTCC
>NW_006159627.1:70250-70555 GCF_000334495.1 Tupaia belangeri chinensis | reverse complement strand
TATCATGGTACTAGATCAGAAAGATCATGCTATTTTCACTCGGCGAGGAGACCTTTTCATGTGTATGGACATAGAGCTGGTTGAAGCATTGTGTGGCTTCCAGAAGCCAATTTCCACACTCAACAACCAAACCATTGTCATCACCTCTCATCCAGGTCAGATTGTCAAGCATGGAGATATCAAGTGTGTGTTAAATGAAGGCATGTCAATTTATCGTAGACCATATGAAAAAGGTCACCTAATCATTGAATTTAAGGTAAACTTCCCTGAGAATGGCTTTCTGTCTCCTGATAAACTCTCTTTGC
>NW_006159627.1:67720-69743 GCF_000334495.1 Tupaia belangeri chinensis | reverse complement strand
TCAACTTGAAAATGGATGGCATAATATAATTTAGCCTATGGCATCAGTGATAGAAATGATACCTTTCTAAAGGGGTTTATCATAATGTGCTGCTTCTTGAGGGCTTACACCTCTAGAAATGCATTCCCTTCTGTTGTGCCATCTTTTTTTTTTAGTATTCATATATAAAAATATATTATATATATGTATGTATATGTGACCAGTCCTGGTTACTCCCAACTCCCCCACTCCCCTTCTCTTTGGACCATGAAAAGCCCCCGAGTAGTGACTTCTGACTTCTGGAGATGGGTAATTTACAAAGTGAAACAACCTTTGCATGGAGAAGTAATTTGCATGTGTGCTCTATAAAGGTTTTATTAGGTATTACAGATTTACTTTAAACCATTTATCTTATGCTCCAAAGTAACTGTAATTTGATGTTGGTAGGATAGCAGATTATGATGACTAGCTTTAATGGTATGTTATAAAGTCATATGTTCACATGCTTAAATGTGGATTAACAGAATTTAAGCAATTCTTGAAATGTATGAATGTCTCCTTAATATACTGATTACAAAGCAAAAAAGAAAACAAACAAACAAACAAAAAACAAGCCTGGGTATAAGTATGCATGCCTAAGATTCTGATGAGTTGGAGCGCTGGGAAACACAGGGTGATGAAAGCCTGTATGGGCTTCTCTTTCTCTCAGTCTTGTGTGGATATGCACACTGTCATGAATAAAATAAACCCAAAATGAAAATTTGATACAAATCTAAGTTTGAAGAGTTATTGCCCACTAATGCTTCCCTTCCTTAGTTATTTATTTATTTATTAGGTTTTTGCCATATGGTGCATATACTCACTGAAGAGAGAGACAGAGGGAAAATGAGAAATCACCACTGGGGGAATAGCCACACCACAATCTCTTCTCTTCCATTCTCCTCGATATTTTGGTAAACACACACGAGCCCAGTGTAATTTTCAAGCTGCCAGGTCCAGGACTCAAACCAGAGTTGGCCATGTGGAAGTCCAGTGCCTTATACATCACACCACCTGCTGGCCCCAGTACTTAAATTCTTGTCAGTCAAAACAGAAAAACCCTGAGGCTAAATTGGTGGAGACATGGGCATCTCCAAAGTCAGCACAAACCACTAGATGTGAAAGTGAAGTTATCTGGAACCAATCGGACTCTCTCGAGGCACCACACGACTAAAGCCTCACTTGTCATCCAGGCAACCAGACTAGAAACTGCCTAGCTGAACTCACCCCAAAATGTAGATCCAAGGACCCTTGAGCAAATAAATTGTCTGGTTTTTAGAATACTTATTTGGTTTCTTACACAGAAAATGGTAAACAAAACATTTAAGCACCCAGGCTTTTCCACGGGCTCCTCCCTCCCCCCTGAGCGCCACTGCGGCTGCCCCACTCTCTTAGAGCTCTGGGATCCTACTCAGCAAGCGCTGCTGTCATCTCCCTCCATCAGTCACCATGATTATCTACTGGGACCTCATCAGTCACAATAAGATGTTCTCTGACATTTACAAGATCCGGGAGATCGAGGATGGGCTGTGCCTGGAGGTGGAGGGGAAGATGGTCAGTAGGACAGAGGGTAACATTGATGACTCGCTCATTGGTGGAAAGGCCTCCGCTGAAGGCCCTGAGGGCGAAGGTATCAAAAGCACAGTAGTCACTGGTGTTGACATTGTCATGAACCATCACTTACAGGAAACCAGCTTCACAAAAGAAGCCTACAAGAAGTACATCAAAGATTACATGAAATCAATCAAAGGCAAACTTGAAGAACAGAGACCAGAAAGAGTAAAACCGTTTATGACAGGGGCTGCAGAACAAATCAAACATATTCTTGCTAACTTCAAAAACTACCAGTTCTTTATTGGTGAAAACATGAATCCAGATGGCATGGTTGCTCTACTGGACTACCGTGAGGATGGTGTGACCCCATATATGATTTTCTTTAAGGATGGTTTAGAAATGGAAAGATGTTAACAAATTTGGCAATTACTTTGGATCTATCACCTGTCAT
>NW_006159627.1:65813-67642 GCF_000334495.1 Tupaia belangeri chinensis | reverse complement strand
GGTTGACTACGTGGGAGTCCAGCGACATAGCCATTACACTAACTGCTGGTTCCCTAAAGTTTTAAGATTAAAAGAAAAAAAAAAGCCAGCAGATAGCCTAGAGATTACATCATTGAACTTCTACAAGGCTGACAATCTTGAACCACCAGACACTGTGGCTTAAAACTCACATTGGGCACATGTGCATGCATGCCCAAGATCTCAGGAGCAAAGAGAAGAAGAGATTGTGGTATGGCCATTCCCCCTAGAGAGTGCTTTATTTCTCTCTCACTGTCTCTGCCTCTGTCTCTGGCATACACACACAAACTAAGGCAAAAACCACTACATACACAAAAAACATTTTTAATTAATAAAACATAAGGAATTTTTACTTATACAAAAGTACTCCATTACATTTTATTTACATTTAAAAAATTTGTTTGACACATAAGTGTCATAAAGTCTAATTTTCGTATTTTACATAATATAAAATAGGCTCTTATGGGTCATTGGGAGGCAATGGTGGTTAAAGTACTGGATCCCACATGACTGAATATGTGGTTTAAGTCCCAGACCCAGTTGCATGAAAACCATTCCAGACACCTGAGTGAGTGAGTGATTGTGTGTGTGTATGACACCCAAAATCCCAGAAGAAGGGGTTGCAGAATTGGTTATCCCCTACAATTGGGAGATGTAGGTGGAATTCTCACTTACACTCTCTGGTGAGTACAAATACCCTACAGCAAAAATATCCAAGAAAAAAAAAAGGCTCTTATAAATTTTGTACAATATTTATCATCTTAGTAAGACATTGTTGTCATTAAGTGGGAAGCACTTGTGTCATTTAGCCTTTGAAACCACATAAATCACAAAATGTGTTGTGGAAGGTATTGATAGTAATGTTTGTGTAACCTCAGTGTAACTCACACACAAAAAAAAAACAAAGTGAACAAATGCTTTATTTGATTGAAGTATGGTAAAAACTGGTAACACTAGCCAAAATGGAATGTCTAGCATCTACCAATAACCAGATGCTGGGAAAGTCACATCAAAAATGGGACCAGCAGTTAGCGTAATGGTTATGTCTCTGAACTCCCATATAGTCAACTGTGGTTCGAGTCTCAGACCCAGTGGCTTAAACTCACACCAGGCGCATGTGCAAATGTGCCAAGATCCTGAGAGGTGAATGGAAAAGAGATTGCGGCATGACCATACCCCTGGTGGGTGATTTCTCACTTTCTGTCTCTCTGTCTCTCTCTGTCTTTCTGACAAGTGCACACACCCTATAGCAAAAACCTCTCCAAAAAGAAAAAAAATCCAACTTTTAACAATTTTTTTGTATAAGGCAGAAATACTTTGGCAAACCCTTTCTGAACTACTAGGGAAGCCGATCAAGATACAGAATCAATCAGCTTGTCTGTAGTTGCCAAATTTGGTGACAGATCAGGTTTAAGTGAGCTCAGACACAGAAAACAGTGATGACAGATTGAAAGAATGGAGTGTTTACCAAGCATTATATACAAACATTCTCAGGATGACAGGTTATAACTCCCCAGACCACATTTGAAGCTTTCTTCAATAAGCAACATGTTTATAACCTTAACAGAACTACCTATCCCTTCTGAAAGATGATCCAAACCTCTGCAAAGCATCCAGTGCTTCAGGAGACAGTCATATTATCCAAATTTTGTTCACTCTAGGAAGATCAATTAATTACTTGAGCTATGGAAAACTAAATTTTTTCCCTTTCCCAGGCTCTTTTGCCTCTTCTCTGAAAGAAAATGGTACCATTCACCAGTACTCCAAGCTCCCTAATAGAAACCACTGTCACTGGATTCCAAATTTGAATT
>NW_006159627.1:62723-64909 GCF_000334495.1 Tupaia belangeri chinensis | reverse complement strand
TATCAGCGGAGGTGTTTTGTGCTACCAGAGTCTTAAACTAATTATTGTCCTTGAGTTGATGCTTTGCTCAAGACTATAGGCAATCTACCTACTTCTGGCCCAGTCAACAAGTGCCCATACATTTGTTTGAAACATTGGAGAAGAGTATATTGTTCAAGGCCTTCCTTCTACTACTCTCTAGACCAAGAGAGACTACGTTTACTATTTGGAATGTAGCAATGATATGATCAGTGCTACTTTCAGCCGTCATTATCTCAAGCAGGCTGCAAGCAGCTTTCTGTGCAAATAAATATCAAGAGCTAATAATTGATCTCTACTGAGAGCAGTGAATGATTTTTTATGAAAGGCTTGACTATACTGACTCCATTTGTCTCCTACCCTCCATTCTGTGGACTCCTCACCCTATCTACCTAACCAGAGATCTTACTCCTCTCTCATCAGGATCCTGTAGCAGAGCTGGAAGCTGAAATCCTGTTTGTCAGACCCCCTGGCTCCTCAACCTGAAGCAAGAGAACCTGCATTTTGAACTCTTTATATAGGAAACTTGCTTCCACCTTTTTGCCTACAGTAAACAGAGGAATTAACATTCCTATTGTCTTTCTAAATAATCCAAAACTCCCTACCTTAAGAAGTTCTTTAGCAATAAACTCTTTGCCTGGAGCAATGAAGACCATTAAGATGTCCTCTTCTTTCTCATTGATCAAAATATAACAAACTGACCTGGTGCCAGCTTGGAATAAATCACCCCATTCCAAAGCTTCTGGAATCACCGTTGTACACCTGAATGCACAAATGGTGAGGTTTTTGCTATAGGGCGCATACGCTTGCCAGAGAGACAGAAAGATAGAAAAAGAGAAATCAGCCCCCAGTGCGGATGGCCACGCCACAATCCCTTCTCCTCTATTCTCCTCTCAGGATCTTGGGCACGCACGCACACGCAACCAGCGTTGAGTTTAAGCCACTGGGTCCACACCACGCACCACGGACAGCTACATGGAAGTCCAGTGACAGCAATTACGCCAACTGCTGGTCCCCTCACAAACCCACCTTCAGACAAAGCAGTTACTGAAAGCAAAGCCCGGGTCACCTCTTTCCTCACCCTGGACCTGCACAAACTGACGCTCCTGTCGCTCTCCCCACCCAGCCCGGACCAGGGGCTGCACCTACCTTCTGGCGCCCCTCCCCCTCCACCTGACTTCCCCCCACATTTCTGCTCCCACCAAGGAAGAGGAGCATCTCTCCACTACTAGGGTCCTCAAAACGTGCAACCCTCCCCCTTCACACTCAGACTCACTGCCATGGACACCATGTCGGGCAGAGCGCTGTCAGCACAGCAGCAGGTTCTCCCCAGCGACCACGTGGAAGAAACTGAGCGCCACAGGGGGAGAGGGAATCTGAAAAAGCCGCCCTCCTCGGCCTGTGCTGATGACGTCATCGGATCAGAGACTACATTTCCCACAAGGCTCTGCGAACCTGGATTAGGCACCAAGTGGAGTTTGGTTTGTGTTCACTGGAAAGAGTTTTGTTACCGGGAGACCAGAACCTGACCTGAGAAGAATGGTATCTATCCACGTGAGTGAGAGACAGGATCCTGGATCTTTATTAAATCCTGGTGTGACATTTCAGGGATAATTGGGAATTTCCTACCTGGGTCACTTAGTCAATGACATTAATAAATGACCTAATACATCTGTTGTTCTGATATAGCTATTCCTGTCATAGAACCACCGACTCTTTTTTGGTAATGCATTCTAATGTGTGTAAAACAATGTGTTTATGTTTATTAAGAAACAAATAATTACTTGTTTGAATACAAACAAGTAATTCTCTTGCAGTAATTAAAATGTTTATCCTCACCAACTAAGCTCATTTCTGAGTGTTCAATGGGTATTATGGTTGGAAACCTGTTCTAGTGTAATTGAAATAAGAAAGTAGGATCATAGGGTAGGTGTACTTAATATTCTTTTTACACTTCAAGTTTCCAATAATTATTTGTTCAACAGCTTCCGTGTTTTATATAACAAATATTTAATTATTTGGGGTGTGTCTGTGTGTGGGAGATGTAGCTGACTTATCTACTTTTCCTTGATTTTGTCCACAAAGCAGGCCAGGAGGGATTTTATATACATTTTGCTATCACTGAGTTTCTTTTCAAATAGAGAACTGCCCATTTTAAAAAAATAATT
>NW_006159627.1:42365-62267 GCF_000334495.1 Tupaia belangeri chinensis | reverse complement strand
TCAGTTTTCTGTGTTTTAAAATTGAGACAATAGGGACCAGCAGGTGGTGTAGTTGTTAAAGTGCCGGACTTGCACATGGCCAAAGCAGTTCGAGTCCTGGACCTGGCACCTTGCTTTCTCATGTTTTGTTTCTCTCCATCTCTCTCTGGTCTAAATTCAAAGTGGTAACAAATAAAATAAAGTAAATTATTAAAAAAAGAAAGAAGGAAGGAAAAGAAGAAAGAAAGAAAATAAAAGGGAGATCATAATACACATTTGGAAGTGTAGACCTCACCTTGGGCTCACCTCTAGTAATAGACCAAAAAGCAATCTCTATTCTTTTCCTAGGATTTTCCAGAAACATGAAAAAGAGACTCAGACTTGTGAGTTAATTCCAACATTAGCTATGCATTTTGGCTTTCAGTGTTCAAGTTTATCCTTTAAAAAAAAATTATTTCTAAGGGAATAGTTGGCTTAAGAGGCCAACTCCAAGGACTCAAGGCAGCCAGATCCCACATGGCAGACTGCACGGTTCAAGTCCTGCATCTGGCTTGAGAAACTTGTGAGGTGCATATGAAGGTATACTCAAAATCTCAAAAAGAAGGAGAGGTGGAGGGGAAGGGATAGCAGTATGAGTATCGCCCAGTTGGGGTGCTTTCTCACTTTCCCTTTTCTTTTCTCTTCAGTGAATGAACATGTCTTTTGGCAAAGTTTAAAAAAATGAAATATAATTTATTTTAGTATATTCACCTTATATCCTGTTACTTTCCTGAACTTGTTTGTTAGTACTAATAGTTTATAGCCAATTCCTAGTGACTTCCTGAAAACTGAGTCATATCATCCACAAATAAATGTATCTGGATGTATTCCTTTCTAATATAAATGCCTTTTAATTTATTTCTGTAGTGACTCCTCACAATAGTTAGCCTTTGAAGTTCTACTGAGCATACACTACTTTTACAGCCGCTGGCAAGAAGAAATGGTGTTCTTTTGTGGGGGCAGGTGCCATAGGCATCTTCTCATACTCCCTACTGTGGGCATATATGCTCCAACACTACCACTTAGTCTAACTGGGTGTACAAGCTCCAGCCACCGTGTCAGGATGCTGGGCTGCTCATGGCACTGCAGAGATGCTCAGATACAGGCACTGATGTGTGTCAGTATAAAGTCTATTTGGCAGTGGATCTGCTTTCAGTGTGGTACTATGCTTCAGCTTACTGAGGCCCAGATGGTAAAGTGATCCTGTGCATGTTCCTTCCTTGGAATAGTGCAGTTTTATGGGCCTCAGAAATATCCTACATTGAAATGATCATGGACTGCAGGGCTCTCCTGCAGCTAGGACTAGGGTCCTTGGTGGCAATGGGAACCACTGAGGACCTCTCACTGACTCTGTTTCAGCACTGGGGTATCTCTAGTATCTCAAACTAGGCCAGAGTGCAGACACTAGAACAAATACCAGCTTTCCAATGTACAAACATCAACACACACACACACACACACACACACACACACAGAGGCATGAACAATAATCAGGAGAATGTGATGCTCCCAATGGACAAAGTGAAGATCAGGGACTGAAACTAAAGGGAAGATACAGGATCTGCTTAACAGAGTAACCAATATACAGTCATGGTTTTAAGAAAACACAACACACTTAAAAGAAAATAAGTAGAAACATTTCAACACACTTTTGATATACATGTGGCAAGGTTCTAGAAGAGCTTTTGGTTTAGGAATCAACACACACACACACACACACACACACACACACACACACACACACCGGCATGAACAATAATTAGGAGAATGTGATGCTCCCAATGGACAAAATGAAGAGCAGGGAAAGTAGAAACATTTCAACATGTGATACACATGTGGCAAGGTTCTAGAAGAGCTTTTGGTGTAGGAAATATTGTGAGTGTGTTTAAAATATACAGTCTCCTAAGGGGGCTGTATTAGTATTTACTTTTTGAATCTAATTTGCAGTCATATCATCATTTAGTCATTTGTTCAGCAAGTAACTGTTCAGAAACTCACTGCCTCAGGAGTAGTTTGAATACCTGGATACCTATTGGTGAATACAGACATGGCTGTAGTCCAGTAAAGGAGAGACAGTCCTGTTAACCGCATAAGCTCTGTGTTAAAGTCTATAAAGAAAACTGTAGCTTTCTATGAAAAAGAGTAACGATCAAAAACACCAATCACTCTAGGATGTCTGAAGAATTTACACAGGAAGCATGACAGTTAACCAGGTTATGAGGGAGGAACCGTCTTTGAGATGATGGAAAAGCTTATGCAAAGAACATACTAGCAAAATTTTGGTGGAAATATAAGAGGGAATAAGGCCCATCTGTGTGAAGTGTAGTAGAGAAGAGGGAGAGGAATGTAAGAGAAGGTTGAAAAGATAGACAGGATCTTATTGACTATTTAGATTTTACCTCAAAGAAGTGGGGAAGACTTGAAATGCTTCTAGTAGAAGAAAAGTATGATCTACTTCACTTTTTAGAAAACAATGGACTAACTATTGTGAGGACAATGAATGGGGACAGGCAAAAATGGAATTAGGAAAACCAAAATGGAGGCTGTTGGAGATATTCAGGGAGTAGAAAGTGGTGACGTGGACTATGGGGAGATGTGAATTTATAATGAATTGAGAATAGATTGGATATGGGGATAAGATTCTGGAATGACCCATTCAGAATTGACTCAAGTATACTTCAACACCTTCTGGATTGAGCAACTGGGTGTGGTGATGCCATTTTGGTTACAACATGGGGTACACACAGAAAAAGAGATGATAACTTTTAGTCATGTCTTGAAGGATCTTTAATGCTGTCCTTGGAGGGAAGTCATAAATGTCCTCTGGAATTCAGCAGAAACCCCATTGCTGACTTGGAGGTAAGTGTACTCAGATGAGGGACAAGGCAGTGGAAAGAGAAGACTATGGCCATGGATATAGGTGACTGGAGCCAGAGAAAAAATTTTGTCTGTAATAGGGTGCTCATTTCAGGGTCCTAGGTCTAGAAAGTAAAAATGGATGTGACAGGTTCAGGGTCATTAAGTCAGTGGCAGTTGAGAGCAAGACACTGGCAAGCAAGGCAGGGAAGAAGAGCTTAGTAGAATTAAGTAACAAAAAAATGTTAAGTCTGAACACCCTTTGCTCCACTTTGGCAAGGTCAGGGAAGAGAACTGAAAGAATGCAAGTCAGATTGCAGCAGCCCTTTCAGATAATATATTCATATGCCTGTCTTCTCTTACAATACATTGGTTATCAAATACTTCTGGAAACTTCCCAAACCAAATCCAATGCCAACTTTGTTTTCTTTGATATGCTTTGGCATTTGGTAGGTAATCTGTTTTATCTCTGTGGTTACTGTGAGAAAATAAAAATCCCCTTTAGTCTGCATACTGACTATAGAACAGTTAAGAATAGATTTTTTGGTTTGTTTTGAGAAGTTTTTGCTATAGGGTGTGTGCTCACCAGAAACACAGAGACAGACAGAGAGACAGAAAGCAAGAACAGATTTTTTTTTTTTTTAATTTACTTAGGACTCACTGGACATCTAAAAGTGAGAAGAAAACAAACACCTAGTTCTAGTTTGAAAAAAAATTTATCCCTCTACTACTTTTCCATATTTAGAGGAGCTTCTTTCATTCACTCTATTTTTTTCCTTTTGGAAAAAATACTGGTTGTGACCATTCAAAATAACATCGTTTTTTTTTTTTTTTTTTTGGTTTATGCTAAAGCGCACATGCGCTTGCCAAAGAGAGACAGTGAGAGGGAAAGTGAGAAATTACCTCCCAGGAGAATGGCTGTGCCACAAACCCTCCTTTATTCTCATCCTGGGATTTTATGCACATGCACATACAAACACATGCACCCAGCATGAGTTTTAAGCTACGATGTCCAGTATTTGAAATGTATTCAGCCATGTGAGAGCTCAGCCCCTTAACCACCACACCATATGCTGGCCCCAATAACATCCATTTTTAAAGTTTCTTTTGTGTTTTTCTGTCTCTCTCTCTCTCTTCTGTTTTGTTGTTTTTTTCTTAGTACTATTTTCAAATTATCCTATTCTCTGATCACTTTGTTTAGCCCTGCTTCTAAAATATTGTGTGTGTGTGTGCATATAATGTGAACATTTAAATTTAGTTAGCATGTCTTTTATTTTCATGAATTCTCATTTTTTGTGTATTATATTTATTTCTTTGTAATTTAAAGTGACCTTTTTTTTTGCATGTACTCAATGGAGAAAGAGAGATAGTGAGAGAGAGCAAAAGTGAGAAATCAACCATTGGGAGTAATGACTGCACTGTATTCCCTTATCCTCCATTCACCTCTTGAGATTTTGGGCATGCATACACATGTACCCAGCATGATTTTGAAGACACTGGGTCTGGGACTCCAACCCCAGACTTGGCTATGTGGTTTGAAGTGCCTTAACCTTTGTGACACCTCCTGGCCTGACTTGTTTTGTTTTCTTTATTTCACCATATATCATTATTTTTCTATGCTATTTCCTTTACTTCCTTGAAGAACTTAAATATAATTTATGTAAGTTTATATTGAGATTGCCTTGCTAATGCTATTTTTTTCCTATGTGAATTTATCTAACTAGTGGTGATTATTGGTCTTTCATTTTTATTTTTAATTTTTCTCATGGAATTTTAATTTACCAAATTAAATTTAAGAATTTTTCTCTCTTTAGTTTTTTTGTCTCACTCCACTGGCCTCCAAGAAATCCCATCCAAAGATTTGGTATACTTTTAAAATTGTAAATTACATTCAGAGTTACTCAAGACCTGGATTCTTCAGTTCAAGGTCCAAACCAGATGCATTGCTCTGCATTTCTCTCCTGCCTCATATTGATGCCAGGAACCCTGACTCCTCGTCTACACTTATCTATATCCCTGTAAATTAGTCTATATAATCTAGAAGTCAACAATAAGATTTCTTACTGGGAAACTGAAAAAAACCTGAGTTTCAGACACCAAATGAGGAATTGAGAAGAGAAAAATTAAATACTTGAGAGAGTTTTCTTCGGTTTGTCCTGAATTATATAGGCAACTATTTTTCTTCTCTTTAAGAGAGATTTTGCTATAGGATGTGTGCACTTGCCAGAGAGACAGAAAGAGATAAATATCTTCCATAAGCATCCTAAGGCAAAAATTTCTAAAAAAAAAATAAAATGAAGTCAGAAAGAGCAGAATTTATAGTGTAGCTAAAAAAGAAAAAAAAAGTCAGAGCAGAGTTTATAACACATCTCAAAAAAGTTACTAATCAGTAATAGTTGGCCATTGCCTTATTTATGTCAAAACAGAAATGTTTCACCTTTTTAAAAAGAATTCTTTATTTGGGACCAGCAGTTAGTGTAATGGGTACGTCGCTGGACTCCCATGTAGTCAACCATGGTTCGCATCCCGGACCCGGTGGCTTAAAACTCACGCCGGGTGCGTGTGCGTGCATGCCCAAGATCCTGAGAGGAGAATGGAGGAGAAGGGATTCTGGTGTGGCCATCCCCCCTGGGGGGTGATTTCTGCCTTTCTGTCTCTCTGTGTCTGTATGGCAAGCGCATGCGCCCTAAAACAAAACATCTACAAAAAAAAATACTTATTTAATTCAATGTGCTGTTATTTTTTAATTTGACCAGAGGGAAAGAAAGGAAAAGTGAGAAAACAAGACACCTAGTCTGGGACTCAAACCATGGTCAGTCATGTGGGAGTCCAGTGCCTCAACCACCATGCCACCTTCCATGTCCATTGTGTCACATTTTTCATGTGTGCCATAATTTAATTGGTCTCCTGCACCAGAAGTCATATCTTGAGTGTCTGACAGGACATTTTTCTTTGACAGTCCTGTTTTAAATAAGACTGACATGTGGTTAGATAAATATTGTTGGGTTTTTAAAATTTTGATAGTAATTTCAGTCCAGTAAATGCTATCACTATTTGTCCTTTCTGAAGATATAATTGGTAATTCATTAGCAATGCTAATCTTTCTACAAAGATGGTGAATATCATGTCAAAACTTACTGTAGATTGGTTTTTATTATCCTTTTATTTTTTTGGAGAGGTTTTTGCTATAGGACATGTGCACTTGCCAGCAAGACAGAGAGATACAGAGAGGCAGAAAGTGAGAAATCACCCTCCAGGTAAGATAGCCACACCATAATCCCTTCTCCTCCATTCTCATCTTAGAATGCTGGGCATGGATGCACACACACCTGGCATGAGTTTAAGCCACCAGGTCCTGGATTCGAATCCTGGTTGACTGAATCCTGGTTGACTACAGGGGAGTCCAGCGATATAGCCATTACACCAATGGCTGGTCCCTGTAGATTGTTTTTTTACTTAGGCTTCATGTACCTGGTTATATGAATATATGAATACTGGGGAAATCCCTTCACTTCTCAAAACCAAGTAAACTCATCTGTGTTTTACTTTGTTTTCACTGACCCATTAAAGGTAAGAGCTGAATATAAAGTAGTGATCTCTACTTTATATTTTTGGTCTTTATAAAATCCATCTAATTACAATTCCCTGTATCTGAAACATTGCCTTTTACTCATTGAAATACATTTTAGTGGGGTTTGTTTCTATGAAATAAAGAATATGTAATATTTTACATATTTCATAAAAGATTTGTAAGATCAGATTCTTTTGAAAGTCAGTGTGATAAGATTTGATAATGGTTTGGGACCAGTAATTGGTGAAATGGTTATGTCGCTGGACTCCCACATAGTTGACTGCGGTTCGCATCCCGGACCCGGTGGCTTAAACTCACACCGGGCACATGTGCGTGGGTGCCCAAGATCCTGAGAGGAGAATGAAGGAGACGAGATTTTGGCGTGGCCATCCCCCCTGGGGGGTGATTTCTCACTTTCTGTCTCTCTGTCTCTCTCTCTCTGTCTGGCGAGCGCATGCGCCCTGTAGCAAAAACCTCTAAAAAAAAAAAGATTTGATAACGGTTAAATTATACCATTGAGTTCCTTTTTTAAAAGTATTATTTCTTTCATGTTATTTACTATTATTATTATTTTAATTTGACTAGAGAGACACAAAGAGAGAGAGAGGAAGTGTGAGAAAGCAAGTTGCTTGGTCTTTGACTTGAACCATGGTCAACCATGTGGGAGTCCAGCATCTTAACTACCATGCCACCCCCCACCCCTGAATTATTTATTACCTAAGTAGGAATACATTCTGTTTAATGATTATCTTTAGACAACTGTTTAAAGTCACACAAAACTGTTGAATTACTGGGACAAGCAATTGGCATAAAGCTATATCACTGGACTCCCATGTAGTCAACCATGGTTCGAGTCCCTGACCTCATGGCTTAAACTCATGCTTGGTGTATGTGCTTGTGTGCCCTAGATTCTCAGAGGAGGATGGAGAAGGGATTGCAGCATGGCCATCCCCCTGAGGGGTGATTTCTTGCTTTCTGTCTCTCTGTCTCTGTCATTTTGGTGAGAGCACACGCCATATAGCAGAACACTCTTAAAAAAAAACCTGTAAAATTACTGTATATGTGTGATTGGAAGTGTGCTTTTGCTATACCATCATACCAGATTTGAAATTATATCACCATAAGGCTTACGATAATTAATAACCAAATGGTAGATAGGAGGTAAAGAAAAAGAAAAAGTAAAAGAAAGAAAGAAAGAAAAAAGAAAGGGAGAAAGAAGAAAGAAAGAAAGAAAGAAAGAAAGAAAGAAAGAAAGAAAGAAAGAAAGAAAGAAAGAAAGAAAGAAAGAAATTTTGAGAGAGAAAGAAAGAAAGAAAGAAAGAAAGAAAGAAAGAAAGAAAGAAAGAAAGAAAGAAAGAAAGAAAGAAAAAAAGAAAGAAATAATATCTTAGCAGCCATGTCCAAAACCAAGAGACCAGGTCAGCCCAGACATGCCTTTCTTGGTAAGGCTTCTTTTTCTGTCAAAGGACACTCTATCTTCTGAAGGAGACTTAGGAACTTCTGAAACTCACTCAATGATGGAGAAACACTTGCAGGATCATGTCTAGCCTAGGCATTCTACCCAAGCCTCCCTGGCCTCCCAAGCCTCTGAGACCTTTGCTGATATTTGGGAGTAGCATAGATCCACCCTTCCACAGCCATTTCAGTTTCAGGAAGAAGAATTATTAAATGCTCAAGGGACCCTCAGGGAACTTCCTGGACAGTCTTTGATAACAGGTATTACTCCAAACTATTGACTCAGAATAAAATTAGTCAGGTTTTTGTTTTTGCTACAGGGCACATGCACTTGCCACTGAAGAGAGAGACAAAGAGAGAAAGAAGAGAGAGAGAAAAAACCCACAATTCCTTCTCCCCTAATTTCTGTAGGATTTGGGGTAGACATAAATACATGCCATCCAGTCAGGAACTTGAACTATACAGTTGATCTTGTGGGATCCAGCACCTTCAACACACCACATGCTGGCCCAGCATTTTTTATTTAAAAAAATTTATTTCAAAGAGGTCAGCAAATAGAATCATGGTTAAGGTACTGATCTCCCACATGGCTTGCCATGGTTTGAAACATGGACTGGTGGCTTGAAAATTACACTAGGCGTGTGGGGTGTGTGTGTGTGTGTGTGTGTACACCGAACATCCTGAGACAAAATAGAAAGAAGAGTAAGGATTGTGGCAATGGGTAGCAATTCTTTGGGGGTTATTTCTCATTTTTCTTCTCTCCATTCCTATCACTTTGGTGTGCATATGGCAATCTCTCCCCCCAAAAAAACTTGTTTGCAAACTTTACTCTTTTCATTAGAAAAGAAACAAAGAGAAAGAAAGAGATCTATACGCAGAGAAACAGCTGCTTCCAACAGTGTCTCACACATTATCTACCTTCCAGCCTCAGCCTGACTGAGCTTATGGGTAAAAGTATGCCCAACACACTCAGGGAGGTCTCCAGAGGTGAATTCTAAACCTTCTCTTGTGAGTTAAACCTGCAGTGTGTCAAGTTTTATCAGGTCATCATCATACGGCCACACATGTATTACTTTTTAGCTTTAATTTATGTTGTGTTGGTAATTACTGATATCAAGCATTTTCTTACATACTTGACTTTTGCATGTCTTCTTCAGAAATCTTTATTCATGTCTTGATTTAATTTTGTAATCAAAGCTATTTTTTCTTATTGCTATTGGGTTTATTGAGTTTCTCATATAAGCTAAATATTAATCCTTCATTAAATGAATAGATTGAAAATACCTTTACCCTCTCCTGCAGGAAGTCTCTTCACCCTGTTGATTATATGCTGTGCAGAATTATTTTAGTTTACTATATTACTTGTCTCTTTCTGCCTTTTTTTTTTTTTGGAGAGGTTTTTGCTATAGGGCACATGCATTCGCCAGACAGACAGAGAGAGACAGAGAGACAGAAAGCGAGAAATCACCCCCCAGGGGAGATGGCCACGCCACAATTCCTTCTCCTTCGTTCTCCTCTCGAGATCTCGGGCACGCACGCACAAGCACCCGGTGTGAGTTTTAAGCCACCGGCTCTGGGACGTGAACCTTGGTCGACCACGTGAGAGTCCAGCGACATAGCCATTAATGCTAACTGCTTGTCCCTCTTTCTGCTTTTGTTGCCTCCTGATTTTCAGGTCTTGTTCAACAAATCTATGCTCAGACCAATATATGAAGCATTTTCTTTATTTTTTTATTTTGTAGTTTTGTTTTGTGCCTTACATTTAAGATTGTAATCTGTTCTTTCTCACATGGATATCCATTATCTCCAGCACCACTTATTGATGTTAAGTGATGTTCTTCCCCAGTGTATATTCTTTGCATCTTTGTTGAAAATAAGGGGTCCCCGGGTGGCAAGGTGTAGAGAACTGTACTCCCATATGGTTGGCTGTGGTTTGAGTCCCAGACCTGGTAGCTTGCTTTCTTACTTTCCCTCCCTCTCTCTGTCTCCCTCTGGTCAAATTAAAAATAATAATAATAAATAAAGTTAAATTTTAAAAATCTTTAAAAAAGAAATCAGTTGAGTGTAAAAAGTGATCTGATCGATTGCTTTTTTTCTCTTTTGTTAAATTGAGCTATGTGTCTATTTATGCTATTTAGTTTTTGCCATTCTCATGCTATTTTTGTTCATATAGCTTTCTAGTGTGCTTAAAGGCTCATAGTGTAACTCCTCCAGCTTTTCTTTGTTTGTTTCTTTCTTTCTCTATTTAGTATTGCCTTGGCCATTCAGTGTTACCCTGCAGGGGATATGACCAAGCCTCAATCCCTTCTCCTTCATTCTCTTTGTGATTTTGGGTAGGAATGCACACACACCTGGCTTCACTCTTTAAGCCATCCAGTCAGGTACCTAAGTTGCAGTTGACCATGTGGAATCCAGCACCTTTACCATGCTATTTATAAGCCCAGCACTGTTTATTTTCAAAAATTGTTTCAAAGTGACCAGCAGGTGGTCAAGGTGCTGGACTCACTCATGACCAACCACAGTCTGGAGCTGATGGCTTATAAATTACACTGGGCTTGTGTGTGTGTGTGTGTGTGTGTGTGTGTGTGTGTGTCCAAAACCCTGAGAGGAGGAGAATGGAGAAGGGATTGTGACATGGCTTGCCCCTCTGGGGTCTTACTTTCCTTCTCTGTTTCTGTTTCTTTAGCAAGCACATGTGTCCTATGCACTCCCCCCATTAAAAAAATATTTCAAAGTTTATTCTTTTCAGGAGACAAAAGGGACAAAGAGAGAGAGAGAGAAAGCCATGTACTGTATATATGTGATTGGAAGTGTGCTTTTGATATACCAGGCACTGATGCCAGTGTCTCAACACATTATTGAGACACCCTCAGCCACAGCCAGCCCCAGATTGTGGGTATAAGTATGATGAGTGCACTCAGGGGGCTTTCAAAATTTGAACTCTAAACCTTCCCAGGTAAGTTAACCTTGCCGTGTATCTTGTTTTATCATTTCACATTTTTTACTTTTTAATCTCAGAAAATGGTCATTCTAACTAGGGTAAAGTGAAAGCTCATTGTAATTTGATTTATATTTTGTTAGTAATTAGTGATATTGAACTTTTTTTTCACTCAGTTGGCTATTGTATGTCTTCTTTAGAAATGTTTATTTTTGGCTTGATTTAATTCTGTAACCAGGACTCTAAACCTTCCCAGGTAAGTTAACCTTGCCGTGTATCTTGTTTTATCATTTCACATTTTTTACTTTTTAATCTCAGAAAATGGTCATTCTAACTAGGGTAAAGTGAAAGCTCATTGTAATTTGATTTATATTTTGTTAGTAATTAGTGATATTGAACTTTTTTTTCACTCAGTTGGCTATTGTATGTCTTCTTTAGAAATGTTTATTTTTGGCTTGATTTAATTCTGTAACCAGGGTTTTGTTTTTAATTTGTTTTTCTTTTTTTTCTTTTCAGTTTATTGATTTTCTTATATACCCTGAATATTAATCCTTCACTAGATGAATAGATTGAAAATATATTTACCCTCTCCTGAAGCATGTGTCTTCTGTTATTTCCGATGGAGTATCATTTTCGTTAAATGCAAAGCACTGTGGAGCCAGCTGGTGACACAGTGGTTAAGGTGGCTAGATCCCACAAGACTCACACTGCATGGTTTAAGACTTGGACCTGGTAGCCTGGAAAACACTCTAGTCACATGTGTGTGCCTGCTTCAAATCCCTAGTGGAGAACCATCGCCTCCCGGGAGGGGAAAGGAGGGGGATTTCTCACTTCTTTTCTTGAGTGCACACATCTCACAGCCAACTACTGGGTTGTCAGAAAAGTCAGGACACAGGTTTTTTACAGGAAAAAAAACTAAAAATGCTTGTTCGCATTTTACTGCTACCCTTTACTTGTCAAGAGAAGGCAACAATGAATGTTAAAAGTCAAGCCCAAAGCTATGATGCTAAAATTATGTAATCAAAAAAGGCAGGACCAGCAGTTAGCGTAATGGCTATGTCGCTGGACTCCCATGTGGTTGACCGTGGTTCTAGTGCCGGAACCGGTGGCTTAAACTCATGCCGGGCACGCGTGTGTGCCCAAGAACCCAAGAGAAGAATGGAGAAGGGACTGTGGCGTGGCCATCCCCCCTGGAGGGTGATTTCTCACTCTGTCTCTCTCTTTCTGGTGAGTGCACACACTCTATAGCAAAAACCTCTTAAAAAAAAAAAAAGAAAAAAGAAAAGAAAAAAAGCCTATTTGGGGACCAGCAGATGGCATGGTGGTTAAGGTGCTGGACACTCCCACATGGCTGACCATGGTTCGAGTCCTGGACCTGGTGGCTTACTTTCTCACTTCCCCTCTTCTTCTCTGTCAAATTAAAAATAAATAAGTAAAATTTAATACATAATTTACAAAAAAGAAAGGCTATTTGCAGTTTAAGTGCTCTCCTTTATAAAGCATGAGGAAGTTAATACAAGTACTGGTCTTAAGCAGTCACACAAGTCTAAGCCACATTTATTTGCACATGTATAGTAATGGGCAACAGACACTCCAAGTTCATACAAATTTATAAAACAACAAAGTTAATCATCACTTGGTACACTTGTGTGTTATCTTGCTTACATATTCAAGTCTAGATGAACTTCCTTCGTTTTGTAAACTTTCATACAATATTTCCTTAAACAAAAATTCTTAAAAACACATACTGGCATGTTTCAGTTAGAGCCAACACAAAAGTTAAGACAAGACCACAAACTCAAAAACCAAGTTTAGAAGATACTTTTCTACCTCCCTCCCCTAGAAAGAAGCAGTTATTTTAACAGATGTATATGCAGGATCACACAAGTAACCATAAAGGTAAAAGAATGATGCTCCCATGACTAGGGAAAAAATGTCAACTGAATCACGGTTTTAAGGTATCTAAACCAAAACAAGGAAGACTGGGAAATAGTAAGTGATTTAAAAAGAGAACATTCCCCTCAAAGGTGCAAGATCCAATTCTTGACAACTCAAAATAATTGTCTAAGGCAAACAAAAGTGAGGAAAATTTCAAAAAACATTCTAATCATGTTCAGTATCTAGTGATAACTGCTGAAAATGATATTAAGTGAATATTTATTATACAAGTGTCAACAAGGACATCCCAAAAATAATGAAAAAAAAATGCACATTTATTTCTACAAAAGCAATATATGATACAGAATTAAAAGGGACCAGACTTAAAGATTTACCTATTAAAATATACAGATTCTTACTGGAGTATAGGATATTTTAAAAAGATGACAAGGGATGTTAATCTTTTTTATTATTATTATTTTTACATATTTTGAACCTCACATAATTTTGATAAATAACTCTTACAAAATTATGCAAAAAGTACAAGAATATCTGGTAAACAAACAGTCCATATTTTTGAAAAAGATTTTTTACAACATGCAATTAAGGCAGCATCCTCCTTACAAGGAAAAATAATCCTTTTACTCATCAAGAAATCTGCTGCAAAGAATAGGCTAAGAAAGCCTGGCTTCTTCCATTAACGCCTTTTGTCTTTCCTGTCTGATTTTTGGTCTCTTTCACTTCTTGAAGATCTCTTGCCTGATCGACTACTTTCTGATATAGATTTCTTTCTGTCAGACCAGGAATTCTTATCCTTTGATCCTTTTGTATCTCTACTACTACCACCTTTTGAAGATTTGTGACTTCTTTCTAGTCCTGAAGTATCTCTTCTCTTCTGATCCATGCTCCTTCTGTGATTTCTATCTCTATTGTGTCCCCGGCCCTTACTCTGACTTCTGCTCTCACTACTACTAGAAGTGCTACTGCTACTATCTCTGCTGCTACTGCCACTTGTACTGGAACTGCTGCTCGAACTACTTCGACTGCTACTACTGCCACTGCTGGAACTACTTCCGCTGCTGCTACTGGTTGAACTGCTACTGCTACTGCTTCGACTCCTACTCTTGCTTGTTTTATTTCTAGCTCGACCTCTACTACGGCTCCTAGTTTTAGTTTTGGTTTTGCTCTCTGTATGTACCATCAAGACTGGCTCTACTGGCACCTCAGTGAGTTTTACAGATTCTGCAGGAAATTCCTTCCTCTCAGGTAGTAAATGCCCTTGATCCTGAATAACCTGAGGTGGTGGTTGTGAAACAGCTGATGGCACAGTCTCAGGCTGAGAGAGAGGCTGCGTCTGGAGTACTAGCTGTGACTGAGATAGGGGCTGAGGGTGAGGTTGAGGTTGAGGCTGAGGCTGAGATTGAGGCTGGGGCTGGGGTTGAGGCTGGGACTGGGACTGGGGCTGGGATTGGGATGGGGGCTGGGATGAGGGTTGGGGGTAGGTTGAGGCTGAGCCACAGGCTCAAGTTGGGGCTCAGTTTCTTTCTCTTCTTTTTCCTCAGACTCCTTTTCCACTTCTACAGCACTAACATTTTCTTTCGCAGGAGAAAGAGACTTACATTCTTTATCTAACTCAACTTCAAATTCCATCTCTGGCTCCAATTCTTTACTAGTTTCATTTTCTGAAGGTTCTATACTTTCAACTTGATTAGTTTCCATTACCTCTTGCTCAGCAATTACATTTTTGACATTTTCAACCATCTCTAGCACATCCATAAGTTCTTCAGGCTGACTATCCTGCTGCTTCTCATTTTCCCTTACCTCAGTTTCTTCCTCCATCTTAACTTCCATTTCCTGTTTCTGTTCCTCTTCCTCCTGTTCTTTCTCTGCATCACTATGAATTATACCTACTTCCATTTTCTCTTCCTCTCCTGCTTCCTCCACTTTTACATCATTGTGCTGATTACCTGTCTCCTCCAACTCTTCCTCTCGCTGAGTCACCTTACCCTCTTCTTGTTCTGCCTTCTGTTCTTCATTACGCACCACCTGATGCTCTTTTTCCTTCATTGATTGTCTTCTAGGCCTAGCCTCCATTTTATTTATTTGTTCTGCAAATTCGATGCGTCTACTTTCAAATAAAGCATTCATTTTTCTCTGTGACTCTTCTATTAGTTATATTCTTCCAGGAATATAAAACAAATGGGGCTTTGTCTTAGTTCTTATATATTTAATTATCTTGGCATTATGCTCATTTCATTCTTCTTGCAGCTGTGCAAGCTCAACCTTTTGTTCCCAAAGTCACAGTTCTGTCTGTTTAGCACGCCTCTCCTCAAACAGTTCTCTCCTCTCATTCTCAACCTGTTTTCGCTCTTCTTCTGCCTGAACTTCAAGTTTCTGTTCAATTTCTTGGCACCTCTTTTGCCTTTCAGTTGCAACAGTGGACTCTTGTTTAAATTTCTGAAGCGTGCCCATCAACAAGCCAAATATTTGTCGATTTGCTTTCCCTTTTTATCCATATTTTGATCCTGGATAAGGTCTCTACGTGTACACTCCTTGGAGGTAGCTACAACTGAAGACTGCAAAGCTGGCTTTTTAACATCATCATCCTCTGGGTCGCTTTCTTGGTATGATTCTCTTCTCGTCCAATGCTCTTCATCCAGCCTACTGACTGCCTGTTCAAGATCTCTCTGTTTGGCTGAGGGTCCTCCTCTGCTATCTGAGAATCCATGCCTCAGCAATAAACTACCACGTCCTCTACCTCCACCAGGACCAGAAAGGGCCAGCAATCTGGCTTGGATGGGCCTCACATCATTTGGATCCCACCCAGTGAGCTTGCGAATATTCTCATCAACGTTCTTTAGACTCTCTTTGGCCTTTTCTAGCTGCTCCTGCAAAGTTCTCACTGCGACCTCCATCTTCTCCCTGCAGCAGGCTTCGCTACTGCTCTCGCAATGATTGTTTTAAAAATGAATTTAAGAAGGCAGTCATTTTCAGTTACTTTAATATATAAGAATATACAATCAGTACATTTTTGGTTCAAAACCCTAAAATTGTGATACAGTCTTATGATATAAACCTTATACTTGGAACTTCTTCTGTTTTATGTTTCCCAGGAATTCTTATCAGGCCTTATCAGAATAGCATAATACTTGGGGGCAAAGATGCAGCCTAGAAGTCCTGCAGTGGAGACCAAGGTGGAGAAGACCTCCACAGTCACCATGAAGTTTCCCTTGGTGTTGTGATAAATGGGGACAGATGTGACCCAGACACTGCAGAACATCAGCATTCTGAATGTAAGGTAGGTTCCTGGACAGGAACGCCACAGTGAAGCTTCTCACAGCCAAGAAGCCCAGGTAGCCCAGGACACAGTAGAAGGCAGTGAATGGGCCCTTGTTGCACATGGTGATGAGGTTTCTGGGCTCAGTGTGTGAGTCTATGTCAATGAAAGGGGGAGAGGTTCCCAGCCAGATTTCACAGATATTCATTTGAATCAGGGAAGAAATGGGAATGATAAGAACTGGAAGCCCCTGAGAGCAGCAAGCACCTCATGGTTCTTCCGGGCTCCATGGCCTTGAATACCAGAATCACAGTAATTGTTTTGGTTAGAACAGTGGAAATAGCCACAGTGAACAAAAGGCCAAAATGCAACTTGTTGGAGGACATAGGGGACACTGTTAGGATGGCCAATAAAGAGCAAGGAGCAGAGGAAGCACAGCAGGAGGGAGATAAGCAGAATAAAGCTGAGAGTCTGGTTGTTGGCCTTGACAATGGGAGTGTCTTGGTGCTTCACAAAGACTCCCAAAACTACAGCTTTGAGAACAAAGTAGCACAAAGCTATGCAGGCTATGGCTGTCCCCAAATCATCCTCAAATACCAGGAGTGTCACAGGCTTGGAGAAGCAGTGAGTTCTTTCACTGTTTGGATACTCTTGAAATGGGTGCAGGACACACTGCTTTGCATTTTTGGTTACAAAACAAAGATCCAGCAATTTCATTTTACAAAATAATTGTTACATTGAAGGAAATGGTCACTTTTACATAATTTTCCACAGATAAATCCCCTGAGGTAATAACAAGATATACCAAATTAAGAGCCTATGTTGATGATACTTGGAGTATTCTTTCAGGTTCAGGTGGCACCAAAGTGATTTAAAATTGGATCTCAGCATATGAGGATTGGTTGGCCCATGTTGTAGCTCTGAATGATGCTGTCAATGATGAGAATTTATACCAGATCTCTTCTCTACTCTCTTGTCAGTTTTCCTTATGATAAACCTTACATTTTCATGGCTTATCATATTTGTTCATCACAACAGGAATAAATAGTTTTCTTATTAATATTCAAAGAAAAGCAACTTTACCTTATTCTCCTGGAATATTCTTTTATCTCTATTATAACTTCTATTTTTTTTGTATATAACATGTCACTCTGTGTACCTACTTTTCTTATTGTATATTTTAATTTTTCTATCAATATCATTATAAGCAGTTCTATGTAAATGTTGAAAACAGGTTTAATTTATTTTTTGTAGAAGTTTTTGCTTTAGGGCATGCATGCTTGCTAGAGAGAAGGAAAGAAACAGTCACAGTGAGAGAAAATGTGAGAAATCATCCGCAGAGAGAATGGCCATTCTGCAATTCCTTTTTCTTCATTCTCTCCCTGGTATCTTGGGAATGTGTGCAAACCTTTCTGACATGAGTTTCAAAGCACCATGTTCAGGACTCAAACTATATTTGGCCATGTGGGAGTCCAACAATAAACCACTATGACAATTTCTGGTCCCAGAAAATTATTTTAATTTAAAATATTTAAATGTTGGATGGAATTTGATTGCTCCTATGTAGCTATTGTTTGAGAAATTGGTATTATAATTGTATGATAGAAGGATGGAATGTTCATTTTAAGGTATCCATTTACATAAATCTGAGAGCATAGTTTATAAGTCTATTTTATTTTTGTCAAGCTGGTAATAATTTGCCTTTATATATTATGGGGTTTCTGTTGCAAATACTCACTTCTATTGTTATGTAGCAGGAAAGCGCCCAAGATCTCAAGAGGAGAATGGAGGAGAAGGGATTGTGGTGTGGTCATCCCCCCTGGGGGGTGATTTCTTGCTTTCTGTCTCTGTCTCTCTCTGTCTTTCTGGCGAGCGCATGCGCCCTATAGCAAAAACCTTTTAAAAAAAATAGATGTGCCTAATACTTTCTCAGGTATTTATTTACTTTTGGTAATACTGAGGCAATAGTATTGGGCTATCATAAAAGTCATGACACATTTTTTCCATAGAAAAGAAGAAAACTAAAAATACATTGTGCCTCTTCCAACAACCCAATAGCTTCTCTAAGAATTATAGTGGGAGCCATCAGGTGTCATGGCAGTTAAAGCCCTAGTGTAGAAAGATGGTGGGAGAAGGGCCTCAGGTAAAACAGAGAGCCAAGACATTTATGGGACGTAGAAATGGATTATTACTTGTTGATAACATGTAGGGTATCCATATCTGGACTGGTGAGAAATGTATTCATGTTGGAAAATTAACTTTACACATTAAGTGATGTATAGTGATTGAATGTATAAAAGGAATTAAAATTAAAAAAAAATGATCTTAGGCTCCCACATGACTTATTGCATTTTGAGTCTCAGACATGGTAACTTACTTTCTCAATTTCCCTTTCTATTTCTTTCTTTCTTGTCTCTCTCTGGTGAGTGTGCATAACCTGTAGCAAATTTAAATAATAATAATTATAAATAAAATTAAATAAATAGTTCTTAGAAAAAAAGAATTGGAGTGATAATTAATCACATGTTTTTCTTGCACTACCTATTCCTATTCCAAGAGTCAGCAGATACTCTAGACTTTTATCTCAGGAATAGGTTTGGCCCTCACATGCATGTATTTATTTTCTTCTGGGTCTCAAACCCATTCTTTTGCTATTCATGTTTTTTTTTTCTTTTAAAAATAATTTATTTAATTTTATTTATTACTATTTTGAATTTGCTCTAGGGCATGTGTGTTTACCATAGATGGAGAGAGAGAGAGAAAGCAAATGGCCAGGGCTGACACTCATATCATGGTCATGTGGGAATCCAACACCTTATATATTGTGCCACCTACTAGCCACTATTATTCATTTTTAAAAAAAATACAATTGCCAGGAGGCTTATTCACTCAGTAGAGAGAGTCACCCAGAGAGAGAAAGAAGTTGAGGCAGCATGACTTCTGTAAAATGGTCATGCCACAATTCCTTCTGCACCATTTTTTCCTCTTATCATTATTTTGAACAACATACAAACTCCTGGTGTATTTTCCAAATCATTTAGTTTGGGATTCAAGTCACAATTTGGGTAATGTGGGATTCAGTCACAAACACCTTGCCATGGACTGTCTCATATCTCTATTTTTATTTCTTGTTTTGGGCACTTATTTGGTTTTTAATTCATTCACAAAAAATAAGTATTTTTTCCTTGGTATATTCATTTTTTGACATTAATTTTTTTTTATGAACAAAAAAGTATAAAACATGGAATTTGTTGGACCAAATCAGCCCTCTAGGTAAAGCTGCTATACCTTGTGCTAAATAATCTTATGAACTGAGAGTATACAGAATACATATAATATATAAGCTAGCTCAACAGCAAAGGAGAAGGAATAGAATTCAGTTTGTGAAGATAAAATTCTAACCTGAACAAAAATATCTATTTTTACTAACTATGAAAACCAAATAATTTCTACTGTTAGACTACTTGGAGTTGCATAATAGTTATGGAAGAATTAAAACCATAGTTATTCCTTATATATTGGAAAAATGGAAGCATGATTTCTTATAATTTTTTATATTTCACATTTGACAGTACTACCCTTTATTTTTAAAATTGTTTGACTTTATATTTTGTATGACAGCAAATTTTGTGGTGCCCAAGCATGAAATTTATCAGAATTTTGAGTCTTCAGTCTTTAAACTGTTTCTTTTTCTTCCTGCAATATAATTCAAAATGCAATATTCTGATATTAGCCAATTCTTTGTTCTTAATTGCACAAGTGTTTGATCATGGTTGAAAAGTTTAAAATATTTTCATTAAAATTTATCTCTAATTCCATCGTGCTTATTACCTGGATATAAAAGTCAGATTCAAAGTTTAAGGCACCCATAGGTAACCTTCATGATGACACAACTTTCATTTCATGACT
>NW_006159627.1:33062-41752 GCF_000334495.1 Tupaia belangeri chinensis | reverse complement strand
TTCTGGTCCCCATGTTTTATTTCTAATAGTAACAGTTTCATTTTAATGACAAATAATAGAAACTAATAGTGTGTGGATATATATATATATATATATATATGTATATTTCATTCTTGTTTGATTTGAAATATCTGACTCTGGGCACAAGACACAAATAAAAGAGCAAACAGGTATTCCTTCTTGTGGAATATTTTGGAATCCAGGAACACAGCTGTGACTACACACAGATTCACGAGCCTGAGCAGAAAAGAGAATAATTAGTCATAATTATATATGTTATATATGTTAAGTAATGATATATGTTATATATCATATATATGTTATATATGTTAACTAATTATATATGTTATATATGTCTTGATGGGATGTCTCTATGTCTCTATTGTTCTCCACTTCAGAGAAAGCTATTACCTTTAATAGTTCATCACTGTGTATCATTTAAACTCCTATCACATTAATATTAGTTAGGTTTTATTTTAATTTGTTGTTGTTTGTTTGTTTGTTTTGAGAGAGGGCAGATGCACTCGCTGGTGAGACAGAAAAGTGAGAAAACACCCCCTGGCATGATGGCCACATCACAACTTCTTCTTTATTTCTTTTGAGGATTTGGATCAGCCATGCACATGTCACTGACATGTTTCAAGTCTCTGGTTCCAGGACTCAAAACTGCAGTCTGCTGTGTGGAAGACCAGAGCCTTAACCACTATGCTATCTGCCGGCCTCCCTTTACATGGACTTCTAATAAAGCACTAGTATGCTTCCATTTGATTTTTATGTATTATTAATATTTTTAATATTTTTAAAAATTATTTTATTTATTATTACCTTTAAATTTGAACAGAAATACACAGAGAGAGGAGAGGAGAAGGGAAAGTGAGAAAGCAAACCAAGTCCAGGACAAGAACTGTGGTCAACCATGTGGGAGTCCAATGTTTTAACCATCATGGGACCTACCAGCCCGCTTTATGTATTATTTGCCAACTATCTTCAAGGTGTCTAATTATCGTACCCTACTAAAAACTAAAAAATATACCCTACATAACTAAAATATTCCCTTTGTCACTCTTGTCTGTAATCACTTTCTTTAAAACAATCTTAATGAAGGTTTTACAAGGTAAATATTCTGAAAAGATGTGTTTCCAAGAATATGTATACTCTGTCCTCATATCTGGTTGGATAGAAAATTTTAGTTTCATGATTTAAAAATATCTAATAATGTGATATGTAGAGGCAAAATAAAATGTTAATTTAAATTTCATGAGCCAGAAGAATGATGAGAATGTGGTTAATTCACTTTGGGGCGTCTGAGGCCAGCTGAACACTGCTTTTCATATATAACACAATATGTGCAAAGCATAATTGTTATATACATTTTTAAGAGGTTTTGCCTTAGGGTGTGTGCACTTGCCAGAGAGAGAGAAAAACAGAGACAGTGAGAGGGAAAATGAGAAATTAGCCCACAGGGGGAGATGGCCACATTACAATACATTCTCCTCCATCTCCTCCCAGGATCTGGGCCATGCATGCATATGCACCCAGTGTGAGTTTCTAGACAATGGACCCAAGACTCAAACTGGGGTTTGTCATGTGGGAGTCCAGCATTGTAACTACTACATGATCTGCTGGCCCCTGTTGTATAAATCTTCTGCCTCATCTAATTGGCTGAGATTATATCCAATGCTTTGAGATGTTTAGTACAACAACAACAAAAAAATATCCAAGAGGCTGACAGGTGGTAAGGTGGTTAAGGCACTGGGTTGTCATTTGGCCAACTACAACTTGAGTCTTGGACCCATTGACTGGCTTTCACATTCTCCCTCTCTCTCTCTCATCAAATTGAAGCAGGCTAATAATACATAAATAAATAAATAAATATGTAAAAAATAAGAATTTATGCAAAATGACAAGGTGAAATGTGAATGGTATCTACAAAAACATGAATGGTATTTCAACCTGAAATCTCCTTGTGTTTACAATATAAGAAGGACTTTGTTGACAAATGATGAAGAGTTTCAGGGTACATAGAGGAATTTTTTTAGACACACACACATATATATAGACATATGTATGACTCATGTGCTTTATAAAGATAGAAGGCATTTCAGTCAATGATGAAAAGTATATATGATAGTGGTTCCATAAGATAATAGGCTAGGCCATATAAATTCCATGTGCAATGTGCAATATCATCTAGGTTTGTGTAAGTGCAATCTATGATGTTCACACAATGGCAAAATTTCCTAAAAATGCATTTCTCAGAGACCAGCAGATGGCGCACTGTTTATGAAACTGAATTTCCACATGGCTAAGTGCAGTTTGGTCCCAGATCAAGCAGCTTGAATCTCTTGAATGGAGGAAAAGGGATTGCGACATGGTCCTTTCTGTAGGAATTGATTTTAGCTTTCTTTTTGTCTCTCTGGAAGAACACATGCCCTATAGCAAAAATTTTCTGAAATGAAAATGAAATTCAAGTGGAGAGTGGAAGTATGGATACCAGGATCTGGGAACGGGAGAAGAGAAGGATGTATAGGGAGATCTTGATTAACAGATACAGCATTTCGGATGGATGCTGGAATGAGCTGGAGAACACCATAGCACAGTAGAGCAACCATAGTTGATACAATTAGATGTAGGTTTCAAAATAGCTGGAGAATTTTGAATATTCACAACATAAAGGTATTGGTCAGTATTTGAGAGAGTTGTGTACGTTTATTTCTCTGTTTCGATCATTACATATTGTATTTATATAATAAAAAAAAATCACCTTGTACTCCATGAATATGTCTAAATAGCACATGTCAATCAAAATTTATTTTAGGGTCAGCCAGTGAAGGGGTGATTACGGCGGCTGGAACCCACATGGCCGACTGCGTGGTTGGAATCCTAGACAGGATGCATGTGCATGCTTTCCCAAAATCCCGAAAGGAGAATGGAGGAGAATGGATTGTTGTGGTGTGGCCATCCCCCCGGGGGTACTTTCTTACCTTCATTAACTCTCTCTCCTCTGTCTCTCCCTGGTGAGTGCATGCACCCTGTAGCAAATTTTGAAAACATTATTTTAAAAAGATAAAATGATACACAAAACCCTTGCCTAATGGATAAAGTCTAAGCTAAACCTAATTGGGATAATTTCAATCTTATTTCTGTACTGTGTGAGAACAAAAGCAATGATGTAGCCACCAGCTTTTAGCACTTCTTGTGCCACAAAGTAAGAAAATGCTCAGAAAACAAGGACATATGCCCCTAGGCTCAAAAGGAATTCTCCTGGACGGAACCAGGATGATCTGAGTGTTGGAAAGTCAGCAAAGGACAGTGATAGCTTGTAGAACCAGCTGATTAAAGTGAGAATCCATGAGTCCATACTAATATCAACCAATCAGGAGTATAAAATGTGTATTGTTCCAGTCTTGGCAATGTAACTTTGATCACTTGGTTAGCATGGTGTTGGCCAGATCTCAGTGCAAAGGTACTAATTGTTTTCTTTTGTAAAAGATTCCTGGATTGTGGTGAGAAACTCTGAGACAAGCCATAGCCTGCTTGTCATCAAGCCTTCACTATTAGCATCCAGGGTGATCCTTTCTGAAACAATTACTCCTGAGGTGGTTGCCACAGTGATTCTTCTCAGCATGTCTTCTGCATTTGTGCGTTGGCATTCTACTCCACGGCAGACCCTCCGTCCAATTTATTATTGATCTGTTTGCTTATTTAACCAGTCTGCTCTCACAGACTACTGGGGCAAAGTACACAGACCTTTTCCACATGGCTAAAATTATTTCAAAATAAAAAGATAATCTTTGGCATCAGATGATTTCTTAACTCAAACGGCCATTGGCTGCCTTTGTTTTTGCTATACTAACCAGTGCTTTCTCATGCAGTTAGTGGCTGTGATGGAGAAATACTACCATGATGTTATGTTATGGTGCCTAATTGGTACTCTTAGTATTTCTCTGTCACAGCCACTAACTGCATGACCAAAAACAGACAGTCAAACAAAACCACCAACATCTATTTCAGAGTATCTAGAAAAATTTCTTTTGTAAAATTTAATTATTATTATTTATACATTCAATTACTATACATCATTTAGCTTGTAAAGAAAATTTACTCAACATGAAGTGCACCTCAGACCAGTGCAGTTGATAATACTATATGCATTATCATCAGGTAATAAAACATCTCTGTGTCCCACAAAAGTCTTCTCTATTTTTCTCCCTAATTTCCTTCTATACACTCTTCCCCTCTCCCACCCTCCTTCCACACTGTCTCCAGTGTCCATAACTATTTTCAATGCTTGTATGTCCTCCAATCTTTCAGTCTCTACCATAGAGTGTGGACAGTTGGTATATGTTAAGTGGAGACATACAATGTCTCTCTTTCATAGCTTGGCTTGCTTCACACAGCAATAAATCTTCCGTATTTTTCCACTTTATGTCAAATGCCAGGGTCTTGATTTTATGATTAAATAGTCTAGAGAAATTTCAAGGTGTTCTCAAAGGGGCTTCTCCCTGGTCTTGCCCTCCTGTAATGCAGGGGCAGTGGGGTCCACTCACATCCACAATGTAAGTCCTTCAGTGCCTGAAATCTATGTAAGGTACATCTTTGCTCTCATTGGTGGGCTTAGTAACATCTAGCTCCTCAAGTTGGTACATTCTGCATGTCTGCTTGTGCCTCCTGCGACGTGAGCCCAGGATAAGCCATTGTACATGGCTGTGGTCTAAATGTCAGTATCCTCCCAGCCCCCAGAATTAGGCAGTGCTATTAGGAGCTGAGCCCTTTAGAAGGTGACTTGATTCTAATGCTCATGAATGAGTTTAATGATCTTATAACGGAAGCTCCATAGAGTTGTCCCTTATACCACATGAGGACACAGGGAGCTACAGAATGAGCGGTCCCTCACCAGACACTAAATTTGCTGGTGTCCTGATCTTGGACTTCTAGCCTCCCAGACTATAAGAAACAAAGTTCTGTGGTTTAAAAGTCACGCCAGTTGTAGCATCGTGCTCTCAGCTGAGATTCTATCTGTTCCTCACTTTGGTACTTGTCCTCCTGGGGCACTAGCTCAGAGTACCAGGAGGAAACCTGGGGTTCAGGGGCCACTGACTGGGCCTGACTGCTCAGCCCAACAATTAACAGTCATCTTCTGATGAGGGGAATGCACTTAGACTCTTGTTCTTCATAATCACCCTCAGTACTTTCTAACTATACGTTCCTGGAAAACACCCATCGGATGCATTCCATGTTTGAGTTCATGTGACCCTGAATTCTCTTTACTAGAAAGTAGTGGGTATTCCTATTGCCCTACTAATAATAATGTCCCATTCACTCATAAAAATGTCTCAGATTAGATGATGGATTTATTATTCAATCAACTTGTCCATAAGGCATAATTCTGGATTGAGCTCTAACCCTTGAATATTTTGTTTTCCCCACAAACTTCAGACCAGTTTTCTGAGGGCTAATATTTAAGAGCACCCTCTGTACATTATCTGTATATGAGCAACATCAAGGAGCTGTACCCCCATAACTTGTTCATGATTCCCTGAGGACAAAGGAATCAGGTGAGGCAGAAAGGTGAAGGGGAAATCTTAAAGAAATATGTTCATAGATAATGTTTCTTATGTCCAGTCTGGGGTTTGTGATATTAGAAAAAGTCAAACATGCAAAGAAGCCGTGGGGAAGGTGAGTATTCAGTATAGACCTCTGCACATCTTCCCCATGATGAAAGTACCATGGAGATCTTGGCAGGTAGTCATGATTGGGAAGAGGTGGGAGATTCCAAGATGCATGAGCAGAATTCTAATATAGTACATATTGAGGAATGTGCCTGGGCCTAGGAGCACAGATAGGAAGGGCAGCTGAAGGGATCAGAGGACTGAACTTGCAGCCCCTAAGCACAGGGTGCTGCTTTAAAGAAGGGTGTGTGATGTGGGAGAGAGTGTCCTGTGGTTGGCTAGAACCAGAAGCTATAAGGCCTTGATGGTCAAGCCAAGGGCAGGGCCCCACATGTATGCATAAACTGTACAGCACTGTTTATTCCTGGATTATTAAACTGAGGGTTACGTCAGGGCAGGCATGTTGCTCTGACTTCTCTGTTAGAACCCATGTTCATTCTTACATTTGGAAGCCGACTGTTGCTGTGAACTGGGCTTTGATGATGAACAGGTGGGCTGTGACCCTTGGCGGTGGACACCTGGAATGAGTTATCAGACAGCAATGCTCAGCTCTGCCCACAGGATTCCCTTCGGTGATGGCCAGGAAGCATTTGACTCGAATATTTCTCTCATCTTGGAATAACGGAAAAGCATTGCTCAAGTTGACCCCAGGCGGACAAAGTGTAACCTCTCCCATCTGTGTTGTGACCTGTTCCAAAACTGCATTCCTCCATTCTTAACTGATCCAGCAAGGACCACTGAAGTGGGAATCAGCTTTGCATTGGCCTCAGCTCAAGGACTCGCTTTGTGACTTCACTGGTGTCATTTATAGGTAAAGGGCATTGACATTTGTGGGCACCTACAACGTGTCAGCCAGAAGTCTGTGATTCTGGTGGCTTTGTAAGGGGACACATAGACACATACATGAACATGCATGCTCTTGCTCTGTCCTATCTCGTGCGGTCCAGTGTCATTCCAGGGTTCTGCAGAGAGCTCCTTACCAGATGTAATCCTTTGACCTTTAACCTCCAAAGTGTGAACTAAATAAATGTCTATTCAATAAACCTCTATTCCTTTTCATTTATTTGCTAGAGAGTGCATGTGCTCTCAGGGGAGAGAGGATAGAAAGAGTGAGAGAGACAGAGAGAGAGAAATACCCCTGGAGGGTGGCTACATCACAATCCCTTCTCTTCCTTCTCTTCTTTTGGGATTTTGGGCACACATTCACATGTTCCCAGCGTGTCTTTTCAAGCTTTCAGGGCTGGGACTTGAACCATGCAGTAGGCCATGTGGGATCGAGCTGCCTTAACCATCATACCACAGGCTAACCCAAATCTCTGTTCTTCCAGTGTAGCATTATATAGGTGTCAGTGAAAGAATAAAAGAAAAATAGAATAAAACACTATGTCAATGTGTGTGTGTGTGTGTGTGTGTGTGTCCCAAAATCCTGAGAATAGAATGGAGGAAGACGAGAATGGAGGAAAATGGATTGTGACATGGCCCTCTCCCCAGGGAATGATTTTAGCTTTCTTTTTGTCTCTCTGGAAGAACACATGCCCTATAGCAAAAATTTTCTGAAATGAAAATGAAATTCAATTAAAAAATGCATTTCTCTCATTAAACAATGTTGAGCTCTGTATACATATCCATTATCACATTGAAGAAACATAAGAAAACAAATCAGTATGTAAAAAACGGATGTTTTTCTATAGTAAGTAAAGTCACATAGTACAAAGTCAGGATACAAAAGGCAGATTTAAAACAATAATTTCTATTCTCACTGAGGAAAGAATTTAATTCATTTTTCTTTAGATTTCTGCCACAGGTCATTTTCTTTCACCAGAGAGAGAGAGAAACAGAAAAAGAATAAGTGAGAAGTGAATCCTCAGGAGGGTGGCCACACCAATGATCCTTTTTCCTCCATTTTTCCTTTCAGGATTTTGGGCATGCATGCACATACACATGCCAAGCATCATTTTCAAATCACCAGATTCAGGACATAAACCATGGTTGACTATGTGAGAACCCAGCTCCTTCACTACTACACCACCTGCTAGCCTGGTGAAAAGCAAATTGAGTACTGAGTTATTGTGAGAACAGAGTGGGAGAAGAAGGTGAATGTGAGGGAAGACATTAAGGAGAAAAATAGAAAGACGTTTATGGGACACAGAAATGGATTATTACCTGTTGATAATAACATCTATAGTATCCCCAACTGGACTGATGTGAAATTTTTTCATATTGAAAAATACACTTTACAAATTAAGTAAAGTATAGTGATTGAATGTATAAAAAAAGGAAATACAATATGTTATATATTTATTTGCTTTTAATTTATACACACACACACACACACACATATACTAAATACCTACACTCTACAGTAGAAACTGAAAGATTGGAAAGTATAGCAGCAGGGAGAGGAACTGTAGATACTACAGATAGTAAGGATAGTAAGGATAGTAAGGATAGGGATAATATGAGAGTGGGTATTAGGGGAGGGAGGAAAACAGAGGAAAAAGAAGTACATATAACTGACACAAAAATAAAAAGCTATTTGCTGATGATATTGTATATGGTAACATCTTTGTATTGTATGATATGCACTGTACTCATGCTGGGGAAAGTCATGTTATATACTGTAAAGAGGTATAGTGATTAAATGTAAAAACGAAGATTAAAAAAAATTTTAAATATTGGAAAACAAAGACCACAAAAGCATAAAAAAGAGTAGGCACATAATTTTATTTCATGATTCTGTTCAGATACCTCTGTATATATTTAATATTGAAATGACATTATACCTCCTTGAAACTAACAGGTCAGTTTATCATCTCTTCACTGATGACCAAGACTTGATCATGGGTGCTTCTGTAGACAAAATCTCCTATATTAACCAATAGCAAACTGTGATTAGAAAATCTCACAAGATTTTGGATATCATATGTACCATTTTTGTGCTTTCATCAAAGGGCATATTGTACCCAATGCTGCTTGTCAATTGCCTTTTCCTCAAAAATGGATGCAGTTGGATTAAAA
>NW_006159627.1:32430-33011 GCF_000334495.1 Tupaia belangeri chinensis | reverse complement strand
ACTGTACTCATGCTGGGAAAAGCCATGTTGTACACTGTAAAGAAGTATAGTGATTAAATGTAAAAACGAAGATTAAAAAAATTTTAAATATTGGAAAACAAAGATCACAAAAGCATAAAAAAGAATAGGCACATAATTTTATTTCAGGATTCTGTTCAGATACCTCTGGATATATTTAATATTGAAATGACATACCTCCTTGAAACTAACAGGTCAGTTTATCATCTCTTCACTGATGACCAAGACTTGATCATGGGTGTTTCTGTAGACAAAATCTCCTACATTAACCAACAGCAAACTGCGACTAGGAAATCTCACAAGATTTTGGATATTACACTGTACCATTTTTCTGCTTTCATCAAGGGGCATATTGTACCCAATGCTGTTTGTCAATTGCCTTTTCCTCAAAAATGGATGAAGTTGGATTAAAAGTAGGACTTACAAATTAGGAATATATTTAAGGTAGAGGTAGGTGGGTAGTCCATAGCTATAAAATAATCCTTTTATTTTAACATCTCTCCCCTTTTTTGTAGGTGCTCAGAGTGGTTTGAGTGGTCACCAGTTCTGTGGTCATGTGAGAT
>NW_006159627.1:24050-32217 GCF_000334495.1 Tupaia belangeri chinensis | reverse complement strand
AAGAATTATTTATTTATTTTTACTTATTATTGCTATTTTAAAAATTAGACTAGAGATAAAGAGAGACAGAAAAACTGAGGCACAAGATCTGGGACTTGAACCGTAGTCAGCCATGTGAGAGTTCAGCACTGTGATCACTATGCTATCTGCTGGTCCCTTGTAGAAAAATTTTTAAAAGGCACTATATGTATGAAAATCTTTAGATTCTTCATGGTGGTAGGGATAGTATAAAGTTATACACTTCTACAAGTTGAGCCAAAAATGTATATTAAATATGTACAATTTTTTGGAAACTATTTGCACCTCAATTAAACTTTTTTTTTTAAATAATAAACCTGTTTTGTTCTTTATCTTTATTTTGAACTTCTTTTGGTAAATGTGTTACTGTCATGGGACATAAAAAGAAACAATTTGTAACATATATATAAATTTAAAACATTTAAATTCTTTTTAATTTAGAGAGATTTTTGCTATAGGACATGTGTGCTTCCAGAGAGAGACAGAGAGAAAGAGAGACAGAAAGTAAGAATTCATCCCCGGGCAGGATGATCATGCTGCAATCCCTTCTCCTCCATTCTCCTCTTGGGATTTTAGGCATGCATGGATACAACCCTGGCATGATTTTAAAGCCTCTATGTCTGAGACTTGAATCATTGTCCACTATATGGGAGTCCGGTGACATAACCCATACGCTATCTGCTGTCCCCAGATTTTAAATTATAAAGACGTTTTCTATTCCTTCTGGGCATGTATCCTTCCCAGAGAGAGACAGACTGTAAGAGATGAGCAAAAAGCACCCTCCTATGAGGAATGAACTGCAATCCCTTCTTCATTTCTCCTTTCTTTTGGAATTTTGGAAATGTATGCATACACATATGCCTGGCATGTTATTTCAAGCCTCCAGGTCTGGGACTTGGGCCATGTGGAATTTAGCTCTCTTATTCAACAGGCTGTAGATCCATTACACTAGAGTATTTTTTTGAAGAATTATTCATTTAATTTTGCCTACTATCATTTTTTTCAATTTGCTATAGATCATGAGAACTTATGAGAGACATACACACACACACACAGAGAGAGAGAGAGAGAGAGAGAGAAGTGAAAAAGAAAGCGTTCAGGTCTGGGAGTCAAAGTACAGTCACCCATGTGGAAGTCCATAGACATAACCACCATACCACTTACAGGCCTCACTAAGGAGATTTTTAATAAAGCATGTTAGTCCCTTATTTTAGAATTTATGGCATGTTTTTGCAAAAAAATGATTAACTTTTATTGTTTATACAACTATTCTTTCAGTTGTTAAGTTTTTACAATAGAAGCACTCTCATTTTTAAGATATCTAGGTAACCATTTAGACAAAACTACTTGCTTTTCTTAGAGTCAACTTCAAACTTGCTCATCATGCAGACCAAATGTTATTACTAGTACAAATAGAAATAAAATGGAAATTGACTTTCTGATCTTTATTTTTATGTAAGTATATTATATTTACTTATTTTTTCTCAAAGTATTCATCTAATGTTTTGTCTCCTTTGGATAAAGATGTTTTACACATAATTTATTAATTTACATTTGTTTTATACATTATTTAGTTATTTTATTTATTATCATTATTTTTAGGTTTGCTCTAAGGCATGTGTACTCACTAAAGAGAGACAGAGAGCAAGAGAGAGAGGGAAATTGAGAAAGCACATCACCAGGCCCAGGATTCAAAACACAGTCAACCATGTGAGAGTCCAGTGCCTTAACCATGATGCCACCTGCTTGATCCATGATTTAATGTTTATTTAAAATATAAACTTATTTATAAACCAAGTATGATATCCTGAGACTATATATCAAAAGTGGTTCCATGTTTTAAAATAGGATCACTATTCCTTCTTCCATAATTTTTGAACACAGCATAAGAAAAATTAAAATTAATTCTGTTATAATCAAAACAGACACAATAAATAAATGTAGCCACCTATAGATCATCCATGCCAGTTAGAGAAGACAACTGCTCAAATGCTCCCAAAATGGCTATTTTGACTTTATCATATTCTAAGATTTCTTCCAATATTTTGTCCCACTTAATTGTGTTTATTCTAAGTTACATTAAAGTTATACTGTGACTACTTTCCATATTTTCTCCTCCCATCATTGTATAAAAACAAGGACAGGTGAAGACCTCACAAAATCAAGGGGACAGATAGAAGAGAAGCTCAAGGAGGGTGATGGGAAGGAGTCAACCTCCACAGGCAATTCACAGAGAGCACACAGAGTGGATCAATCATGTACAACTAATGGAGACCTCACTTTAGAGAAAATAACCACAATGGAACCTGTTGGCCCAATTTTTTTGCATTTAAAAAATACAAATAGGGAACCAGCAGTTAGCATAATGGCTATGTCGCTGGACTCCCACATAGTCGATGGCAGTTCGCGTCCCGGACCTGGTGGCTTAAAACTCACGCCGGGCGCATGTGCATGCATGCCGAAGATCCCGAAAGGAGAATGGAGGAGAAGGGATTGTGGCGTGACCATCCCCCTGGGGGGTGATTTCCCGCTTTCTGTCTCTATGTCTCTCTCTGTCTGACTGGCGAGTGCACGTGCCCTATCGCGAAAACCTCTCCAAAAACAAAACAGAACAAAACAAAATACAAATTGTAACAATGGCTTTGTGATACAAGCACTTTGGAATGCTTTTGGTCACAAAATTACAAAGCTTGTTGTCTCAGGATAAGGTGGTCCCCAAAGCTTTACTTGGTCATTATAAAATCATAAAGGCTGGGGGAGAAAAACAGGCAAAATATGTTTTTCCCAAATTGTTTTTCACCAAAATGAAGGGTGACAGGTGCAGTGCCCAAGGGTAGAGAGATACCCAGAGCTCCTGGATGGGACTTAAGTGAAACAGTAAAAAGCCAGAAAAGTCAGAGATGCTCTGATTAAGCATGAGTCTCAGCACCATGCTTCCTGTAAAATTGCCCTTTTAAAAATGCTTCTAGCTATGTTTCTGTCTGTCATGCCAGTCTGGCACATGCTTTGGACAAGTTGAATTGAAACTGTGGAAATGAGAATCTCCTATGCCCTTCACAGAGCTGCTTCTCCTAACAGACGGCTGAGTCTGCACACAAAGTCCAGTCCCATCTCTTTCTCAGCCCACACATTGGGCTTTTTACCTGTGTTGGGCCAGCTCAGACACGTCATTACCTTTTATTAGTGTCTTGCTACTTCAGCAGCCTTTACAAACAGCATGTGAGATGATAAATATTAACTGTCATACATACCCGAAGCCAATGTCTACAAGGATGGGGACCTGGTACTGGCTGGGTTTTTCCCTCTTTATAGCATGGAGAAACAAGATATACTTACACAAAATTATCTGATAAAGCCAACTCAAGAAGTGAGAGATGACTGGCAAGTTGTTAGTGATATGTATCTGAAAATGGGATTATAACTGTGTAATAACATAGTTTGCATAGATAGATAGATAGATAGATAGATAGATAGATAGATAGATAGATAGATAGATACGTATGTGTGTGTGGGATTAATCCCACTTGAGAATAATTTCATGTGCACAAAAATGAGAGAATTACACAATTGTAAACTCAGAATGTGTTGCCTTAATTATCTTCTTATCTTTTTTTTTTAATTTTAGGTTTCTCCTTTTTCAAGACACTAGAGAGAACTTAATATAGTTTGTTGTCCACTTTGTCAGCACTATCTCTGTATTAAGTCTTTGGGAAGCTCAGAATGAGTAAAATTGTTTGTCCCTCAGTCCTTTTATATCCAAGACCTGTATAGGGAGAAGAGAAGATTTCTGAATGGCCATGCCCTTTGGGGGTGATTTCTCACATTCCCTCTCACTGTGTGTCCCTCTCTTTCTTTAGCAAGATAATGCACTTTAAGGCAAAACTTCTCAGAAAATTTTTTTTTAATGTTTACCTTAAAGTTTAAATTAAAAAAAAATTTAAAACCAGAATAACTCCAGAGAATGGAGAAAGAATTAAAGACATTACATAACAATAATTAAATAAAAAACAAATTGAGCAATTTTTAAAACCTCAAAACAGTTCTAGCTATAATATTCATATAAAGGTAAGAATTTCCAAGTGGAAAATGAGCAATTATAAAGACCAATTAATTGGAGAGAAAAATGTTTTTTACGAATTGGTAAAAACACTTGATGTAGTCAATAAGTGAATACAAAATCTTTTCAGAGTTGATGTAGAAGTGTATAAAACTATAGAAAAAGCCACCAAAAAGAACCTGAAATGTGCCAAATGATTTAAAAACTGGCAAGCCAGGTGCTATTTTTTAATTATTTATTTAATGTTATTTGTTATTATTATTTTGTTTTGAATTTACTAGAGGGCATGTGTGATTATGAGAGAAAGAGAGAGAGAGAGACAGACAGAGAGACAGAAAGCAAGTTGTCAGACCCAGGGCTTGAACTGCAGTCAGCTTATTTGAAAGTCTAGTGTCTTAACCACCTTGCAAGTTGCTAGCCCCACAGATGCTATTTAAAGATTCTAGAACATAGGGAAAGTAAGAAATGCTTTTATAATGGTCTCTGGATCTACCTTGAAACAAGATGACATTCACTTAGAGAAGGGTTATAATGGTGAGTGTAAGGACAGGAAACTTATAATTGAATACTATTCATCCCAATAATGCCCAGGGAGTAGGATACTAATGTTCTCTTCACAGAAAATCTAAAATAATTGAGGTGATATACATATTAACTACCATAGTCCAATTGTTCTATGTTATATTTAAAAATCATAAAATACTTTGTATTTTATATATGTACATGTTGTAACTTGCCTATATATAAATTTTTAAGTGTATAAAAAATAGTGAATATGTGTACTCTTTATCGACATCCTTTAAAAAAGTTTCTGTCTTTTCTAACATTAATTATCCTTCTTTAAAACCACCTCTGTTTAGATGACATCATCATCATCCAGCTAAATAAAACCTCATCTCATTCAAAAATCTTCAAAACGTCTCTTTATTGTTTGGACTCTATTTGCTTTAGTAGAAGGAAAAACACATTTAAAGGTTTTCTAGAGTGCCGCAAACATTACTCACACCAGCTCCATGTACCAGTGCAGGAGAATCTCTGAATGGCAGCCTAGGCCTAAACCTTTATGTCTGTGGCTTGGCTGAAGAGTTTATCCTGAATCACATGATTTGACCGTATATCCCAATCCTGTCCCCTCTGTTTAGGTACCACTGGAAGAACTACCAATATGTACTGGCCTTTCTCTTTGCCATTGATGAGATCAATAAGAGCCTCCATTTGTTCCTGAACCTTTCCCTCAGTTATGATCTCTACAATGCATATCCCAGTGACAGAAAAACATTACAAAATGCTCTGTTTTTGCTCTCTGGAGGAAATAAGACCCTTCCAAACTACAACTGCCAGACACAGAAGCAGCCTGTTGCTATCATTGCACAAAACATACCAAAATTTTCAGCCCAAGTTGGATCCCTTTTGGAACTTTACAAAATCCCACAGGTAAGTGGGTTGTGAGCTTGGGGAATGAGAATTGGATAGCTTCTAAAGCAATTTTCTCACATTTGAGCAAAAAAATGTGGAAGTTGGATTTACATACCCCTTGTGATCCTCAAACTTCTCTTGGTTGTTTGGGCACAATTTATGGAAACACAAGAAAAAAAACACAGATAATTTCCTGAGTCATGAAATTATTAACAGTATAAGTATGAGAAAGAAAAAACAAGATCAGTGGTGGGCCAGCTGGTGATATGACTAAATTCCACATGGCTGACTGCATGGTTCAAATCTTGATCCTGGTGACTTAAAGAACACACTTGGCATGTGTTTTTTCAGGTTGAAAATCCCAATAACTTAAAATTCAGGAGAAGAAATATTGGCATAAACATTTGCTATGAGGGATTATATCTCACTGTCCACCATGGCAAGCACACACAATTCAATTTGCCCTCTAACAAATTAAAAATAACAAGAGAAGTGGAATATGTTAAGTTTCACCCAGACTCCTGTTCATATCCATTACATATAACTCCCACTGATGGGAACATTGATGGCCAATTTAAAGATGTCTCCTAAAAAGTATGAACTGAGCGGAGATTTACCTTATTTTAAGAGAGGAAAATATCATTGGACATTTATAGGACTATTTGATACAAAGAGATAAAAATATTGTATTCCTTATGACATGGAACAAAGAAAGGACACTCCAGCATTGAAGATCCTCCAAGTTGGCTATGACTCAGTTACAACATCTGAGGTTTACCAGCTCCCTCTGCTCTTCCTTACAACCATGCAGATGGATCTCTTGAAAGCACTTCCAGTTACTTTCCACATAACAACTCTCCACCTCAGAGATTTTTCCAGGGAAACTGTCTAATAAAAGTTTCAGGAGACATTATTGGCAAACACAGCATTAGGTTAGGAGAATCATGCTCTTAAAAATAACATTTAAAGAATATCAGAAAGGCTAATTTGTTATGTTTTAAGACAATATACATTGTGGTGTGGTGATAAAACACAGTATCAAAAAATCAATACAATATTTTTTCTCAGAATTGACATTTTTAACCTTGGGTTCTGGGAAAGGAAGCCTCTGACCCACATGTCACATGAGCTCACATTAGCAAAATCACCAATATATTGTTGTACCATTTTTTTTGAGAGATTTTCACTGTAGGGCGTGTGCGCTCGCCAGACAGACAGAGAGAGACATAGAGACAGAAAGCAAGAAATCACCCCCCAGTGGGGATGGTCACGCCGCAATCGCTTCTCCTCCATTCTCCTCTCGGGATCTTGGGCACGCACGCACACGTGCCCGGCGTGAGTTTTAAGCCACCGGGTCCGGGACATGAACCGCGGTCGACTACGTGGGAGTCCAGTGACATAGCCATTACGCTAACTGCTGGTTCCCATTGTTGTACCGTTTTTATAAATTATGCAGCCTTCATTCCATTGTAGACAATGGAACAAGTATTGAACCTTATACTTTTTCTTTTATGCTTTGGTCTGGAAGTGATATTATTATTTGGACCAGTCACATGTCACTTACTGAAATGGGCCTGAAAAAGCAGTCTTCTACTGCTCTAAATCACAGAATAGTGTCATTTCCACAACATGTATTCTCTTCATTTGATATACATTACTTTTTTAATTTTTAAATTATTTTTAATCACATATATCTCAATATCTCATCCTATGGTTTCATCACATAGAGAATTATCTCCTCCCTGTTCAAGTAGAACCATCCAAAATCCCACTAAAGGCATAATCAGATTATTTCTTTCTTATTCAAGTCACATATGGTCCTTTTGACCTCATCCTAAGTGATAAAGACCAATTTCCACCAGTTTTTCAGATGGCCACCAAGGACAGCTCTCTGACTCATGGAATCATCTGGTTGTTGGTGCATATTGACTGGACATGGGTAGCACTCTGTATCTGATGATATGCAAGGGGAGCAGTTCCTTCAGGATATAAAGAAAAAGATGATAGAAGAGGATATCTGTGTGGCTTTTACAGAAATGCTCCCTGCCACAAAAGGTGTCTTTTTACCACGTGACTTTATTCTTATGAAGAGGATCACAGTTTCATCTGCAAATGTGTATATAATACGTGGTGATAAAGGGAGTGTCTGGAGCCTGGGAATGGGACAATTCTGGTTAATTCAGAGAAAGGTATTGATCATGAAAAATCTCCACTCCTCAGAGTGGAAAGATATCTTTACTTTTATGGTACACATGCCATACCTTTTTCATGGAAGCCTCTTATTTTCAAGCCAAGAAAGGAAAATTTCTGGCTTTAAACAATTTCTCAAGACAGTGAACCCTTCCCAATACCCAGAAGATTTTTACTTTGTTAAATGGTTTCACTTTTTTGAATGGTCACTTGCTGGATCATTATGTGGCAAACTTGGAGACTGCCCTCCAAATTCTTGCCTAGAATTTCTACCATCTGAGTTGAGCATGATGATCATATCTGACACCAGCTATTTTATCTATCATGTTGTGCATGCGATGGCCCAAGTTCTTTCTAAGTTTTCTTTTGCATAAAATAGAAATGGAATCTCAAGGATATGAGGACCAGCATATTCTTTCCTGGCAGGTAAACACCCTTAACAAGCACCTGATAACTTTTGGAGGTTTTTTTCTTTTCTTTTTTTTT
>NW_006159627.1:21256-23748 GCF_000334495.1 Tupaia belangeri chinensis | reverse complement strand
AGAAAGAGAAAATGTGATAAATCATCCCCTGGGGGATGGTGGTGCTTCAGTCTCTTCTCCATTCTTTTCTTGAGAATTTGGGTATGCACACACACATGCCCAGCATGATTTTTAAGCCATGGGGTCCAGAACTTGAATCACAGTATGTCATGTGGAATATCAGCCACCCTAATCACCATAACACCTGTTGAGTTATTTATTTATTTTATTTCTACAGAGAGTTTTGCTAATAAGTATGTGACCTCACCAAGTGAGACAGAGAGAGATAGAGAGACAGGAAGTGAAAAATTACCACCCAGAGGGGATGGTCAAACCAGAATCCCTTCTTTTCCATTCTCCTCTTGGCATTTTCAGCATGCACACACACATGCCCATCATGAGGTTTAAGCAGCTGGGTTCAGGACTCAAACTGTGTTCAATAATGTGAAATCCAGCGATGTAACCATTATGCCATTTGCTAGTCCCTGGTGAGGTATCTTTTTAAAAAAACACCATCTGGGGACCAATGGATGGTGTAATGATTATGTTGCTGGATTCCCACATCATCAACCATGGTTCGTGTTTTGTACCTGGTGACTGAAACATGGTGGGCAAGTGTGGGTGTGCCTAAGGTCCCGAGAGGAGAATGGAGGAGAAGGGACTGTGGTGTGGCCTCCCCCCCAGGAGTGGTTATTCTTTCTGTATCTCTGTCTCCTCTGTCCTTCTGGTGAACACACATGCCCTATAATAAAAACCTCTTAAAAACGAAACACACAGCCTATGTTTTTTTCTTAAAATGACAAGATTAGGAAAAAAAATTTTAAAGTTTTTTTCACCCAAAGTATATGGATAATTGTTATTTCTACTTAAGAGACTTCTGCCACTAGAGACTTAGATTTTAAAATATTTGGCCTGGCTCCATGGCCTGGTCATTGATGTAGTCAAATCCCACATGGCCAATCTTGTAGCTTGAATCCTGGGCCAGAGATTGAGAAACCACCAAAAACGTGTGTGCCCCTGAACACATATTTGTCAGTGAAGGACAAAGAATTGCAGTATGACCATTCTCTATGAAAGTTGTTGTCTTTCTCTATCTCTCTAACATTTACCCTCTGGCAAATTTTAAAAATTTAATTAAATTAGTAAAAATAATGTACAGTTAAATACTAAAACTGTCCAAGAAATGATACTTGACAGAATTTAGATCTAAATTGGTCAAATCTATGTGTGTTTTTAGGAATACATCCAACAGCAGAGAACATTAAGATAATAACCATATCCATGTCATCTCTAGTGACACAGATGCTGTGGCCTTCATGCAATACTCATGGTGAGGACAAAAATTAGTTCTACATACTATCCTAACATGACTCATGGAAAGAACTTTCTTTTAGAATTAACTGTGCTAATACTGTCTGCAAAAATCCTGGAGGAAGGACAAGTGATTCAATTTTAAAACATGAAACCACTTTTGAAACCTATAGTCTCAGGGTTTTGTAGTTGATTCATAAATTAGCTTATATTTTAAATAAACACTAAATCATGGAGTCACCAGCTGGTATCATGGTTAAGGTTCTGGACTCCCACATGGTCAACTGTGGTTCAAGTCCTGGACAGGTAGTTTACTTTCTTACTTTCCCTCTCTCTTGCTCTCTCTCTCTTTGGTGAGTATATGTGCCCTATAGCAAACTTTAAAATAATAATAACTCTTAATAAAATAAAATGAATAATTAAAAAATAAACACTAAATTTATAAATTTTATATAAAAATATCAAAAAGGGAGAAATACTTTAGACAACTTTGTTGAGCCAAACAAGTACATACAATATATATACATAAAAAATAAACATCAGAAAGTTTAGTTTCTATCTTATTTCCACTTGTAATAACAATAACAATATTTTATTTGCACTTTGAACAAGTTTGACATTGACTCTTCAAAAAGCAAATTCAAAAGTTAAGAGGATAATATGGTTTATTAAAAATCTCTTTAATGAGGCCAGCAAATTATTTGATGGTTAAGTCACTGGACACTTGATTATGTTCCAGTCTCAGATATGGCAGTTTGCTTTGTTACTTTCTCTTTCTCTTTCATGAGCACACATGCCCTTTAGCAAATTTAAAATAATGATAATAGATAAGAGTAAATAAATAATTTTCTTAAAAAATCTATTTTGTGGGTTGAAACCATGGCCTAGTGATTAAGTCAGCTAGATTTCACATGGCTCAAGTCCCAGACCTGGAGGCTGAAGAAACATTTCAGGCATGTGCATATGCACATAGGCCAAAAAATTAAAAAGGAGGGGAAACCAGCAGTTAGCGTAATGGCTATGTCGCTGGACTCCCACGTAGTTGACTGAGGTTCGCATCTCGGACCCGGTGGCTTAAAACTCACGCCAGGCGCGTGTGTGTGTGTGCCCAAGATCCCTAGAGGAGAATGGAGGAGAAGGGATTGCAGCGTGACCATCCCCCCTGGGGGATGATTTCTCGCTTTCTGTCTCTCTGTCTCTCT
>NW_006159627.1:15576-20606 GCF_000334495.1 Tupaia belangeri chinensis | reverse complement strand
ATAAATTTTATATAAAAATATCAAAAATGGAGAAATACTTTAGACAACTTTGTTGAGCCAAACAAGTACATACAATATATATACATAAAAAATAAACATCAGAAAGTTTAGTTTCTATCTTATTTCCACTTGTAATAACAATAACAATATTTTATTTGCACTTTGAACAAGTTTGACATTGACTCTTCAAAAAGCAAATTCAAAAGTTAAGAGGATAATATGGTTTATTAAAAATCTCTTTAATGAGGCCAGCAAATTATTTGATGGTTAAGTCACTGGACACTTGATTATGTTCCAGTCTCAGATATGGCAGTTTGCTTTGTTACTTTCTCTTTCTCTTTCATGAGCACACATGCCCTTTAGCAAATTTAAAATAATGATAATAGATAAGAGTAAATAAATAATTTTCTTAAAAAATCTATTTTGTGGGTTGAAACCATGGCCTAGTGATTAAGTCAGCTAGATTTCACATGGCTCAAGTCCCAGACCTGGAGGCTGAAGAAACATTCCAGGCATGTGCATATGTACATAGGCCCAAAAATTAAAAAGGAGGGAGAAATGGAGAAGAGATTGCAGCCTGAACTTTACCCATGGTGAGTGCTTTCTCCTCTTTTTTTTCTCACTATTTCTTTTTCTGTCTCTGGACACATTCCCTCTAGAAAAACAAAAATACCTGTTAGAATTTAGAAGTTTTAATTTTATATTTTGTCACAAATTGTTTATTGCATTGTCACATGACAATTACACTCTTATCAAAAGATGTCCAAAATAAAGAAAGAACAAAACATATGTTTTCCCTTTTCAAAAGTTTTTTTTTTTAATTGGGTCTAAATAGTATCCCCAAATTGCACATATTTAGTGTATATATTTTGATAAACTTGGAGAAATGCATACCTTTATAATACCACTACCAAGAATCTAAACCTATTCATCTATATAATGCCTTTTTAAAATTTTTCTGCAAGGAGCAGAATCTTCATTTCTCTTGTCCAGCAGGAGCCATGAGGAATCTTCTTCTGAAGGAAGACCTCACCTCTCCTGCCATGCTAGCTTGTTTGCTGGAGGCTGAATTATCAGTAGAAAATTTTCATTTCTCTCGTGCCCTGAAATAACTAGTTCGCAGGAGCCATGAGGGACCTGGAAATCTCATTTTGTATGCTGTAATGATGTATAATGAATGAATAAAATTGAAAAAGTAAATAAATAAAGTTAAATAAAATAATTTAAAAAAAGAAAAAAAAGATGACATACAAATAGCCAAAAAACCTATGAAAAAATGCTTGACATCCCTCATTGACAGGGAAATGCAGATCAAAACAACAATGAGATGCCACCTATCTCCAGTCAGAATGTCTAAGATTATAAAAACAAAAAATGCTAAGTGTTGGTGGGGGTGTGTGAAAAGGGAACTCTCTTATATTGCTGGGTGGGAATGTAAATTATTCCAGCCACTGTGAAGAACAATTTGGAAATTCCTCAAAAATCTACAAATAGAACTACTATTTCATCCAGCGATCCCACTCCTTGGTATCTATCCAAAGGACAGAATTCTTCATCAGAAAACAGCTTGCACATTGATGTTTATTGTGACACTATTCACTTTTGCTAAGACATGTAACCAACCCAAATGCCCCCATACAGATGAATGGATTGGAAAACTGTGGCATGTATAATCTATGGAATACTATTCATTCCTAAGAAACAACAAGACCCTGGCTTTTGATAGGAAGTGGAAGCAGATGGAAGATTTACTACTGAGTGAAGCAAGCCAGGCTATGAAGGAGAGACATTGCATGTCCCCACTTAATATATACTGAGTGTCCATACTCTGTGACTGAAAATGATTGACTAAAGGATGTACAAACACAAGAGATGGGTGTGAATGCTAGATGTGGGATGTGTGGAGGAGTGGAGCCTGGGGAAGGTTATTTGGAGGAGGAATACAGAGGCAGAGAATTAATGGGATGGGGAGGTGTTGTGTTATCTGCTGAAGATATTTTGATCAACTGGACTAGGGAGAAATGTTCACATATTCAAATGTTCACTTTGTAAGCTAAATGATGTGATTAAATGTATAAAAAAATAAAAAATAAATAAAATTTAAAAAGAACACTTAAGAATAAAAAAAATAGAAAAGAAAACAAAAGATGTCTGCACAGCAAAAGAAGCAATAGAGTTAGAAGACAACCCTCAGAGTGGGAGAATATATTTGCAAATTGCACCTCACATAAGAGGTCGATAACCAGGATATACATGGAACTCAAGCAGTTTACCCACAAAACAATAATCAATCCAATTAAAAGATGCGAAGATGAGCTGAACAAACAACCCTCCAAAGAAGACATATGGATGACCATAAACCATATAAAAACATGCTCAACACCTTTTATTATAAGGGAAATGCAAATAATCAACACCACAATGACATATCACTTGGCTCCAGTCATAATGGCTAAAATTAAAAATATAAAGAATGATAAATGCTGATGAGGTTGTGGTGAAAAAGTAACTCTCTTACACTGTGGGTGTGAATGCGAATTAGCAGAACCACTGCAGAGAATGATATGGAGATTCATTAGAAACTTACAAACAGAACTATCATATGACCTAGTAATTCCACCCTTAGATATTTACCCAAAGAATAGAAAAATTCTTAGTCTGAAAAACACTTGCATATCCATGTTTATTGCAGTATTATTTACAATTGCTAAGAAATACAATCAATGCAAATGTCCAAAAATATATGAGTGGATTGTAAAAATGTGTCATATATATTCTATGGAATATTACTGAGCCATAAAAAATATTAGACCCTGATATTTGATACAAAGTGGACGAATATCTTATGCTTGATGCTAAGTGAAGCAAACCAGACCATGAAAGACAGATTTCATATGTCCTCATTTAATATATACCCAATTTCTGTATTTTATAGCAAAAACTGAGTGTTTGGAAGGTATAATCATTGATACAGCTATTGTAGAAACTGGAGATATTAAGGATGGGGTAATATAGTAGTGGGTAATAAGGGAGGGAGGGAGGAAAACAGGGGGAAAATATTTTTAATTATCTCAAAAATGGAAAACGTGTGTGGTAATTCCCTTATCTTGACTGATATGCACTGTATTTGTGCTGGAAAAAGCAATGTTTTACACTATAAAGATATTTACTAACCAAATGTAAATTAAAAATAAAATAAAAAGCAGAGGATGCACAACAGTGCTGGGGACCAGCCTTGGTGGGGGTGGGTTGGCTCGACGGAGGCAATGCTGGAAAGAAAGGAAGACTAAGGTCTCGGTGCCTTTTCATGCATGTCCTCAGCCAGACACTCCCAGAGATTGCTCTCTGAGGAGTGACAACTGTTAGGAATCATCGTGCCTTTTTACTAAAAATGCGATACATGCAAGTAAATGGGAGAGGGGCTACATGTACTAATTATCAATTCATAATGTTTTAACAATAGAAACCATTCAGGGTTTGATTAAGGGCAGGTCTATTAATCATCGATACAGTTCAACAATTGTTTGATTGATGAAAGCAGATTCCTGGTAACTTCAAGCAGTGCAGTTTCAGGAAACAATTCCAGCAAGCAGAGTTAACTATCAACCAATATTCAGCAGCAGCCATCTTATGATTACTGAAAGAAAATCTCAAGCATAGATATTAGTTCTTATGGATTTTCATAAAGAATGGTACTTATATAATTCTATAGGGATCTAAAACTTAAGGAATCCTAATATATTTACCTATCCTGAAGGGGTGAAGTTAGTGTTCACTTGATGAGGGTGGGGATATGGCCTTTTCAACTGGTGCTGAAGTGACTAATAAGTTAATGGAAAACTTTAAAATGGGTTTATGGTGTTGTGGATACACTATACACTTGTGTAGCCTATGGCACCACTGTTATGTATTTTGTTAGAACATTAGTTACCATGGGACGAGAGCGTCCTGGGCCAGTTTCGGCCTAGTCCTATTGTATGTAAAAAGGTTATTTATATTAAATGTGTCTTCAAGCGCCTTCCAAAGATCAAGAAGAACTTAGTACACCCTTTATTGTGCCCAATGAAGCGTTGTAATTAACAGTAAATGGTCAGAGTAAAGGGGAGCGGTCGGGGAATTTTGGGGAAATCTTGCTACAAATATGTATGGGAAAACTATGTAATTCTTTTATAGTAATATATCGGGGAGTCAGAGGGGGGTCACTTCCCAGTAAGGCTATCACAGTCTCAGAGCGAATAGCAAGCGGCCTTGCCAACATGCTAAGTGACCCAAGCTTGTTCCAAGGTCGGGGGGGCATACAGTCGTGGCCTTGCCAACTTACTGAACCGACCGGAAGCGATGCTCAAAGGTCAAAGGGCTCAGATAGGTCCTGGAGCCACACCCGGTTGGACTCCTCCACAACAAGTTACATGAAGTTTGAGGCACTGAATGCCATATGGCCCATGGTGTGGTTCAAGTCCTGGATCTGGCAGCTTGGAAATCATATTAGGCATGTGTGTATCCATGTCTAAAATCCTAACAAGAGAGAGAGGGTGAAGAGATTGTGGTGTGTTCATCTCCCTTGGGAGGATTATTTCTCATTCTATGTCTCTCTCTCTCATTGTCTTTCTGTAGCAAGTACTTGAGTTCTAGAGAATAAACAAAAACATATAAATACATAAAGCAATAAGGTGTGTGGATATTTGGTATGATTGATTGATAAAAGTGACTACTCTTATTTAAAATTTTTCACATAGTACTCCTCAAAAAATTTAACTATCCATCTGTCATAGTTAAAAAGAAAATAACATACAGTCAACTGATCTTTGACAAGGGGTACCAGTCAATCCTGTGGGAAAAGGAAAGCCTCTTCAGCAAGTGGTGCTGGAAAAACTGGATCTCCACTTGCAGAAAGATGAATCTGAACCCCTACCTCTCACCTTTGACAAAAATCAAGTCAAGATGGATCAAGGATATAAATCTAAGACCTCAAACTATAAAGCTGCTCCTGGAAAACACTGGGGAAACTCTGGGAGACAATGGTGTAGGGA
>NW_006159627.1:14100-14431 GCF_000334495.1 Tupaia belangeri chinensis | reverse complement strand
GGACTGGGGAGAAATGTTCACATATTGAAATGCTCACATTGTAAGCTAAACAATGCGATTGAATGTATATACAAAAAGAAATAAATTAAATTTTAAAAAAAGAAAATAACTTTTATTATAAATCTCCTGCCTGCTCAGTGTCCAAATGATATGAAAACTACCACCTCTGGGTTCACCTGTGGGTTGGTGGCTAAAGTAGCTGGATCCCAAGTCTTGGACCCAGCATCTTGGAAAACATGTTGGCTGCATGTGTACATGTGCCAAAAATTCCATCGGGGTGGAGAAATGGAGAAGGGATTGCAATGTAATCACTCCCCATAGGAGATACTTT
>NW_006159627.1:8471-14078 GCF_000334495.1 Tupaia belangeri chinensis | reverse complement strand
TTTCCCTTTCTCTCTGTTTCCCACTGGCAAAAGCATGCAACCTCTAGAAAATCTAGCAAATAGTAATAATAATACTACCTATTGTGACTCCAAGTGTATATTATCCCTGTATAACCCAAAACTCCTCAAAGAAAAGTAAAACAAAACTCCCAACTCTTTACCTTCATCCCCAATAATTCACTGTAGCCAGCATACTGTCAGTCTTCAAAACAGGGCTTTGGGTGTATGTGTCAATGAAATTATTTTCTTTTTAAAAAGAGTCATTTTGCATGTATGACGTTTATAAATATGATTGGTTTAAAGTTTAAAAAAAGAAAAAATTAGCAAACTTAGTGCAAAAACCCCAATTCTTAGAAAGAATAAAATCAAACGACCTTTGATATGAAAAAGTTAAGAAGCTGGAAAGACAATTACTACTAAAGAAAAAGGATAGAAAAATGACAAAATTCTTTAGGACTCAGCAGTAATGAAAAAAATTGATGTGTAAAACTCTTTAGTTTTCCCCAGTGTCCTATCAAATAAAACTGATTTTTTTTTCTTGTGACTACCAAACGTGAGAGAAGATACTGAAAAATGTATGTCTCAAGAGCTGCTGTTGCAAGGTAATATTTGTAAGTCATCCATTGGTCTGAAATTTATGATGAATATAAAAACATGCTCAAGTACAACCCATCTTAAAAATAAAATAAAATAGCCCGTACTTCAATGCACATCCCTTGAAACAAAATATTACATTTTCTTACTCACTTATTAAAATTCTCCATGGAAAAGTGAGAACTTTATTGAAACTCCTTTACTTTTCCTGTTTCTTCTTTGATCTTCTTCAATTGGATTTCCATTCCAATTAATGAATTTTCACCTGCCTTACTGAGTCAAACAGACACTTCTTTTGTTTTTGTTTGTTACCATTGTGTGTTATTTTAAAAATTTTATTTGTTTTACATTCAAATACTGAATATCACTGCATCATACAAAATAAATTTTCACATCCATGATACACTGCATATCAGCTCAATCAAAGATATTCATACATATTATCTAAGAGAAGTAAGCTAGACTATGAAAGAGAGGTATTGTATGGCCCCATTTAATATTTAATGAATGTTGATTTTTATAGCAGAAACTGAAATATTGTATAGTGTAAAGACATGAAGAGCAACTGTGGACACCAAAACAGTGTGAAAGGAGGGTGGGAAATGATGGAGGATAAGAGGAAGGGAACCGAGGGATATCAACATAAAGTTACCCATTAAGAGACTTTTTTTAACATATTAAATAAATTAACTATGAACTAATTAGTCAAGCAAGCAACCACAGTGGGCTAGGCTGATTTGGGTTCTCAGGTGACCTCATATGAATATTCTCAGCTTCCATTCTCTGTGAACCTTCCCTGTAGTACCTGTTGGACTCTCACTCACCTGAATGGGGATGCCGAGAATGCAGTGTTCATGTGGAAGTCTGAATTCCTCCCTGGATTGATGATCACTGACATAAAGCTCTGTTTTCATATATGATGGCAGGACTGAATGAAGCATAGTTATTATAACTAGGTTTAGGATTACATGAAAAGTCAGCCATGCTCTGTCTTACACAAAGACAACAGCACAGGAGATACTTACACTCCCAACATCTGCTCATCTGACACCTTTCTCTTTGTGAGTCCAACTCCTGGGCACTTGATATCCCTGTGGGATAATAGTCTGAGCAGAAATAAGTATTTTCCCTGATCACTCTCTTTTCCCAAGAGATCAAGTTAGAAGTCAGTTGAGCACTGTCATTATTATTTCTCCTTGAGCTCACCTTCCTCCAGAGGTCTAACCTCCTTAGCACTTTTGCCCTATGACAAGATGACCTGTTCTCCAAAGTCTGAGATATGCAATTAGGTTCATGTCAACTGCAAAACATTGAGTTGTGGTGAGGACACAGTAATTCATATCTCTAGAAAGTTGCTGTTTTTTCTTTATCAAAGGAGGGAAATGTGCTATACTGTGAAACCTTGGACAGCTACCACAATCCTTAACTTTGTGATGCTTTGGATAAGACACATAGAAATTTCAAACTTATAGTACAAGTTAAGAGCTACCATTTTCAGGTCCGGCAGGTGGCATAATGGTTATTATGCTGACCTCCCATATGTTAACCACCGTTCAAATCCCAGACGTGGTGCTTGAAAATCACACCAGGCATGCGTGCATGCATGTCCAAAATGTCAAGATGAGAATGGAGGAGAAGGGATTATGGCATGGCCATAATTCCCTACAGGGGAATTCCATCTTATTTTATCTCTCTGTCGAGTGCATACGTCTATGGCAAAAACCTGAAAAGTGCTTCCTTTTATACCTTCATTTATAAAACTTTTGATGACCATAAAAAATGTATTTAGATCTCAAAACCAACATGTAGAGGGTTCCTGTTTTTTTTTTCTCCATTCAGCCAATCTACCATAAGAAATGTATTTAGATCTCAAAACCCCAACATGTGGAGGGCTCGTGTTTTTTTTTTTTTCTCCATTCAGCCAATCTTGGTCATCCTGTCAATGTTCTGCCTCCATATCCCTCCTCCATTAACATTCAAAATTATTATCAATATGTTGGGACTCTGCTCCGTTATTCCACCTCCTCCCTTTTTTTTCCTATTTGTTTTCTGTTCTCTTGCTTTTGTTTAGCCCCCTTTAATTTTTCAGGTGTAGTGTTCCCTTAAGTATTTTCTGAAGAACTGGCCCACTTCTGGTGAATTCTTTCAGCTTTTGTTTATCAGAGAATGTTTTTCTCCTTCCTATTTCCATATGAAGGATAAACTTCCTGGGTATAATATTCTTGGTTGAACATGTTTTCCTTTAGATCTCTTTATGCCCATGGGCTGAAATTTGAATATTATATGGAGTGTATCATTTTGATTTTACATATGACCATCCCATGACATCATACTATTAGGAACTTATTCTACATTTGCAGAAATGGGACTCAGAAGGGTTATGTGTTCTGCCCAAGTTATAAATCAAGAAAGGGTTGACTTTGATTCAGACTCCACTGGGATGTTTCTAGGTCTCATGCTCTGGGCCAGTGGTTATCAATTTAGAGAATGGTACCACCAGGGAACACTTGGGAATGTCTGGAGAACTTTATGGTTGTTACAATTGAGGAGGTACCCCAGATTCCTACTGGGTTGAATCCAAGCTGCTGCTCAAAATCCCAGAATGCACAGGACAACAAGCACCACAGAGAATTATCTAGCACAAAAGTCAGTGATAAGATAGGCCAGCATGTTGCATGGCAGTTAAGGCAGCTAGATACCACATGGATGACTGCACAGTTCATGTCCAGAGCCCACTGGCTTCAAGGTCATCACAGGCACACATGCTTGAGTGACCAAAATCCTGAGAGGAGAAAGGAGGACTAGGGATTGTGGCATGAACATCTCCTCTGGGGGGTGATTTCTCACTTTCTCTCTGTTTCTGTCTCTGTTGCTCTGGAAAGAACACATGCCATATAGCAAAAAAAAAATCAATAAAAAGTAATCAAAAAAATCTATGGGCAGGAAAATTGGTCAAATTCCATATAATAAGTGAAATTATTATAGTAAATAATTTTCTATTATTTGATGGAATTGTACATAAAATTATCTTAAAAAATTAGAAGACTGCATAGGAGAGCTAATGACATGCTGAGAAATCCAAAAACAAAAATAATATGTTAACCAGAAGGAGAAAATATCATTTTTCCTCTGCCTGATTGAAGATGACTGGTGATGAAAAATGCAACCTGTGAGGGGACTTGAGTCCTAAAGTATAATTTCCATAACAAGTCATTTAGCATATACTTTCATTCTCATTTTTTTCTCTAAGAGAACCCAACCATGGAGGGAAAGGGTGAAAGAGGACATCCTTTAAGGCTTATGTCTATGTAGAAGTTGTGCTCCACATGGATCCTGAACTTCAGCTGTGAAATGTTGCTTTCAGAGACTTAAAATGAAGATTTTCTGCTGAGACTGCTTCCTCACTTATTTCTGAAAAGGCACAAACCCAGGCTCATCTCCACAAGGATCCTGAACTTCAGCTGTGAAATGTTGCTTTCAGAGACTTAAAATGAAGATTTTCTGCTGAGACTTCTTCACTTATTTCTAGTGGGTAGTGTTACCTTTCTCTTTGTCTTCATTTCTCTCTGTCTCTCTTTGTCTTCCTGAATCTTTTAATTTTTAAAATTTTTAAGGGAAAGTATTCTCTGGGCTCTTAAGCCCCTTTATTGTGTTGATAGGTGCCTCTCCCCATTCCGTTAAGGAAAGGCACAAACCCAGGCCCATCTCCACATGGATCCTGAACTTCGCTTGTGAAATATTGCTTTCATAGAGTGCACTTGCATGCCATGCAGTTTTCTAGTTTTGCTTTTTAAAATTAAAAATCCATAGCTATTTATTATCCTTTTTTAATTTTAATTTTATATTTTCTTCTTTCCTTTTATTAAGTCTTTTCTTTTTCTTTATCTTTACTCATTAGCTTCTCAGCTCCTACACAGTAAATGTCTAGACAAGTCCAAGTGAACAGGATCTAAACATCTGAATACAATTAGGAACAGAATATTCCTCTATTACCACTGATTCTGATGCACAGTGAGACCAGAAAGGAAGAAAGAGTGCAGATCATCTCCTCCTGCATGCCTCTGAACACTCAGATTTAACTTCAAGAATTAGAAGAAATGCACCACGCATCAGATGACTAGAAATCACTGCAGGGTCACAAGAAATATGGAAAAACAGAAAAATATCTCTCTTCCAAGGAAAAATAATAACAATTCTTCATCCTCAGATAGTATGATGAAATTCATGGAACTGTCAGATAAAGAACTTAGAATTTTCATGGTGGAAAAGAAAAAATAATAACTCTTCTTCATTCTAAGACAGAATGATGAAATTCATGGAAATGTCAAATAAAGAATTTAGGATTTTCAGAGAACAACCCCTCTTCAAGAACCAGCTCCATGGCTCCTGCAATCTAGCCATTTTGGGAGAAACAGAGGAATGAAGAGGTCCCACTGATAATTCAGCCTCCAGTATAGAAAACTCGTGTGAAGAGGCTGAAGGGAACAGAACAGCCCTTCTTTAAGAATCAGCTCCATGGCTCCTGCGATCTAGCCATTTTGGAGGAAAGGGAGGAATGAAGAGGTCCCACTGATAATTCAGCCTCCAATATAGAAAACTCACGTGAAGAGGCTGAAGGGAACAGAACAGCCCTTCTTCAAGAACCAGCTCCATGGCTCCTGTGATCTAGTCATGTTGCACGAGCATGTTGCATGGTTTTCTAATTTTTGTGGTTTTTTGAAAAATTTTAAATATTAATTTTTCTTTTTTTTAGTTTTATTTAAAAGTTTTTCTCTTCATCTTTTTCTCTTTTTCTTTTTTGTTGTCTTTTTTTTTTTTTTTTGCTGTTGTTGCTTTTGTTTCCCTCTCTCTGTTTCCTTTTCTACACACTTCTCTACCCTCAGATTAATCTTCCAAGTTTGGGACGAAATCGACCATCCACAAGATGACTAGAAATTGCTGCAGGACCACAAGAAATATGGGGAAGCAGGAAAATACCTCTCCTCCAAGGGAAAAGGATAACTCCTCTTCATC
>NW_006159627.1:6035-7352 GCF_000334495.1 Tupaia belangeri chinensis | reverse complement strand
GAGTGCTCAGTGAACTTCCGCTGAGCGCCATCTTAGGGTGAGCGCTGAAGACGATGGGCAGGGGCGCTCCACAGTTCCCCCTTTTTGTTTTTCAAGCAGGAGAGGGTAGAGGTCTCAGTCCCCAGATGTTTGAGGACCATGTTAGGCAAACTGCTCCACGCACTAGGGCGTCGAGCCGATCACCCACCTGTCCGGCACCTATTTGTTGGGGATGGGAAATAGCGGTGTTGACCCATATGCAGCTGGACATGCCCTCCTCGGGGTGACCCTTTCAGGGGTCCCGAGTGCAGTGTCTATGCTGACATCCTGCCATCATGGTTTGCCCAGTGCCGCAAGCCAGATCTCTGGCGACTGTCCTATTTCGATAGCGGCAAATGCTTGCGCTACAAGCGCTCGATCATGGCTTTGTTGGCGGTACATTTTGCAGAAGCAGAAGAGGCAAAGTGCGCACAGGGACACCAACAGGAATGCTAAGGACCCCATTCCCGCCCACTCTTTCAGGTGGGCAGCAGCCTAGGCAATCGAGGATGACAAGGCCCTAGCAACGTCGGGGTCCACTTGGGTTGAGTTGATCCAGATGATTTCTAAGTGCAGAGTTTCCATAAGCTTGTCAAATTCAGAGAACCAGTTTCCTGCAAGATGGGTAATGCTAAGGACCCCATTCCCGCCCACTCTTTCAGGTGGGCAGCAGCCTAGGCAATCGAGGATGACAAGGCCCTAGCAATGTCGGGGTCCACTTGGGTTGAGTTGATCCAGATGATTTCTAAGTGCAGAGTTTCCATAAGCTTGTCAAATTCAGAGGACCAGTTTCCTGCAAGATGGGTAGAAAGCTTACAAGAGAGATTAGTGGCAAGAGTCATATTATGGTAGGGAATGCCAGTTACACATAGGGCTGGGGTGTGCCACTCACACCCGAGCTGAGCCAAGCGCCACAAAATATCCCCTTGTTCCTGTACTAGGTCGACTCTAATATCCCGCCCCACCTTCTCCCAGCTGTTCACCGTGAGGTTACTGGAGACAGCAAACCACGGCGCAACTGCATCTATCTGTTCAATAAAATCGGTTAGGGTCTTATCTCTCAGTTTTAGTCCTTTTGTCTTTAACAGGACTTTCAATATCTGGAAAAGTGGGTGAGGTGGGGAATTACCCATGCCTATATCTCCAGGTTCAGGACCAGTCCAAACCCACAGAAGGACTCTTCGGGGAAAACTTCTCTATTCCGAGGACTTTAAACCTCCCCTCTTAACAGGAGCTTATCGTCTCTTTACCGAGGACTTTAAACCTCCCCTCTTCACGGGAGCCTATCGTCTCTTTACC
>NW_006159627.1:1406-5860 GCF_000334495.1 Tupaia belangeri chinensis | reverse complement strand
CTTTATTACCCCAGGCCTTTTACAGTCTTCTTTCCCCTACCCGCTTCTCCCCCAGCCCTTAAGAAGGCAGCATGGGCCAATCAGGGAACTGTGCACGTACAATGCACGTGTACGGAAGACCGTTGCCTTGTGCCTGATTGGTCACATGCACTGTTCCTGTGGGCACCATGATCTCTGCCGCCCCACTTCCTCAAAGTTGTTTACTGCTCTGAGTGCTCAGTGAACTTCCGCTGAGCGCCATCTTAGGGTGAGCACTGAAGACGATGGGCAGGGGCGCTCCACACATGAGACTGAACTGATGAAACAGCAGTCTATGACTTGACTAAAATATTGTTGCTTTTCTTCTAAGCTTTGTTGTCCGGTTTTAAGGATTTTTGTCCTGTCTTGAGCTGTCAATGGATCCATGTATCTACTATTTGAACAGAATACTAACCTGTTTCTAGGCCTTAAGTTTCAAGGAAATATCCTTACCAGTTCAAAACTGCTTTTTTTGAAACCATCAGCTGAACTTGTTATTGTAAGTAGTTAGATTACTTATGATATTGTGTGATCAATGAAATGTTGGGGGAAAAGGAATTGAAGATAACTGTAGACAGCAGAGATAGTGTAGTAAGAGAGTGGAAAAGGGCAGAGGGTCAGACATGGGGTAAAAAACATATACATGAATGTAAATTAATAAAAAAAATTTTCAGAAGAAAAAAAAAGGCATTAAAAATACCTATCTGATGACTGCAGTAAGCTATATAGCCCTAGGTAGGTGCTACTTTATAGTATGTTCATTCTATTCACTGAGGTTTATGCCTAAAGTCAGACTTGTGTTCATGGATATGTATATTTCAGCTGTGCTTGCTATTGAAAATATTTAGATTTATTAAGATATTTAGTGAAACAATAAAATGGGGGAGGCAGAGAAAGCAACAATAGATACCAGACACAATGTGGGAGAAGGGTGGGAAATGGCAGAGGGTGAGATAGGGAATCAAGGATGGGAAAAAAGGCAAAATATACAGAAAACAAGAAATGGAAAATTATGTGTTGACAATGACACATATGTTGATGTGCCTGATTGAGCCAATATACAGTGTACTGTGAATGGAAAAAATCTCATTTTGTATGCTATAATGATGTACAGTGAATGAATGTAAATAAATAAATAAAAAAGTCAATGGGAAATAAAAGAATTTAGAATTTTCACAGTGACAAAGTTCACAGAGTTTTTTTTTTAATTATATACATTCAATCACATTATTTAGCTTAAAAGTGAACATTTCAATATGTGAACATTTCTCCCCAGTCCAGTTGATCAAAATAATCTTTAATCAATTATACCACACCTCCGCCATCCCATCAATGTACTGCCTCCGTATCCCTCCTCCTTAGGTCCCACTCCTCCACACACACCACATCTGGCATTCACACCTATCTCTTGTGTTTGTACAACCTTTAGTCAATGACTTTCAGTCACAGAGTGCAGACACTCGGTATATATTAAGTGGAGACATACAATGTCTCTCCTTCATAGCCTGGCTTGGTCACTCAGCTGTAAATCTTTCATATTTTTCCACTTTCTGTCAAAAGCCAGGGATTTTTTATGGCTGAATAATATTCCATAGAGTATATGTGCCACAGTTTTTCAATCCATTCATCCATACGGGGGAATTTGGGTTGGTTCCATGTCTTAGCAATCATGAATAGTGCCACAGTTTGAAGAGAAGAGAGACAAAGAACTGCCAAATAGGCAGGCAAAAGGAGCTGACAAGTTTCAGGAGGGGAGGAAATACTTGCAAGATCTAAGAGAGGACATTCACATTCTAAAAAAAAAAAAAAAAAAAAAAGGATCAAATGGACCTGTCAGATATGAAGACTATAATACAGGAAGTCAAAACCTCTCTTGAAAGTATTAAAAGCAGACTAGATCATACAGAAGATCGAATCTCAGATGTAGAAGATATACTCACTGGCCTAGAGAAATCCACCATGAAGACAGAGCACATTACCCCCAAAAGTGAGACTATTACATGAGAACTACTAGGATACCATCAAATGTCCAAACACCTGGATAATTGGTATCCCAGAAGGGGAAGAGACCCATAAGGGCTTTGACAATCTATTCCATGAAATCTTGGATGAAAACTTTCTGAACCTAGAGAGCCATTCAAACATCTAGTCCTAAGAAATACAAAGGACCCCAAATAGAATCAACTCAAGAATATCTTCTCCAAGGTACATTATAGCCAGATTGAGCAAAACCACAGACAAAGACAAGATACTAAGATGGGCAAGAGAAAAATGGCAAGTTATCTACAAAGAATATCCCATCAGGCTGACAGTGGATCTCTCAACAGAAACAATATGAGTGAGCTCTCTTCACAGACTGTCCTTCCAGGCCACAGGCAACAGATCCAACTAGAAGCCTCTGGTCAGTAATGGACTCTGAGGGAGGGTCATCTCTGACCCCCACCCCACTTCCAGTCTCCCCAGTCCGACTCCACCTCCTTGACTCTCCTTCTAGGCCACAGGCAACAGGTCTAACTAGAAGCCTCTGGTCAGCAAGGGACTCTGAGGGAGGGTCATCTCTGACCCCCACCCCACTTCCAGTCTCCCCAGTCTGACTCCACCTCCTTGGTAGGTAGATAGAAATTTTCTGTGGCTTTTTTTCTTTTTTTATTCCCCCTTGGTGTCATCTATTCTATTGCTAATTCCTAGCTCTGCCTCTCTTCACAGACTGTCCTTCCAGGCCTTTGGCGAAATTGTGCACCGCACTAACACGTGGCATGCGACTTTTTCTTTATCTCTCTCTGTTGTCTTTCATTTCATTTCATATTATCCTCTCCCCTGCATTTCTTACCCTGACAAAGGGACTAGACCGGTTTGGAATCACACATCCGAAATTCCCTAGTAATGCAAGTGTCTCTGGGATCCTCCCTTGTACTGATCAACCTGTAAGAATGGAATTACTCCTTTTTAGACACCTCAGTAGAGTTCCTATCTTGAGATCTCATTGGTATAAACAACAGAAGAGAGACTTCAGCAAACATCTATTCCTGACCAAAAAAAAACCACTCCTACTCCTAGTGGGAGAAACATTCCCCTAAGAGGTTTTCGGAGGGAATACATCTTCCAATGGCCCAAAGTAGAAAAAGAGCCTCAGGTCTGAATAAACAAGGAAAAATGTCTCCAACAAAGGAAAACACTCCTCCATGTCTCATAAATATGGAGGACGTTACCAAAATGACAGACAAAGAGTTTCAAACATTCATGGTGACCAAATTCTGTGAACTGGAACAGAAAAGGGACAATGAACTGCAGGAAATTAGGAAGTCCTTCCAGGATATGAAGGAAGAAATGGATACTCTGAGAAAGAATCAGGAGGAACTATTAGAGAATAAGTCTATAATATAAGAAATCAAAAACTCTCTGGAAAGTATTAAGAGCTGATTAGACCATGCTGAAGATCGAATCTCTGATGTAGAAGATAAAACCTCTGACTTAGAAAAAAAAACACCAAAAAGATCGAGAAAATAACAACAAAAAAAAAAACATGAGGAAAATATACGAGAAATACTAGACTCCATTAGACACCCAAACATTAGAATAATTGGCATCCCAGAAGGTGAAAAAACTAATAGTGGAATGGAAAATCTATTCCATGAAATCCTGGAAAAAAATTTCCCAAATCTAGAGAGGCACTCAAACATCCACACCCAAGAAATACAAAGGACCCCAAATAGAATCAACCCCAGAAGATCTTCCCCAAGGCACATCTTAGCCAGGCTGTCTAAGATCATAGATAAAGACATGATTCTAAAACTGGCAAGAGAGAAACGAGAAGTAACTTACAAAGTTCATCCCATCAGACTAACACTGGACCTGTCATTGGAAACAATGCAAGCAAGGAAAGAATGGGAAGACGTATTGAAAGTGTTAAGAGAGAAACAATTTCAGCCAAGACTATTATATCCTGCAAGATTATCCTTCATATGGTAAAAAAAAGATTAAAATCTTCTCAGACAAAGAAAACCTGAAAGAATTCGCCAACACCAGACCAGATCATCAAGAAACCATGAAGAAAGTACTGTTCCAGGAAAACTAAAGAATAAACAGACAGGAACAAAGAAGTAATAGGCAACTAAGACAATGGCAAACTTAAATATTGGTACAGATCCTGTAACATTGATAATAACATTAAATGTTAATGGTTTAAATTCTCCAATCAAGAGACACAGACTGACTGAATGGATAAAACAACAGAAACGCTCTATCTGTTGCCTACAGGAAACTCATCTCATGGAGAAAGACATACATAGACTGAAAGTGAAGCGTTAGAAAAAGGTTTTCCATGCAATTGGGAACAAAAAAAGACCTGGAGTTGCAATACTAATATCTGACAAAATAGTCTTTAAAACAAAAATCATTCGAAGAGACAAAGAAGGGCACTATATCATAGTAAAAGG
>NW_006159627.1:0-885 GCF_000334495.1 Tupaia belangeri chinensis | reverse complement strand
AGATAGACTGCAACACACTAATTGTTGGAGATCTCAGCATTGCTTTATCCCCTCTGGACAGATCATCTAGGCAAAAAATAGGTAAAGAGATAAAGGAACTAAACGATACCATAAATCAATTGGACTTAACAGACATCTATAGAACTTTCCACCCAAAGGCCACAAGATATGGATTTTTCTCGCCCTGATATGGAAACTTCTCGAAGATTGACCACGTTATAGGACACAAAGCAAGCCTCTACAGTTTCAGAATCATAGAAACTATATCCAGTATCTTCTCTGACCATGACAGAATTAAACTTGAATTTAATTTCAAGAGAAGTCCTCAAAAATACCTAAAAACATGGAAACTAAATAACCTACTCCTGAATGACTCCACTATTACCAAAGATATAAAGACTGAAATAAAAAGATTCATGGAAGCCAATGACAATGAGGACACAAGTTTCCATAATCTTTGGGACACTGCTAAAGCAGTCACAAGAGGGAAGTTCATAGCAATTAGTGCACATAAGAGGAAGATGGAAAGAAGGCTAATGGACCACCTAACATCAAGCCTCAGAGAATTGGAAAAGCAACAGAAAAAAAAATCCAAAAAATTCCAGGAGAAAGGAAATAATAAAGATTTGAACAGAAATAAATGAAATAGAAAACAAACGTACTATACAGAAAATAAAAGAAAGTAAAAGCTGGTTCTTTGAAAAGATAAACAAAATTGATACACCACTAGCGAGACTTATTAAGAAGAACAGAGAAAGGAACCAGATGAACCAAATGCAATGAGGCTGGTAACATAACAACAGACATGGTAGAAATTCAAAATATCATTAGAGGATAATTTGAACTTCTATATACTAAGAAACAAGACAACCTGGATGAGATGGA
>NW_006159626.1:3636975-3644474 GCF_000334495.1 Tupaia belangeri chinensis | reverse complement strand
CTACAATGATATCGTTTTTCATTCTTTAAAATAAACACTGTATTTGAAAATAAGGAAAAATATCAAAGCAAAATAAACCTCCCTAGGCAAAATTTTCTAAAGAAATGTATTTTTGAGCTTAGCTATAGCTTTCTTAAAACAGTTCATGCTAACAATTTGTTAATGACAATGATAACTGCCGATGATTGAATATATAAGATGTAGAAAATCATTATGTTGAGCAATGTATTTTGAAGATATTATAGTGCTTTTGATTTTTCCCTTAATATTATTTCACTTAAAAATAATGTTTTACAGGATCAGCAGTTGGTGTAATGGCTATGTCGCTGGACTCCCACGTAGCTGACCACGGTTGGAGTCCCGGACCTTGTGGCTTAAACTCACGCCGGGCATGTGTGCGTGCGTGCCCAAGATCCCGAGAGGAGAATGGAGGAGAAAGGATTGCGGTGTGGTCATCCTCCCTGGGGGAGTGATTTCTCGCTTTCTGTCTCTGTCTCTCTGTCTTGTTGGTGAATGCAAATACTCTATAGTAAAAAGAAAAAAAAAAAAAAAAAAAAAGAAAAAGAAAAACTTCTCCAAAAAAATAAAAAATAATAATGTTTTACATTATACCAGTAGATGGAGTAATGGTTATATTTCTGGACTCCCATGTAGTTGACCGTGTTTCGAGTCCTGGACCCGGCAATTTAAAAATTTATACCATGTGTGTGCATGCGTGTCCAAAATCGTAAGATGAGAAGGGATTGCAGTGTGGCTATCCCCCTAGAGAGTGATTTCTTGCTTTCTATCTCTGTATCGCTCTATCTCTTTGGCGAGTGCATGTATCCTATAGCAAAAAGCTCTCTAAAAAATGTTTTGCATAAAAATTAGAAAATTAAAATTAGTACTGATTATCTAATGTAATTATAGACACATTAAACAGGATTGAAAGACTAAATTTATTCATGCAAGCTTTATCAATTTCAACATTTGAGGTAAAGCCTTCTTTTTATTACAGATAGTGTGAAAGGTTTTCAGACTCGAAATGGAGTAATTTGTGACAGCTTCTGCTAAATTCTGACTAAACCAAGCCAGAGAAAGCCATAGAGGACGTTTCTTCTCATGCTAGCGTGCCTAATAAGAACTGTTATCTAAAGTACTCTTCTAGATCACGACCTTGCACAGGGACCACTGCCACCTGACACACAGCTTCTGCACATACATCTGCCACACACAGCCTAGCCAGTCTCGGACTGTCACCACTCTTGTTACTGATCTCGGTAGCCAAGGATTGTCTTGGAGCATTTGTTATAACCCCCTCTCTCCTTCTTCTGTCACATGTGCTGTGGCTTTTACCTTTAAAATCTTAGACCGTAAGACCTCAGAGCACTGAATCAATGTTACTTTAGTTCATGTCTTTCTGCGTGTGGTTCTATATATCTTGGCTTAGAGTAAAATTCTTTCTTTTCTTTCTTTTTTTTTTCCAGAGTTTTTTTACTAAAGGACAATTCTTTCTTTTCTTTCCTTTTTTTTTTTTCCAGAGTTTTTTACTAAAGGACATGTATGCTCGCTGGAAAGAGAGAGAGAGACAAAAGCAAGAAATCACCCCCCAGGGGGATGACCATGCCACAATTCCTTCTCCTCCATTGTCCTCTTGGCAACCTTGACACACATGCACACATGACCGACATGAGTTTAAGCTGCCAGGTCCAGGACTCAAACTGCAGTCTACTATGTGGGGATCCAGAAACGTAACCATTACACCAACTGTTGGTCCCTCTCTCCTTTTTTTAAAAAAAAATTTCTTTCTTTATTAATATTATTTGTTATTATTATTATTATTTTAATTTGATGAGAGAAGGAGAGTGAGAGAGACTCCAAACATGGTTGGCCATGTGGGAGTCTAGCATCTTAATCACCATGCCACATGTTGGCCCCATAGAGTAAAATTCTTTCAATATTTTACAAAGTTTGAGCATTTCTATTGACAGTAGTCAGATAAGTAGATAAAGTATATACATATAGCACATACACATGAATATGTATGTATATGTATACATATATAAAAATATGTGCACAGAAAATCATGTAAATATAGATTTATGACCTTTTCTGAAAAATATTTAAATATAAATATTTTGACTATTTCTCTAGAAAAATATATTTATAAAGCTTTGCCCTTTAAATGAGAAGAAAAAATGTTCCTAAATCCTAGTATTAAATATAAGCATCACCCATGTTTTCATGCACATTTTTATATATTTTCTCTTCCCTTTATCCCTTTTCTTCTCTCCCTTTCTCATTCTCTGTTTCTCCTTTGATGTATTCCTCTGCTTATACTATTTAGACAAATATTTTTCATTTATTGAATAAAAGTACAAATAAATTTTAAGATGTGGGACCAGCAGTTGGCGTAATGGCTATGTCGTAGGACTCCCATGTAGCTGACGGTGATTCGAGCCCTGGACCCCATGGCTTAAACTCATGCCGGGCGTGTGTGCATGCGTGCCCAACATCCCTAGAGGAGAATGGAGGAGAAGGGATTGTGGCATGGCCATCCCCCTGGGGGCTGATTTCTCGCTTTCTGTCTCTCTGTCTCTCTCTGTCTTTCTGGTGAGTGCACATGCCCTATAGCAAAAATCTCTCCCCCCCAAAAAATTTAAAATGAAACATATTTTTAAATGTTAGAAAGTAAAATACTATTAAATCAAACCTTATATAATGGTTCTATAAGCTGCTTTTATTTTTAATTATTAGGCAATGGTCAAAGGACACTCTGGTATACATGTCTGTATGATTTAGTTCAATTACCATTCTGAGAAAGTTTTATGAATGGAAACGATAGAACAAAATAAATGTGAAGAAGAAATATAAATAAGTATATAAACAAAATTTTAAAATGATAAAATAATTTATGGTAATGGTTATATTACTCCTGAAATAATTGTCAATTATTTTATCTTTGTAAAAAGCTAGTCCATGTTAGCAGTAAATTTTAAAAAATTAAATGTAAGGACACCAGTAATAAATATTTTCTCTTTTATATTTTCAAGGAGTTATTGGTCATTTATATTCTCCACATGAGTGGCATTGCAAGACTACAATTGAGTTATTTAAGAAATATATCATTTGAAGGTGGATGATGGCACACTGGTGAAATCCATTGTTCTGGGAGGCTGACCTACATGGGAAGGTTCTGGGTTTGTGTCTGGAGATCTCCCGGAGTGCACCTGGCACATGGGTGCCCACGATTTTGGGCTGTCTGAGACTGAGGGTGGACTGCCGTGTGGTGCTGTGTGTCTGTTTCTCTCTTTCCCCTCTCTTCCTCGTAGCAAAGTAAACACATAAGCTGAAAGAAATTGAACACAGAATGATTCTAATTTTTTGAGGTTTTTTTTTGCCTGCAAAGTAAACACATAAGCTGAAAGAAATTGAGTACAGAATGATTCTAATTTTTTTGAGGTTTTTTTTTTTGCCTGAGGGCACGTACAGTTGCCAGAGAGAGACAGAGACAGTGAGAAAGTGAGGAACCCCCCTACATACACAACATGGGGAAGGTCAGGTCTCAATCCTTTCTCCTCTATTGTCCTCCCAGGATCTTGGGCACACAAGAGTCAGACATATGTGCATGTATTCCCAAAATCCCAGGAGGAGAATGGAGGAGAAGGGATTGAGTGTAGCCATCCTACCTATGGGGTGATTTCTCACTTTCCCTCTCACTGTCCTTCTCTGTCTCTCTCCAGAAAGCGCTTGTGTCCTATGGCAAAACAAATAATAATAAGAATCAGAGTAAATCACACATTATGAAATGTATCCCTCAGAGCCAGGCAAGACAAAACAAAACAAACAACAACAACAACAAAAAAACAAACACTGGATGTGTGTGTGTCCCAAATTCTAAAAGGAGAAGTGGAGAAACGACTAGAGTGTGGCCAAATCTCGTGGGAGGAGTGTTTTCTCTCTCTCTCTCTCTCTCTCTCTCTGTGTGTGTGTGTGTGTGTGTGTTTCTCTCCAGCAAGGACCACCACCCTCTAGGGTGTATATGTTCACCAGAAAGACAGAGAGAGCCAGAGAGACAGAAAGCAAGAAATTTTCCCCTGGGGGGGATGGCCACGCCGCAGTCCCTTCTCCTTCATTCTCTTCTTGGGATCTTGGGCATGCACAAGGTGAGTTTAAGTTCCCGTATCTAGGACTCAAACTGCGGTCGATGACATGGGAATCCAGTGACATAGCCATTATGTTAATTGCTGGTCCCCAGTTTTTTTTTTTTTTTTTGAAGTAGAAATGGTCACAAGAGTAATTTCTGACAAAGCAAAATGCTCTTAGTTTAAAGCAAACTGATTGTATTAATGAAATGTTGAAATGTTTGATTAAAAAAGATACTTCACATCCAGTTCTGTGTTTTACTAATGTGTTCCTAGCTACAGCAGACATTTCTGTTTATTAATCTGCAATACTTAAAAACTAAATGAGGACCAGCTTTTATCTTAAACTCTCCTTAAGTAATTTTAAAAGAATTATTATTTACTTCTATTTATTTATTTATTTTTATATAATTTGCTATAGATTATGTGCACTCACCAAAAAGAGACAGAAAGAGAGATGTGTGTGCGTGCATGTGTGTGCATTCCCAAAATTCCAGGAGGAGAATGGAAGAAGGGATTGTGGCATGGCTATCCCTTCCAGAGGAGATTTTGCACTTCCTGTCCCTTTGGTGAGTGAACGTACCTTTTAGCAAAAATTTCTCTCAAAATAAATAAATAAATAAATAAATAAATAAATAAATAAATAAATAAAATGTACTTTTTATGAAAGCAAAAAGATAATTTTAGGAAAATGAAGTAGAAATACAAATTTAAAAGTAATTGTAGAGGAGCTAGGTGGTTGGTATGCTGATTAAGGTGGCTGGATGCCACATGACAAACTGCTCAGTTTGAGTCCTGGACCCAGAGAATTGAAAAACATGCCGGGCACCTGTGTGTGCATTCCCAACATTCTGAGAGGAAAGTGAATGCAAAGGAATTATTGCACAGCTATCGCCCTTGGGCTGTTTTTCTCTCTTGTCTCTTTCAGGTGAACTCACTCACTTTGTAGCAAATTAAATACTACTAATAATAATTTTAGATATGATGGGAAATATTCTATAAAGTTTTCTAATGATACTTTGTAGAAAAGATGGAGGCAAATTAACAGCTATTTCAAACTTATCCCAAGTCCAATGAGTTGACAAAAGATAAACAAAAATGGAAAAAAAAAAAAGCATCAGTATTAAACCAAACTATATTGGCTTACCAAGGCCTTCATAATCATATTCTTGCATTCTTGTGAATAAATCATAAACTCACTTAGAAATCTACTTCTTTAACAAACTGCTGAGTCACAGCCAATCACAGCAGCCATGCTTCAGTGGTAGACAGCCCACCCTTTATGCTGTGTTCCTACAGGTAAACCCCACCTGTGAACAATCTAGCTGTTTATTTTTGTTTCTGGTTGTTTGTTTGTTTGTTTTTAACCTCATTTGCCTCTCTCCTGTTTTTATTTTTTTGTATACATTTTCCTTTTCCTGTTATAAATGTAATTCAACCCCATAGTGTTAACGGATGGAAAAGTGTTGAGCTGCATTGTGAAATCCTTGGTTCTTTGGGTCCAGATCACTAAAATTAGAGATCTGTCCCTAGGCACAAAATGAAATCGCAACCACAAATGAAGTAAATAGAAAAGAAAGTTTAATAGAAAAGAAAGGAAAGGAAAGAAAGGAAGTACACCCAAAAGGCTTTTGGGCGAGCGATTGCCAGATGGCAACTGTGTTTGATACTGGTCAACCGTTATTCTTATTACTAGAGGTCATGAATATTCATTAGTGGGCGGCCCCCTTACGCTGCCTATGTTCCTCCTTTAAATTTGAATCCACAAGTTCTCTCCTGCACGTGCACACCTTCCTCATAGGTAAAGTGAGGAATTTGGTCACCTAATTGCGTATGCCCAGTGCAAGTCAGGTTGCCCCAATTAGATCGCCCAATTAGTCTATCGTATTAATGAGCAAAATGCTTGCTTGGGGCCTTTTGACAAAAGAAAATCTACGAACTATCCCTGTATGCTTCCCTCAAGCCTTTAGGAATTAATATGGCAAACTGCTTCACCCTCCTGGCACCCGGGGCTAAGTGAGCCTTTCGCTTTTCTCTTAGGGCTGCCTGCTCATGGCTAACCAACTGCCTACCACAATAGCACATCACAGTTCCTTGGAAGCCTTTCTGGGGCTGCCATATTTGTAAATCATCCTTTGCTCAAATAAACTCTGCTAAATTAGAGTTGTCTAAAATTTTTCTTTTAACACATAGTATTATTGATGACATCAATTTAGAGGCACTCATAACTTGCAACTTTAAATTTCCTTTTTATTTATTTATTTATTTTTTTACTAAGTACCATAGTTTCATGGAACAGAAGTACACCCTGGCGGAACATTGGAATATTGGTTTAGAAGATGAGGGTGTAAAGAGAGAACAATTCGAGCCACTCACTTAGAACCACTTTGCTCCGGCTGATCAGTAGCAGCTGAAGTTTAAATCTATTGCTTGAAGCGTAGCACTTATCCTACCAAACAGAAAGCCTGTGGCTACTGAGATCTTCTGTTTATTTCCTGAAATGACTTCCCACTTACATCTTACCTCCGAAATAAGGAGATCTCGTTATCCTGGCTGTCACGACCACATCCTGATACTAAATTGGGATATTTGTATGTGTGTTCATTTTATAGTTGTATTTGATGTGGGTAGAAAATTCTCTACGGCTTTGCAATATTTCTGCACATCTTGTGAAAGAAATATCAACTGTCCTTTTGTCTGAACTGTATGTACAAAGATGTTTATGTAATAGACTTGTGAGCGCATGAGACTCCCAGAAGTTTTTGCTTGAGTTCTTTATTCTTGATAGTATTTGCCTCCTACTCAGCTGGTTAGCCTTTGGCCCCAGCCATTTTCAAATCAGAACATGTTTTAAGATTAAAAGCAGCAAAGAGAGACCAGTAGGCAGCATGGTAGTGAAGGTGCCGGACTTGAATATGGCCAACCATGGTTCAAGTCCCAGAAGTGATGGCTCAGAAATCAGTCTGAGCATGCATGCGTTCATGGGTGTGTGCCCAAAACCCTAAGAGGAGAATGGAGGAGAAGGGGTTGAGACATGGCATTTCCACCCCCCACCCCAAGAGGTGTTTTCTCACTTTCCCTCTTACTGTCTCTCTCTCTCTAGAGAGCACATGTATCCTAAGGCAAAAACCTAAAATAAATAAATAAATAAAATAAAATAAAATAAAAACAGCAAAGAATACCAGAGTCACTTGACTGTGCTTTTGTTTTTATTGGATATTAGTACCTAAATCCTTGGCAGCCTTGGTAATCTTTTCTTCAAGTTTTGTCCTCAAGTTTGCTAACTCCTGCTTTTGCTCACGTGGAAATATAACCCACCAGAAAAAAAGCCAAGTAGGTTATGCAAAAAAAAAAAAAAAAAAAGGCAAATAGAAC
>NW_006159626.1:3607612-3620812 GCF_000334495.1 Tupaia belangeri chinensis | reverse complement strand
CAGAGCTGTGGCTATGGTAAGAATGGAGCAGAAGGGATTGTGGCATGGCTATCCCTCCCAGAGGAGATTTTGCACTTCCTGTCCCTTTGGTGAGTGAACGTACCTTTTAGCAAAAATTTCTCTCAAAATAAATAAATAAATAAATAAATAAATAAATAAATAAATAAATAAAATGTACTTTTTATGAAAGCAAAAAGATAATTTTAGGAAAATGAAGTAGAAATACAAATTTAAAAGTAATTGTAGAGGAGCTAGGTGGTTGGTATGCTGATTAAGGTGGCTGGATGCCACATGACAAACTGCTCAGTTTGAGTCCTGGACCCAGAGAATTGAAAAACATGCCGGGCACCTGTGTGTGCATTCCCAACATTCTGAGAGGAAAGTGAATGCAAAGGAATTATTGCACAGCTATCGCCCTTGGGCTGTTTTTCTCTCTTGTCTCTTTCAGGTGAACTCACTCACTTTGTAGCAAATTAAATACTACTAATAATAATTTTAGATATGATGGGAAATATTCTATAAAGTTTTCTAATGATACTTTGTAGAAAAGATGGAGGCAAATTAACAGCTATTTCAAACTTATCCCAAGTCCAATGAGTTGACAAAAGATAAACAAAAATGGAAAAAAAAAAAAGCATCAGTATTAAACCAAACTATATTGGCTTACCAAGGCCTTCATAATCATATTCTTGCATTCTTGTGAATAAATCATAAACTCACTTAGAAATCTACTTCTTTAACAAACTGCTGAGTCACAGCCAATCACAGCAGCCATGCTTCAGTGGTAGACAGCCCACCCTTTATGCTGTGTTCCTACAGGTAAACCCCACCTGTGAACAATCTAGCTGTTTATTTTTGTTTCTGGTTGTTTGTTTGTTTGTTTTTAACCTCATTTGCCTCTCTCCTGTTTTTATTTTTTTGTATACATTTTCCTTTTCCTGTTATAAATGTAATTCAACCACTTAGTGTTAACGGATGGAAAAGTGCTGAGCTGCATTGTGAAATCCTTGGTTCTTTGGGTCCAGATCACTAAAATTAGAGATCTGTCCCTAGGCACAAAATGAAATCGCAACCACAAATGAAGTAAATAGAAAAGAAAGTTTAATAGAAAAGAAAGGAAAGGAAAGAAAGGAAGTACACCCAAAAGGCTTTTGGGCGAGCGATTGCCAGATGGCAACTGTGTTTGATACTGGTCAACCGTTATTCTTATTACTAGAGGTCATGAATATTCATTAGTGGGCGGCCCCCTTACGCTGCCTATGTTCCTCCTTTAAATTTGAATCCACAAGTTCTCTCCTGCACGTGCACACCTTCCTCATAGGTAAAGTGAGGAATTTGGTCACCTAATTGCGTATGCCCAGTGCAAGTCAGGTTGCCCCAATTATATCGCCCAATTAGTCTATCGTATTAATGAGCAAAATGCTTGCTTGGGGCCTTTTGACAAAAGAAAATCTACGAACTATCCCTGTATGCTTCCCTCAAGCCTTTAGGAATTAATATGGCAAACTGCTTCACCCTCCTGGCACCCGGGGCTAAGTGAGCCTTTCGCTTTTCTCTTAGGGCTGCCTGCTCATGGCTAACCAACTGCCTACCACAATAGCACATCACAGTTCCTTGGAAGCCTTTCTGGGGCTGCCATATTTGTAAATCATCCTTTGCTCAAATAAACTCTGCTAAATTAGAGTTGTCTAAAATTTTTCTTTTAACACATAGTATTATTGATGACATCAATTTAGAGGCACTCATAACTTGCAACTTTAAATTTCCTTTTTATTTATTTATTTATTTTTTTACTAAGTACCATAGTTTCATGGAACAGAAGTACACCCTGGCGGAACATTGGAATATTGGTTTAGAAGATGAGGGTGTAAAGAGAGAACAATTCGAGCCACTCACTTAGAACCACTTTGCTCCGGCTGATCAGTAGCAGCTGAAGTTTAAATCTATTGCTTGAAGCGTAGCACTTATCCTACCAAACAGAAAGCCTGTGGCTACTGAGATCTTCTGTTTATTTCCTGAAATGACTTCCCACTTACATCTTACCTCCGAAATAAGGAGATCTCGTTATCCTGGCTGTCACGACCACATCCTGATACTAAATTGGGATATTTGTATGTGTGTTCATTTTATAGTTGTATTTGATGTGGGTAGAAAATTCTCTACGGCTTTGCAATATTTCTGCACATCTTGTGAAAGAAATATCAACTGTCCTTTTGTCTGAACTGTATGTACAAAGATGTTTATGTAATAGACTTGTGAGCGCATGAGACTCCCAGAAGTTTTTGCTTGAGTTCTTTATTCTTGATAGTATTTGCCTCCTACTCAGCTGGTTAGCCTTTGGCCCCAGCCATTTTCAAATCAGAACATGTTTTAAGATTAAAAGCAGCAAAGAGAGACCAGTAGGCAGCATGGTAGTGAAGGTGCCGGACTTGAATATGGCCAACCATGGTTCAAGTCCCAGAAGTGATGGCTCAGAAATCAGTCTGAGCATGCATGCGTTCATGGGTGTGTGCCCAAAACCCTAAGAGGAGAATGGAGGAGAAGGGGTTGAGACATGGCATTTCCACCCCCCACCCCAAGAGGTGTTTTCTCACTTTCCCTCTTACTGTCTCTCTCTCTCTAGAGAGCACATGTATCCTAAGGCAAAAACCTAAAATAAATAAATAAATAAAATAAAATAAAATAAAAACAGCAAAGAATACCAGAATCACTTGACTGTGCTTTTGTTTTTATTGGATATTAGTACCTAAATCCTTGGCAGCCTTGGTAATCTTTTCTTCAAGTTTTGTCCTCAAGTTTGCTAACTCCTGCTTTTGCTCACGTGGAAATATAACCCACCAGAAAAAAAGCCAAGTAGGTTATGCAAAAAAAAAAAAAAAAAGGCAAAGAGAACTGTACCAGCATTAGAAGATATTTTAAAGTATTCTAGGGGCCAGCTGGTTGTGTGGGGGTTAAGGTGGTCGAATCCCACCTGGCTGACTACCCGGCGTGAGTTCCAGACCGAGAGGCTAGAGAAGCATGGTCGGTGCGTGTGGAGGTGTGTTCAAAATGCAAAAGGTGGGCACAATGGAGGAGAAGGGGTTTCAGTAGGACCATGTCCTTAAGGGACGTGCTTTCTCACTTCCCCTCTCTCTCTCCCTCTCTTTTCTCTCCAGCCAGCACACATGTGCTGTGGCAAAATTTAAAAAATAAACAAATGAAGATAAATTATTCTAAAACACAAGTAATTAAAACAGGAGACTATCCATACAGCACAGCTAGATAAAACACACAGAGAATGCAAAAGTAGACACAGAATTTTTAGTAATGCGATTCATGAAAAATAAGTACTCATTAGAAACACTTTTAAAAAAAAAACAAAAAAGAGCCAAAATCACTATGACCTGATTTAAAAACATTGTTGGAATGAGAAACATTTGGGAAAAACTTAAACAAAGCTGGAAAAAGATGAATATAACTGAATTTTTCATTTTAAAAACAATCATGCAATGAGAAAGGCCATTCATTCCACATAAAACCTAATACCTGGAATCCATTTAAGTGTTTTAATAAATCTGATGACAATATAAACAATTAGAACATAATGTATATTTTAAAGTTTGCTATAGGGCATACAAAGACATGTGTCGGAGAGACAGAAAGAAAGAAGGCATTCCCCCGGAGGGGATGGGATGGCCATGCTCCATTCCTCTCTGGGCATTTTGGGCACTCATAGAGATGCACCCGAAGGGCTTTTCAAACCACTTGATTTGAGGTTCAAACCATACAATCGGTCATATAGGATCCAGATATCTTAATCACCACACCACTGGCTGGCCCTAGAAAATATATTTAAAAACAGGAAAGATTTCATATATAATAGAAATATAAATAAATTGAATATTTTATTGACAATTTGGAAGCAATAACTGTAATAGCTCTTAGAGTCAAAAGATTAGTTCTTTTACTTTTGTCTAGCTATAAATCCATTAGGGAAACATTTTTATAGAAAACCAGGAAAGACTCTGAATGAATAAACAAAAGACAGAAAAAGAGAGTATAAAATTAAACAAAATAAACATATAATATTCTCCCAAATAGGTAAAAATTCTGTGCCTCACTCAAAATTGAAGTTGTTGAATACAATTATGAACTGCTACATTTTACCTACTAGACTAAAGTGAAATGGGCATATATTTGATCAGATCGGATGTTGGCTAAGGTAGGAGAGAACAGGCACTGCTGTTGTTTGTTCACCGGTATGACCCAGGACAAGCAGTGAGGAAGCTCATTCAGACATGGAAGTTTCCGTCACACTAGCAATCCAAATTTCCACCCAGACACACTGTTTTACCAAGATATAAATGGAAGGATATTTATGGTAGCACAAATCTCAGTACCATCAATCTGCAAATGAAGACAAATCTACGTAAGGTAAATTTACTTAAATATGGTACCGTCTTGAAATATTATATTCATAGCTTTTAAATACAAGGATGTCCATCTCTGTGTTCTGATATATGAGCAAAGTTAAAATATGTTGTTGACTGAAAAGCAGGTGGCACAATAGTAAGAAGATTATTTTGTTTAAAATAATACACATATAATTTCTTTAAAAAATTTATTTATTTTTCCATGAGCAACAAGAGAGACAGAAATAGAGTGAGACAGAGAGACAGCACCCCCAACAGGGCCCTGATCTGTCCCTACCTCGGCCAGCCCCACTTCGTATACAGGTGCATAAACAGAGGGTCATGTGATACGAACCTAGACCCTCCCCATGTGAGTCAGCCTCAGAGAGCATCACGCTTTACCTCTGTGCCACTGTCCAGGTCCATGTACGAATATAGAGGGGAAATATAGCTTTTATTCTATTTTGTTTTGGTGTGTATTATTTTGTTCCATTTTTTACTATTAGTTCCTGTTAATTTTATAGTAAACAGAAAAGTAATTTAAAACTGTATTTTAAATGTATTTAATTTTATAATAGTAAGTAGTCTTAGGGTCAGAGTAAGACTAATTGGTCTCATAAATCAGTTTCGTTTACATAGTACAATGGCCCACCTCTCATGATTTATTCAGTTAGGTCCCCAAGATATGAGAAGCAGAAATGTACCAGGAAAAATATTTTGCATTGGAGAAATAACAAAAGCTATTATGTTTCCTAGCCAATATGTAAAGATAAGGAAATACGCTTGTATGACTGGCCTGGTGGCACACCAGTTGAGCACTGTGAATTAGGAACCAGATTCCTCTTGGCTGACCCAACTCAGCCCAGATGACTATGAACAGAAGTCTGACTGTTTTTTCCTATTTTTCCAAACTCCTTTCCAGAGGGCCTAAGGGGAGTCACGTCCACATGAAACAAGCCTAGGTGTACAAAAACTGAAGACTGGGTTGAAAACTGTGGCACATATGTACTATGGAATATTACACAGGTGTAGGAAATAATGAGATCCTATCATTTGACTCTAAATGGATGGAAGAAGACTTAATGTTGAGCAAATTGAGCCCTACTTTGAAAGATAAACACTGTATATCCCCACTGAATTTGTACTGAGTGCTACAATAAGGTAGAGAGACTTAAAAATGTGATGATGGAGAAGATGGGTGTAAATGCTAGTGACTGTATGGGGGAAGAGTGGATGGTAGAGAGTGGGTGGTGGAGGGTGGGTGTGAGGTTCAAGGGTAGGAAACATTTGACAGACAGAAACATGGGGGGGAAAAAAGGAAAGAAAAATTGAGCATGTTCAATATTCTTATGAAATTTAAAAAAATAAAATAATAACTAAAAAAAGAAAAAGAAAATACACCAGGCATATATGTGTGTATATTTCACTAAGGCCAAAAATATGGAGAAGTGAGTGTAGTATGAGCACACTCCATTGGAGAGAACTCCCTTTCTCTGTCTTTGGTTTTTTGCACACTTTAGGGAAAAAAAAAAAAAAAAAGAATGCCTATCAAAAGTTAGTTATAATATCCTGAATTTAGCTTGAGAGTTTTCTATAAACATTTTCTCCTTTTTTTTTTTTTTTTTCTCTCTTTCAATTCTGCCTTGTACTCGCTCCACTCAGACTTTTACCTCCACTACCGTAGCTGTGATCATGGTCATCAATGGCTTGTGTTCACTTAGCTCTTACTCCTGGTTCTCTTCTTTGTAAGAGTTCTTTGTCAATCTTTACTGCTAGTTATTCCTCATCTAGAACTATCAAAGTGGAAAGCTTCCAAATTCAATACTTATATATATACTTTCTCTTCTCTATTTTAGTTACCTTATCAGTTTCAATGTGTTAAATAGCTTTCATTCTTTGATACTCCTCAAATTTACATTTTAGGCCAGGTTTATCCATTGAGCTTCAGATTCAAGTATCTGTCTACTCAGCCAACATAGCCCAGGGCAGGTAAAATAAACACTTCACAATTGAGAGCTCCAAAAATAAACTTAGATTTAATCCACTTTAATGTTATCATCACATACTCTCCTTTATCTCAGAAAATGACAACTTGATTGTCTGTTTACTTAGGGGGGAAAAAAGGACAAAGAAGAAAGTATTTTTCAAAAAACCTGATTCTTTCTACCAACAGGAAGTTACTATATATTTTTATCTGAATTATTTTAAAAGCTTTTAAATGAAACCCAATGTATTTCATGTTTTTTCCTGATACCAATTAATTCTTTTGTTCTATTTTTTTAAGTTGGAAAAGAGAAGATTTATCTGTTCTGATGACCACTGTTTTTAAAATTCAAAGCATATGATCATTCCTCCCCTCTAAGTCCTCTAATAATTTTCTATCTTGCATAAGAAAATGAAGTCTTTATAATTATATTCAAGATCTTATTTCCTTTCAGCATTTATTGTAGCAAAAACAGTATAAATATCTAGGGATAAATCTAACAAATTCAGTATTATTTTAGGGCTAAAAATCGACCAATGCAGCAGCACAGGGAACCCAGAAATAAAGTCACACATATTTGGAAACTTAATTTGTAATGTAATTACATAGCCTGGTCGTCTTTTCTTTTTTCTTTTTTTCTTTTTTTTTTTTTTTTTTTTGCTATAGGGCATGGGCACTCACCAGAAAGACAGAGCGAGACAGAGAGACAGAAAGTGAGAAATCACTCCCAGGGGGACGGCCACGCCACAATCCCTTATCCCTTCTCCTCCATTCTTTCTTCTCTATTCCCCTCTTGGAATCTTGGGCACACACATACACGCGTGTGTGCACACGCACGCCCCTGGCATGAGTTTAAGCCACTGGGTCTGGGACTCGAACTGCGATTGTCTACATAAGAGTCCAGCAACATAGCCATTATGCTAATTGCTGGTCCCATAGCCTGGTCTTTTTTAACAAACAAAACAAAATTTAGAAAATTAGTAACTCAATAGGAAAATAAAATAAAATTAGATGACAACCACACACACATCACATAAATTCTGGTGCATTAAAATGAACGATGTATAAATAGTTTAATATGCTATAATACAGCATCTTTATGAACTTGGGAAATATTTCTTAAGCAGAATGCCAAAAATATAAACCAAGAAGGAAAAGTTTGATATACTTAGCTAAATTAAAATTAAGGTTATTGGCGGGAGTCAGCAGGTGGTGTGGTGGTTAAGGGCAATCAACTCCCACATGGCCGACCGTGGTTCACAACATTCATGTAGAATTCTGAAGCACAGGCCCCATAGTGTTATTATGCAGGTTTAGATGTGTTTATTCTGAAACCAAAAAAATAAATAAATAAATAAATAAATAAATAAAAAGAGCATTTGGCTTTTCTTAACCCCCAGAACATAGTGGTGAGTCTAAGACAGGAGAACCACCTGTGATGATACCACTGTTTATAAAGTATCATTTGTCCATATCAATTATTGAATCCAGCCAGGCTCTGCTTTTGGCCTTTTGGCTTTGACTTTAATTCACCCTTTACCTTTCCATAGGAAATTGCTCATTTTTGCAACCATCTCTTTTTCTTTTTCTTTTCTTTTTTTTTTTTTTTTTTTTGAGAGTTTTTTTTTTAACCAAAGGGTGTGTGAATTCACTGGAAAAACAGAAAGAGACAGATGGAAAACAAGAAGTTACACCAGCCCCTTACCCACCCCACCCTACCCTACCCCATCCCACCACAACCCCCCAGTAATGGCCACACTGCTATCCCTTCTCCTTCATTCTCTTCTCAGGATTTTGGGCATGCACACACACACACACACAATTCAATGTGAGTGTTAAGCCACTGTGTCCAGGACTCAAACCGTGGTCAACTACATGGTAGTCCAGCAACATAACCATTACGCCATCTGCTGGTATCTGCAACCATCTTTCTAATCTTACCACTTGCACATTCCACCTTGGGCAGAGACTTTATATTTTTAACTTCCCTGGTTCTTTTCAGGAAAATCTGTTACAATTCTTTTTGACACTTTGTATTGAAAACAAAAATAAAACAAAAATGAGGCCTGAAGAATCCTTGAGCAGACAAAGCTAGTTAGGCCTCATAAGTGACTTTAAACTTACTTGATTTTCAAACATAAGTAAAACTTACCTTGATCCATTTATTCTGAATTCCTTTATTTAAGTGAAACTTAAAGCTAACCAATTTAGAAGCCATCAACTAATTTACATAACTAGAAACTGTCTAGCAGGGTAGGCCAAATACAATAACTATTGGGTCATCAAAAAGTTATGATGCATTTTTGGCATGAAAAAATGTCATGACTTTGCTGACAATATAATACAATACATAAACGTAACCAATCAAGTATTTTCTTTGCTTTATTTCTATACTCATTGGATGAAAGCTTTCCCTTTGAGTTCCTCACTAGAGCCTGAAAACACTTTTGATTCATAAATCACTGTTTATTCAAATAAACTTTACATTTTCATTCTGTTTCAGTTTGTCTTTTTATAGTATTACATTATAATTCACTACATTAGACAAAAATACACCTGTAAATCAATTTGAAATCGTCCGTACTTTGTAAATGAGGGTATTATTGAAACATTATCATATGATTTTAGGAACTTTTTTTTTAATGAAAAAAAGACACCAAAGTGTCTTACCATTGATTAGACTTTTTTTTTCTCCACAACCATGTTTTCTTGACTGCATCTTGGATTTGATCTTGTTCTTGAGATCATTTCATTCTTTGATTTTTTTTTTTTTGTTTTTTATTTTTGTTTTCTTTTGACTGCAAAGAGAATGAAAAATATTTTCGTTTCCCAGCAAGCAAATCTCAGACTGGGCATATATCCTCTAATCCAGCTTGAAAACTGGAGAATTTCTTTATTAATTCTCTCTCTTGCAATACCTTATCAGAGGTGGATAAAATAGACAGATAGTATTTTAGACAATGTCTTTAGCTTATCCACAGCTTTGTTAAGTATATTTTCTCCTGTGCAGTTACTACACGCTGCGACCTTATTTGTTGTTTTCCCAATACCCAGCACGAGTTCCCTTTTCTCTGGCCTCCTACAGCGTTTTCCTCACTGTCCTTCCAATCTCCACCAACAGGCTCTTTGCCTCCCTTCAGGCTGCCGTCTTCCACCTGGTCACTAGTGACTGAAACAGGTTTGAGTTTCGTGTCACAGCAATGAATAATTTCTGTGTGAGGTACTGCTTCTTGCTAAACCACCTTCAAACAAATTGGCTTAAAACAAGGATTCAGTTATTTTTCTGATGCCAAGTGTTCTTTTCCCAGCTGGACAATCCTTTAATGCCCCATGATGTAGCTGAGGCCACTCATTCAGTTACATTCATCTTAAAGCCCAGGCTCTTTTATATATGATCTTATATCATGTAGCAGTCTAGCTTGTACTTTTTAAAAGTAGGATGTCTGGCAACCAAAAGAGAAATCTATAAGAGATGAAAGTCCTTGGAATGCTTAAAAAATATGTGTATATCATCTTTGTAAAGAACTGATTGGCAAAAGGAACGTTCACAACGAAACCCAGAAAATGCATGTGATGGTATTGCACATGGCTGGAGTCCAGGAAGATGGTCCACTGGGAGTCACTAGTGTAACATTGAACTTTCAACATTTTAACATTTAACATTAACTGTCAATAAATGTATAACTGAAGATGCATAGCCACAACAAAGACTATCTAGGAAAAAAAAAAAAAAACAAGAAAGAACCATCAATCCAGTGGGAAAAAAAGGACAAATAAATGAACGGGAATTTCAAAGAATACATAACAAAAATGGCCCATACACAGAAAATGATATTTCAATAATAACTAGTGTGATCAGACAGTAGGACAGTGTAAAACAAGATGCCATGTGAGGTTGATTGGCACAGGAAAGCTCCCAGTTTCCGTTCAGAGACCTCTCTGTGTACACAGGTTGCCTGTGGGGTCACCATGCAGGGCTAGGTGAACTAGGGGTGGGTTTTGGCATCAGCACCTAGCTGGGGCTCTCCTCCTCTATCTCTGTCAGTGTTTCTCTTGCTCATGAAAGAAACCAAGACTTTTAAAAATAATAAACACGATGTACACAAACCCACAATTATACGATAAGTTACATAATCTAGATTGCCAAAAAGTTAAAACAAAATATATATCATATAGTATACATGATATATATGAGGTTGTCAGGAGAGTTGGGACGTGTTTTGCTATGCAAAGATGCATCGTGACTTTCCAACAATCCAATATGAATATTCTCATGTCCTGACAAAGGATGAGTAAAAATTTTAATAAGGCATTTTGAAAAAAAAACTGAGGTTCTCCAGTAAGATGAACATGAATATATCCTAGGATTCAAGAATTATATTACTGGGTTATCTGAATAACTCATACACCTGGCCTAGGAAATATATGTGAGACAGCTTATAGTAGTATTCTTTTGAAAAACAAAATATTTGAAGAAAATGAGAATGTCAATCAAGAGTTAAACATATTTTTAAAATGTGATGCATTTACACAATAAAACACTATATAGCAGCCGCAAATTAATAAATTATAGGTTTACTATGGCATAGTTAGAGTATACAATTTTTATAATTATCACTCATTATAGTTACATGCTTTACCATGTAAGATTTTTTTAATGTATTTTATACTTTAGAAGGAAATAAACATCTTAAAAAATATAAGTATTAAAGATGAGCTAATTCTTTTATATGCATAATTTCTTATACTGGAAAGCCAAACAATGTAATGTACAGACACATACACATACATACATGGAGTTAAGAAAAGAATAAAGACAAAACAAGTCTTAATGAAGTATGATTTATGAAAATAAGAAAACAAAAACAAGGAGCCAGCAGATGGAGTAGCAGTTTCATTGTTAGACTCCCACATGGCCAACCACAGTTCGAATCCTGGACCTGGTGGTTGAAAGTCACTCCAGGTGCGCATGTATGTGTGACCAAGATCCTAGGAGGAGCGTGGAGGAGAAGAGACTGTGGTGTGTCCGTTTCCCCAGAGGGGTGATTTCTCACTTTCCCTCTCACCGTCTCACTCTCTCCGACCACCACCCGTTAAGTGCATGTGCCCGAAGGCGAAAAATCTCTTAAGAAAACAAAAACAAAAATACAAAAAAAAAAAAAATCAACAACAACAAAAAAACACCCAAAACCAAACACATGATGATAAATACCATGAATTTAAAGTTATAAAACTTAGAGGGATAAAAAATTATGAAAATAAAAATTAAAATAGTCAAAACTGTGGTTTACTTCATCATTATTTACAGCAATATCCGAAGACTGGAATATAACCTGCAATGGAAAACCTGTTTTGTCAGAATACAATGTAAGTCAAGAATTTTATTTTCCAGAAGACCAACTAAAAAAGAAAAAAAAAAGCAACAGTTTAAATAAACAAGATAAATCATATAAATACATAAATGGTTGAGTTGACGGAGAGAAATTTAGCAAAATCTTCCATTCAAAATGGCATGAGGAATGAAGACACTGCACTAAAAGGCTATCTGTGATCACTGAACCAACCAGAATAACTAAGATTAAATAACTATAAGAACCATTTGATTATATGTAACATTTTTTGATGTTTTTATTTTACTATGTTTGTGTATGAATAACTCTTGTAAATTGTTCACAATGAAAACATTTGACAAATTCTAACACTACAATCAGTTTTTCTAAATAACATAAATAAAGCTAATCTCCTTTATCATTCTTCTATTTTAAATGATTTTATCCACAGAACATGGCTAGTTAGTCCTACAGAATCCAGAAAATCAACCTCTCTCACTCCTACAGGGTTTTCTTATGTTGTAATCTTCCTGCTTGAGCCTCTCCTGCCGCTGGGACTACCCACAGACGGCCGTGCCTGACTCAGACAGGATCTGGTTATGTTGCCCAAACTGCTGTAAGCACAGGATCCTCCTGCCCCAGCCTCCCAAATACCTGGGGCTGCAGGCACTTCCCACCATGTTCTGCCTTTTATGATGGGCTGGGAACTGGACAGGGACTTCCCCTTCCCGCATGTTCTGCCAGATAGCGACATCACTCAGCAATCGCTGTTGCCTGGCTTAGAAATAATTCTGTAAAGAAGATCCCTTCGTAACTTGGCCTTTTTTTCCTCAGAAGAGTCCTATCTTTGGAGCATTCTTTGCAATAGTTAGGTTTCTGTCTTTCTGAATGTCTCTAGAAATTGAGTATATATTTCTTATTCCCTTCAGCTAAAATGCTTTTTTCTGCGCTATTCTACCTGGTGATTATACATAATATTTTTTATTTCCAGAAAACAAAGTACGTTTTATAAGGACATGAGAAAGTAGAATCGTACATTTGTTAATTTCTTCTTCTTTTTTTTTTTTTCTTCATTTTTGGAGAGTTTTTTGCTATAGAGTGTGTGGGCTTGCCAGAAAGAGAGAGACAGAGAGAAAGAAAGCAAGAAATGACCTACCCAGGGGGAATGGCCATGCTGCAATCCCTCCTCCTCTCTTCTCCTCTCAGGATCTTGGGCACGCATGCACATAGTGAGTTTAAGCCACCGTTCTGGGACTCAAACCGCGGTTGACTACATGGGAGTCCAGCGACATAGCCATTGCGCTAACTGCTGGTCCCTGTTAATTTCTTATTTCTCATCGGTGTTAAACGAAGGCTAAAAACAAACTTTTCAACTTTTTGATAAAGTCACATAATTTTAGCTTTTATTATAACTTTCCCTGCTTGAGAACAACTTTTCTCTGTCTGCGAACTAGAATCACATTTGCAAATTCCAGTAACCCGGCCACACTGCTGA
>NW_006159626.1:3605332-3607593 GCF_000334495.1 Tupaia belangeri chinensis | reverse complement strand
GGGTGGGTGAGACTCAAACATCAGTAATTAGAAAATTCTCTCTGGTGACCTATTTTGTAGCCACACGGCTTAGGGTATATGTTTTCTAAATTTAAATCGATTTTACACTAATTATATCTCTTGTGGTGAAACAAAATCTATCTGAAATTCATTAGTTTCTCCATTTTTCTTTAGTTTTATTTTCTCAAAAATGATTTCTTCTTAAAGCAGTATTCTCCCTATATTTCTGTAAAGTGTTAGGATTTGGGTACAATTTTTTAACTTTGTTCTGCGTGCTTTTTTCTACTGCTTGACATTTTATGACATAAATGCTTCATTTTTACAAAAAGCAATTACTCTCTTACTCTCAGTTTTATCTTGGAAGTGAAATAGTTCAATTGCACATTGTGTTTTGTTAGATAACTGGTCATATCTGAATTTATAGTGATCGTTATTCTTTGAAATATTAAGTATTTACTTATTCATGTTTGAAAATACTTTTTTATTTTAAGGATTTGACAGGAAAATATCGTTTGTCTACAACTGAGTTTTTATGTGTGGAACTAGAACATGGCAATGGATGTTTGCAGTTTCATTTTAACATTTCACAGCTTGCATGGGTGAAAATATGTATCTACGAGGTGATAGTTAAATGGGTATACATCAGTGCTAAAAGAAGGAAATGAATATCCATAATTAAATTTTTATATGTTATAGCTTGAGGTGGTGAAATAAATATCTGTCAATGACATGAATGTTAAATGGTTGTGTGTTTTCAGCTAGAGTACAGAAATTAATATCCTCAATTAAATGTCTATGTGTTATGTAAGATTTTGACACCGACATTTCTTACAACTTGAAATTCCTTTAGGGATTTTTCTGTCTTAAAAAACATAGTATCTCTATATTTACCTTTTTATTTATTTTATTTTATTTATTTATTTATTTTTTTTAATATGGCAAGGGCGGAGAACTGAAGGGACCTCATTTACAGAATGAGAGCAAGGAATGACCCATAAGTCACTTCGTATCTCCCTTACGATTCCAATTCTCTAGGATACTACAAAGGTGAATCTTTTCCTCACTCTCATTTTTAACTTCCTTCTTTCCTTTGATTTTTCTTTTTCATTTTAGTGTCCTCCTTTATTTCTTCCTCTCTGTCCATCTCTATCATTCTCTTTCTTTGCGGCAGGGGAAGAGAGACAGGGAACCTCACACCAGAATCCTCTCTCCCCAGACACTTGACCGGTTAAGATCACACACACTCCGTGGCCATGGGTGTACTAGTGTGTTCAGGTCAAATCAGGATTCGAACACTGGGCGCTCTCACATGGCTCTGGTCTTGCACAGTGGCACACTAACCCTTTTTATTATTATCCTTGACCAATTTTCTTCCATTAGAAGTTAATAGAAAAAAATTACATACTTATATAACCATAAAATCAAAATTCTATATCACAAAATTAATCAAAGCTACAGTGAGAAAACTCTATTTTGGTATCTTAGTTTATCACATATAAGTTTCCTCCTAATGTCAATATTATAAAAGCATTTCTGACCCAGGCAGAAGAGGCCAAGCTTTCAGGAGGTTCCACATGGCTCCTGCAAACTAGGTATTGTAGGACACAGGAGAAATGAAGACTTTCTACTGATAATTCAGCCTCCAGCAAACAAGCCAGCGATAGGGAGCCCCACACCCCACCCCCAGCCTTCGATCTCTATTTCTGTGTCTCTGTCTCTGTCTCTCCCTCTTCTATCTTCCCATTTTTTTGTAATTTTTCCTTTTTACATTTTTTTAAAGGCACAGTTTTTCTCTTACTCTCAGCTCCACCTTTTATCTTGATAATTATTGCTCTGGTCCTCCACCCAGGCAGAAGAGGCCAGGCTTTCAGAAGGAGATTCCACATGGTTCCTGTGAACTAGGTATTTCATGTGGTGTGCTTGTATGCCGCGCGGTTTTCTATTTTGTGATTTTTTTTTTTAAAGAAAACAGTAATTACAGTTTTTTTAGTTTTGTCTTTTTTTTTCTCTTTTTGTTGTTTCTTTTTTTCATTTTCCTTTTTCTTGTCTCTCCACTCTCCCATATCCATTTAATGTGTTTTTAGAAGCATCCAAGAGCACTGTAGCTATACATCCAAATACTAATAGGGTTAAACTATTCCTCAATATCTACCAAATCTGCTGCATCAGCGATCACAACAGAAAGGCAAAGAGATTCTAGATCACCTACATCTGCTTGCTCCTGAACATTCAGACTGAACTTCAAGAATTTGAAAGAAATG
>NW_006159626.1:3604039-3604706 GCF_000334495.1 Tupaia belangeri chinensis | reverse complement strand
CATTGGAAACAATGCGAGCGAGGAAAGAATGGGAAAATATATTCAAAGGGTTAAGAGAGAAGCAATTTCAGCCAAGAATACTGTACCCAGAAAGATTATCTTTCATGTGGGAAGAAAAGACAAGAACATTCTCAGATAAATAAAACCTGAAAGAATTTACCAACACCAGATCAGATCTCCAAGTTCTCAAAGGAGTGCTATGCCAGGAAAATTAAATAAAGACACACAGAAATAAGAGTTCAAAAACTAAGAAAGTAGCCAACTTAATCGTAGGGACAAATCTGGGGTTGAATATTATATCCCAGAATTTAATCAGGAAAATTGAACCAGAACAGAAGATAAAAGTACATGAGACTGATAGGTTCACGCACCTACCATTTGAATAGAATCTTAATCTGTTTCCTGGCTTTAAGCAAAGTTCCTTGGTATTTCATTGATTTAAGTTAAAACTGGTTTTCTTAATAGTAATGAGTGAACGCACCACTGAAAGTAGTTAGATTATTTAAGAAGTTGCGTGATCAATACAATGTGGGTGTGAAAGGAATGGAAGACAATTGTAGACTCCAGAGATAATGTGAGGAGAGGGTGGGAAAGGACAGAGGGTCAGAAAGAGGGGTAAAAATAATTCTAGGAACTAGAAACGGAAAATTGTTTATAACATGAATGA
>NW_006159626.1:3598451-3603625 GCF_000334495.1 Tupaia belangeri chinensis | reverse complement strand
TGCTGACAATAACATGTATGTTGATGTGCTTGATTGAGACAATATACAGTGTACTCTGGATGGAAAATCTCATTTTGTATGTTGTAATGATGTACAGTGAATGAATGCCAATAAATAAATTGAAATTTAAAAAAAACAAAAAAAAATAAAAACGTTTCTAAAATTTCTAAAATCATCTTGCTTATGTATCATGTATGTAGAGGAGTAATACCTGAGTGTTTGAATATCTTTTACCACTCAGAAAAAATATCTCTGGACCACTCTGACCAGGTGGACATGCCTCACAGCATTGTCTTGGCTTTACAATCCTATAATTCATTTGGAGACATTCTTTACTAATCAATCCTTTTTTTTTTTTCTTTTTCAGTTTTTGCCCTTTTTTTTTTTTTTCTTTTTCAGTTTTTGCCGTAGAGCACATGTACTCACCTGAGAGAGACAGAGAGAGACAAACAGAGGGAAAATAAGAAATCACCCCTCTCACCCCAAGGGAGAGTAGCTACACCACAATCCCCTTCTCCTTCATTTGCCTCCAGTGATTTTGGGCACACACACGCACCTGGTGTGATTTTCAACTCTTGGGTCCGGGACTCGAATTGCAGTGGGAATCCAAAACCTTAACCACGGTGTCATTTGCTTGTCTAGTAACTGTCTTTTAAAGTGAGTTCTGTTTTGGTAATGGTGTGTATGAGGCAAATTATGAATTCTATGTACATAGGTTATTTAAAATTTATCTGGAAATTCCATCAGGGAACTATTTATTAACTCTAATAAATAAGTCAATTGTTGCACACTCTTAAGCTGATAAGACTAACTAGGTATGACAATATAATATGGGAAATAATGAAATTTAATTATCTGCTGATCTATACAGGAAATACAAACTCTTAATCACTTATCAATTATAAACTGTTATTTCTTCGCATGTAACTTTACATTAGAAATACATATCTATATAACTACACATCTCTATACAGATGAACAAACACACCCAGGCTCGCATGCACACATATCAACTTGCTACCAATTTTGTTGTTTACTTTCAGGCAAATTAGCATTTGTAATTCTTGTTGCCACTCACCAAATCACTTTTCCCTGGAGATTTCTCCGTTCTGATGACAAATCAAGCTGTTACCTTGGGCTTTCATCAGGCCCTATCTGACACGTATCCTGGCAACCACATGGTGCAGTCCCTTGACTCCCAGAAGCACAGAATGAGAAGGAAATTGCTAAGGCCACGAAACAAGTTTTAAGAAAAAAGTGTGATAAATAATAAAATCTCACCGTGTTGTTTTGGAGCTAGTAGTATTCCCGCGTGTTGAATCAATAAGCTCTTAATTTTAGATGTTTACTTTTACTGCGTAAGTGAGAATGTCAGGTTACAAAAGAAAGTAGATTTGGTTCTATGACAGTGTAATGTAGATCCGGATTCCAAATATGAACACTTCAAATCATTAAGCAAATAATTCTTTTATTCCTGCCCTGGCGTTTTATTTTTCACTTTCATGATTCCTAAGTCACAATAAATCTGAAAATGATAAAAGTATGGGATAGTCTGAATGTGTTAGCTAGTTCGTATATACTCAATCTCCTACAAAAACTATGTACTGTTATTATGGTAACTGTACAATACTTACAACACTGATCAGTTATGGGTATACGATTATTTCAGGCATGCCCCGGACAGACTGACCTTACGATTGCATCAAAGAGAATGAAAAGCCATCCAAACATACATATTATAAAGCCATATGGCTTCCCTTGCTTGCAGCCTTTGTTGAGAGGAGTCAGTATGAGTCAGCTGAAAGCCTCCAATGGGCTATATTTGATTTTGTATAAATTTTTTTCCATTCTTTTTCTACAGGGTGCATGAGCCTGCTGGAAAGACAGAGAGATACAGAGAGACAGAAAGTGAGATATCGCTCCCCGGGGGTCACATCACAATCCCTTCTCCTCCTTTCTCTTCTTGGGATCTTAGGCACTCATGCACATGTGCCCCATGTGAGTTTAAGCTGTTGGATCCAGGACTCAAATCGTAGTCAGCTAGGTGGGAGTCCAACAACATAACCATTATACCATCTGCTGATTCCAGATTTTGTATACATTTAAAAGACTAAATCACATTCCTCAGTGTAAAAGTATACATTTTTATGCAATCACTCTAACCTGTGAACATGAAAACATACAGTGATCACATAAAAGTTTCAAATGCTAATTAACATCTAGAAAATTTAGCTTTCAACATATAATAAAACCAAAACATAAAAACACCTCAAGAGGGGCCAACAGATGGCATGGTGGTTAAGGCACTGGACTCCCACGTGGTTGATCATGGTTCGAGTCCCAGACTCAGTGTCATGAAAATCACACTGGGCAGGTGTGCGTGTCCAAAATCCTGAGAGAAGAATGAAAGGGAAGGGATTGCGGTGTAACCATCCCCCTGGGTGTGTGTGTGTGTGATTTTTCACTTTCCCTCTTTCTGTCTCTCTCCCAAGAATGCACATGCCTTATGACAAAAATAGAACAACAAAAACAAAAACAAAAACAAAATCATGAAGTTGGAAAAGAGCAGAGTACAAGCACAGAAACAAGCAGGAAGAAAGGCAAAGATAGAAATGAGGTAGCGGGTAGGCACACACATATTGTTAGGCTATAGGCCCAGAAGATGGAGTTTCTCTGGTCAAGCTTTTATTAGAAATCATTCACTGTTCTCACTCAAAATCAGTCACTAGGAACTGCGTACAGCCAGAGCTGCTTACAGTCTGCTCGGGTAATTACAGTTGAAACTAACATTTTTCCATATCACATTCCAAATGAAGAAGGTAGTCTCTCTTGGTCTGGAGACACTGAGCAAAAACCCCTGAGCAATAACTCTCCATGGACTATTGTTTGAGAAATGGGAACATGACATTCCAGCTTGCACCTGCAAGATAAGGAGGTCTAAATGAGATTGCATTTTAAAAGCACAAGAGAAAAACATAAAAAACAAAGCTTCATCATAGGCTTGTGGGAGCCATAGTAAAACCTAGAAACTTTATGGGCCACAGACCTCAAAGATCTGATTAATGTTGATTAACTAAGGTCTAAATGTCTGACCTTATCAGTCTTAGCAAAATAATGCAAAAAATCTTGAATAATCTTACTTTCAACTCTAGATTTTCTTGTTTTTTTTCTGGTTTTGTTTGTTCGTTTTTACAGAGATTTTTGCTATAGGGCATGTTGGCTTGCTAGAGAGACAGAGATATACTGGGAGACAGAAAGCGAGAAATCTCCCCTCTGGGGAATGACCACACCGCAATCCCTTGTCAGTCCATTTCCAAAAAGAAGAATTATGTGAATCATGTGGTAAGGAACCCCCACATGGGAAATGCATGCACAGGTCCTTCCTTGCCGGAATAAAAAGTCCTCAGCTCAGATCCTCTTCAGCGACTCCTCCCTGCAGGTGGAAATTTCCTCTTTTTAAGTATACTCCACTTTGCCATCCCCTCTCTTTATCTGCTTCCCTAATTCTTCATTGCTGGGGACCAGCCTCCGTGGGTGGGTTATCTTGACGGAGGTGGCAAAGGTGAACAGAAGACAAAGGCTTCGGTGCCTTTTCATGCACGTCCTATGCCAGACACCCCTCAGAGATCTCTCTCTGAGGAGTGACAACTGCTGGGAATCATCATGCGTTTTTATTGAAAACGTGTTACATGCAAGTAAATGGAAGAGGGACTATGTGTTTCAATTAGCTCATAAAGTTTTAACAATAGAGAACATAGATTCTATTCAGGGTTGGATTAAGGGTGGGTCTAGTGTAGTTTCGCAATTGTAGGTGGGTCTCTATGGAATGCAGTTTCGGGAAAGCGTTCCGGAAAGCAGAGATGATTATCAGCTGATGCGGCGCAGCAGCCATCATGTGATTACTGGGAATGGTGCTGAGAAAAGAAAATCTCAAGTATAGATATTAGTTCTTATGGATCTTAATAAAGAATGATACTTATATAATTGTATAGCGAGAAATCACCCCCCCAGGGGGGATGGTCACGCCGCAATCCCTTCTCCCCCATTCTCCTCCCAGGATCTTGGGCACGCACGCACACATGCCTGGTGTGAGTTTTAAGCCACCGGGTACGGGACGCGAACCACGGTCGACTACCTGGGAGTCCAGCGACATAGCCATTACGCTAACTGCTGGTTCCCCACCTTAAATGTATTTTGAAGGGCCTTCCAAAGGTCAAGATTACTTCTGCCTAGAAAGAACTTCAGCCCACCCTCTATTGTGACCATGGAGGTAAAGCATTGTAATTAATAGTAGGTGATCAGTGCAAAGGGGAGCAGTCGGGAGACTTCCTGGAAGATTTTATCTTATACTCAGGATGTGTAAGAGAGCTATGGAATTCTTTTTATAGTAGTATATTGGGGAGTCAGAGGAGGGTTGCTTCCCAGCAAGGTTGCCACAGTTTCTGGAGCAAAATCCTCGGTCGGGGTGGGGTGGGGTGCACAGTAGTGGCCTTGCCAACGTACTGAACCGACCAGAAGCGAGGGGGCTCAGACAGATCCTGGGGCCCTACCGGGTCAGACTCCTCCACTTCATGAGCAGCAGACAAGACCCAGACTGTGCACTGGTATTGGGCCTGATCACCCCAACATTCAGCAGCAGAAATCGATAAAAGTGGGCCAGTTCGTGGCATGGTCACTAAGGTGGCTGGATCTCACCTGGCCAGCTGTGTGCTTTAAGGTCCAAAAGATGGCTTGAGAAACACTCTGGGTGTGTTTTCACGTGTGCCTAAAATCCTGAAAGGAGGGAGAAATGAAGGAGAAGGGATTATGATGCATTGATTGTTCCACTAGAAAGATGTTTTCTCAGTTTCTCTCTCTTTCTCTCTCTCTCTCTCCATATATATAGTTGGTGAGTGTGTGTGTGTGTTTATAGTTTGTGAGTGTATATATGAATATAGTTTGCATGTATAGATGTATGTATGTAGATATATAATTTAGGTATATATACATAGTATATATTGGTTGCATGTATATATACACAATTTGTGTTTGTGTGTATATATATATATATACACATACATAGTTTGCATGAGTATATATATATAGTGTATATGTGTGTGTGTGTGTGTAGTTTGTATGTATGTCTGTGTATAGCTTGTATGTGTGTCTATGTGCATATATAGTTTGCATGTGTG